>NC_091318.1:20537255-20549755 GCF_038502225.1 Cherax quadricarinatus
AACATGGAATAATCGCATGGTATAAATGGATGATACCATAACATACTCGCACATAGTTATCACATGGAATTAATGCGTCATATATTCTTCTGGTGCAATAAGAGGGTATAACAGCCTAATTTTATTGCAAAAAGTAAAAGAACGCGGCACAGAAATTGCATAAACGAAGGAAAAAGATGGCTGGTCCCTCTGGGTCTGTGCAACATGTTGCTAGAAGGGATTTTTTACCTCCTCGGAGTTGCAATATGCACGAGGCTCCCCTCCTTGCTCCCCTTTCCCGTTCACACTCCTGTTAACAGGGCTTGCTGCACCCCTGTTAACAGTATCACATTTCCCAGGCCGCCACTGGAGGTGTTACCAGCCTCATCTGGCAGTAAACAGGACACAGGTGATGTTGATCTGTTTAACCATTGATTTTTCGCCCCCGTTATTTTCTCCGTTGATTCGTGCAATAACAGTCAGAAATAGATCTCAGTTACAGCTTTCAAAAATAACCTCCCCAAGCATATTACTGTCAATAAACCCTGCTAAATTTACCCTCCCAAGCATATCTTTTAAAATTTATTAATGTCAAAATTATTCATATATATTTATATCATATATATATATATATATATATATATATATATATATATATATATATATATATATATATATATATATATATATATATATATATATATATGCAAAACAACTACTCTGAAAGAATAGAGAAATTTCAAGCGCTTTCGTGACTACTCACGAATGCGCTTGGAATTTCTCTATTCTTTCACAGTGGTTGTTTTGCATATTCTGAAATCACCTGTTTACTGTGATCTTATTGCATATATATATATATATATATATATATATATATATATATATATATATATATATATATATATATATATATATATATATATATATATATATATATATATATATATATATATATATATATATGAATAATTTTGACATTAATAAATTAATAAATAAATATATATATATATATATATATATATATATATATATATATATATATATATATATATATATATATATATATATATAATGTGTGTGTGATCCCATGAAGGCAGCATGAGAAGCGTGACAGTTGTAGGACGGTAGTGATCAAGGCTTTCATTGGGCTGCGGTGTACCAAGGCGTCTGTTGATTATTTCCTGACTTAATTGCGATTACTTTTTATTTTCTTCCTCTACGTATCCTTCCGCATTCCTTCAACAACATTTGCAATTTCTCTTCAAAATCTCCCAAAAGAACAGTGTTATCAGCAATGAGTAATTGTGACATTTCCCACCTCACACTCGTAATCTTTCAGTCCACCCTCTCTCTCTCTCTCTCTCTCTCTCTCTCTCTCTCTCTCTCTCTCTCTCTCTCTCTCTCTCTCTCTCTCTCTCTCTCTCTCTCTCTCTCTCTCTCTCTCTCTCTCTCTCTCTCTCTCTATCTATCTATCTCTCTCTCTCTCGCTCTCTCTCTCTCTCTAACACCTTAGCATTCACTTCCATTTTAATACCTGACTTATAAATGCAATGAACAACCATGGTGACATCGCACATTCTTGTCTAAAGTTTACCCTACATACTCTAAACTGAATCTCATTTTCAATATAGAAACACTACTGCTTTTAGTAACCTTCTACACCTGTTCCATACACTTGAAACATCTGCCACAATCCCCCAAATCCACCCTATTAAATGCCTTCTCTAAAATCCATAAATACAACGATGATATCCTAACCATTTTCTAGGGTTTACTCACTTATGTGCTTCGATGTCAACGTTTGGTATATACATACCTTGCCCGTCCTAGGTCCTCCTTGTTCCTCTTTATTCAAACATATCCTCGTTGATAAGGATGAGTTGGTAATAGCCATAACAATTTTTAAAGTGGTGGACCGGTAAGCCAGAGGAAGGCCTCCATCGGATGACCAAAGAGCTCAAGTGGCGGGTCATCATGTGACTACGACCCACCTCAGGAAACACTTGTCCTCTTTCTTCATTAATATTTCTTAATTAAACGCTAACTGCATTTCTTAAATATGCTTGAATTTACCCTAACTTAGATCAACCTTCCCTAACCTAACATAAATATTTGAGCAGTAACGTTATATAGTTGGAGCAGAAATACACTAACTGCAGAGATACACGAACTGCGAGCACAGAATCTGTCGTATTTGAGGGACTGGTTGGTGTTTAATATACACTTGTTATGACAGGCGACTTACAGCCATCGAGAAAGGTATCCCGCGCGTCAGGAATACCTTGAAGACACGCCTGAGTATACCCTGGCTACATACACACAGATATCTGCGAGAAAGAGGAGCTGTGCAAAGCGCACTGGTTTTACGATTAGTTAATGTATACAGGGGGAGAGAGGAGTGTAAATAGGGAGGGGGAAGGAAGGGAGATGTGTGTGTGTGTGTGTGTGTGTGTGTGTGTGTGTGTGTGTGTGTGTGTGTGTGTGTGTGTGTGTGTGTGTGTGTGTGTGTGTGTGCACGCGCGTGTGGTGTTCACTGGGACTCTAACTTATATTGCATTTCATCATAAATATTTTTTCGCGTTTGTTTATAAAAAAATGTATCGCAAAAAAACAAAGTGTTCATGCATTGTGCGTAATTTGGGAACGCGTGTTTTGACTGAGTACAAGTTATGCTTATGTTTTGTTTAAATAAAACATACTCTTATATATATATATATATATATATATATATATATATATATATATATATATATATATATATATATGTATGTATATACCATCATCAGAGGGGCGCCGAGACTACAGTTCAAAACTGACGGCTCTTCAGAGATTTTACCCCCTTTTCCTTTTCTTTTTTTTCCTCTTGGACTGAGGAACATTATAAAATTGAACGTGTTTATCTTGTTCCAATATTAAGGTTCTTTTGGTGTTCCTTATGTTGAAGTTCCTCCCAGTTTGTCCTACGTACGAAGAGCTGCAATCCTTACACGGAATTCTGAAGACTCCCCTGTGTGTGTGTGTGTGTGTGTGTGTGTGTGTGTGTGTGTGTGTGTGTGTGTGTAAGTTGGTCAAGGAACATGAGGAAAATACTTAAGGCAACGAGAGCTGGGAGCAAAATAAAACCAGGACATCTTGATTATGACCGAGGAACTTGCAATGAAGAAGAATGCAGAAAATAAGTTACATTATAAACTACCGACTAATCTTAAAAATCATTTCTAGTATTCAATGGCACCAGAAAGAAAGTAATTAAAACGACCACGTAACTAGGATGAGGAAAACTGGTTTGTCAATAAACAATTTCAAGACAGTTACTGGAAATGGACAAGGAAAGAATGTGATATAATTTTAATCAGTATAACTGATTCAGGCTCGATTGATAACGCATTCAGCTCACACATTGAGTCCTGGGGACTCGATCCTCGATACGGCTGCCAATATTAGAACATGTTTCCTTGAGACACCTGCTATCCCTGTTCACCCAGCAGTAAAATAGGTACCCGGGTGTTAGTCGACTGGTGTGGGTCGCATCCTGGGACAAAGTTGACTTAATTTGCCCGAAATGCTCTGCATAACAAGGATCGTTCTATAAAGTAGTATGTCATTGATGTCAGCCGGACCTGCAGGTCCTGTGCATGTACTTGTAGAAATAAAGATTATTATCATTTAAAAAAAAAACTCGAAGGAAAGTGACGAACCAAAGGCCCGATAAAATCTGCTGAGGAAACTGGGAAGACGCTATGCGGGCCACTGGAGGCCACGGTGTTCCACCTGAGAGTACAGAGGCTTAGCAACGATTAGCGGACGGAGGATCGAACCTCCATCTCGCCTCGCTCTGAATCACTGGAGACAGAAAAGCTGGAAACAAGATACTAAACTGTAAATATCACAAGGATCAGTAATGTTTCTCACTATATTTGATAACATAAGGACAAGTGCCTTGTTTGAGCTGGGTAAAACTCACATTATTGAGCAGTGCACGCACGCACACACACACACACACACACACACACACACACACACACAGAGTGGGCGCCTGTGACAAGCGGGGTTCCACAGGGGTCAGTCCTAGGACCTGTGCTGTTCTTGGTATATGTGAATGACATAACGGAAGGGATAGACTCAGAAGTGTCTTTGTTTGCGGATGATGTGAAGTTAATGAGAAGAATCAAATCGGATGAGGATCAGGCAGGACTACAAAGAGACCTGGACAGGCTACAAGCCTGGTCCAGCAACTGGCTCCTTGAGTTTAACCCTGCCAAATGCAAAGTCATGAAGATTGGGGAAGGGCAAAGAAGACCGCAGACACAATATAGTTTAGACGGCCAAAGTCTGCAAACCTCACTCAAGGAAAAAGATCTGGGGGTGAGTATAACACCGAGCATATCTCCTGAGGCGCACATCAATCAGATAACTGCTGCAGCATACGGGCGCCTGGCAAACCTACGGATAGCGATCCGATACCTCAGTAAGGATTCGTTCAAGACTCTGTTTACCATTTACGTCAGGCCCATACTGGAGTATGCAGCACCAGTTTGGAATCCACACCTAGTCAAGCACGTCAAGAAATTAGAGAAAGTGCAAAGGTTTGCAACAAGACTAGTCCCAGAGCTAAGGGGATTGTCCTACGAAGAAAGGTTGAGGGAAATCGGCCTGACGACACTGGAGGCAAGGAGGGTCAGGGGAGACATGATAACGACATATAAAATACTGCGCGGAATAGACGAGGTGGACAAAGACGGGATGTTCCAGAGATGGGACACAGACACAAGAGGTCACAATTGGAAGTTGAAGACTCAGATGAATCAAAGGGATGTTAGGAAGTATTTCTTCAGTCATAGAGTAGTCATGCCATGGAATAGCCTAGAAAGTGACGTAGTGGAGGCGGGAACCATACATAGTTTTAAGGCGAGGTATGATAAAGCTCATGGGACAGGGAGAGAGAGGACCTAGTAGCAATCAGTGAAGAGGCGGGGCCAGGAGCTGTGACTCGACCCCTGCAACCACAAATAGGTGAGTACAAATAGGTGAGTACACACACACACACACACACACACACACACACACACACACACACACACACACACACACACACACACACACGCAGGCATGCAGGCAGTGCGCTGTGTTTTCCACAGTTCGACAACATTAACAGAGTCCCCACCAGCTGTGAACCTCGTAATCAACTCCAACTCTAGTTAATTTGGTCTCTCTCTCTCTCTCTCTCTCTCTCTCTCTCTCTCTCTCTCTCTCTCTCTCTCTCTCTCTCTCTCTCTCTCTATCTATCTATCTATCTATTTATCTATTTATCTCTCTCTTCTTTTTCCTCTTCATCATCTTCCTCCTATCCCCTCCTCACCTGCCTATTCCTCTCTCCATACCTCCCCCATCCCTCCATTCCTCTTCTCCCTTCATTCCAATCCTCCCTACCATTACATTATCAGATTAATAACCCGAATTCACAAGCACACACACACACACACACACACACACACACACACACACACACACACACACACACACACACACACACACACACACACACACACACACACACACACACACACACACACACACACACACACACACACACACACACACACACACACACACACACACACACACACACACACACACACACACACACACACACACACACACACACACACACACACACACACACACACACACACAATACACGAAAACTAAATAACTACCAATTTTGCAGCCAAATATAACTTTAATTTGGCGCCGATATTCGTGGCGGTTCAGCCTGGCCAAGCATATTTAGGCTCGATTTTTGTTTTTATATTGCGGGGGGGGGGAGGTAAAACGAAGGGGGGGGGGAATTTAATGGGGGATGGAAAAGGGAGTGGAAACCTGTGAAAAGGATGTGGAATAGGGATGGAAGAGGGGCGGTTGGAAGGTTAAAAGGAGGGGGGAGGGTAGAAGGAGGACGTGCAAAAGGTGTGGAAGGGAGGAGTTGGTAGTAGTGTTGGTAGTAGTGTTGGTAGTAGTATTGGTAGTAGTGTTGGTAGTAGTGTTGGTAGTAGTGTTGGTAGTAGTTGGTGTAGTTAGTAGTGGGTAGTGTGTTAGTAGTTGGTGTAGTGTTGGTAGTAGTGGGTGTAGTGTTGGTAGTAGTGTTGGTAGTAGTGTTGGTAGGGGGGGAGTGTTGGAGAGTGGAGTGTTGTTAAGATGGTATAGTGTGTAGTAGTGTTGGTAGTAGTGTTGGTAGTAGTTGGTGATAGGTAGTAGTTGGTAGTAGTGTTGGTAGTAGTGTTGGTAGTAGTTGTTGTAGGTAGTATTGGTAGTAGTTGGTGAGGTAGTGTTGGTATAGTAGTTGGTAGTAGGTGTAGTTGGAGAGTTGGTAGTAGTGTTGGTAGTAGTGTTGGTAGTAGTGTTGGTAGTAGTGTTGGTAGTAGTGTTGGTAGTAGTATTGTAAGAAGAGTTGAAGGAGAAAGAGGATAGAAAGGGAGTTGGGAGAAGGGATGGTAGAAAGGGTTGAAAGGAAAATTGGGGGAAAAAGAATGGGATAAAGAAATGGTGGATAAGGTGGGAAGGATACCTAAGGAAGATGGAAAGAATTAGGTATTTTTAGATTTAGCAAATGTTGTAGTGTTGATGTTGCTCTGTTGTGTTGATTATGGTCGGCCTATGCTCTACCTGTACCCCTGCTCGTATGGGCTTACTATATTTAAAGCTCTACAGGCCTAACACCCTAGGCCTAGGGTGTTAGGCCTGTAGAGCAGGGTTTTACAAGGTTAGGTTTAGGTTTCCTAACTTTATTTACAAGCTAAGAGCTGTTACCAACATCACCTCTTTTGAAAGCATTTTTATGGTTAAGATAGCTCTCTCTCTCTCTCTCTCTCTCTCTCTCTACACAGGGTTTGACAAGGTTAAGGATCCCTAGCTTTATTGACAGCTATATTACAGGTTAAGGATTCCTAACTTTATTGGCAAGCTAAGAGCTGTTACCTACATTTGAAAGCATTTTTATTGTTATGAGACATACAAGTAGGGAACAGGATGAAGTTGGAGCCATCTGTGGGCCAGCATTTTCATTTGATCAACTGACTTTATCTCGTTGACATCATTATGCTGTACGAATGTGTTCCATACTCGAGTCATCCTGGGTATGTATGATCTCAGATGGAGTGATGTTCTGGAGAAGGGTACAGCCAGAGTGAAGTTGCTGCTTTCTGCCCGTCTTGTGGCATAAAAGCTTGTTTCACGCTGTCCTCGAAGTGGATCCAAGTGTGGTATTTTGACAATATTGGCCTTATACATAGCAGTAAGGCCACCCACATCCCTCCTATGTTGAAGGCTCTGCTGAAATGACAGATCTATCCAGGATGGGTCCAGGCGAGAGATGAGACGTCTTGCTCTGTTCTCTACTCTGTCAAGCAGTCGCAGATGAGAGGGGGGCAGGCAAACCAAGAAAGTGGAGCATACTCAAGGTGTGAGCGTACTTGTGCCTCGTACAGGATCTTGCAACCCCTACTGTCAAGCAGATGCGAGATACGGCGAAGTGCTGTAAGCTTCCTGGCTGCCTTGTTTGCAAGATTTACAACATGGTTCTTCATGGTTAGTTTGGAGTCAAATTTCACCCCAAGGATATCAACTTCTTCTCTCTCTCTCTCTCTCTCTCTCTCTCTCTCTCTCTCTCTCTCTCTCTCTCTCTCTCTCTCTCTCTCTTTCTCTCCCTCTCTACCTCCCAGCCTCCCTCCCCCCATCATCTCCAACACATGGGACGGACCACCAAGAGCTCAACACCCATTCATATGCTGGACCGGCGGACCGGCTCCATTATTGATCCTACTCTCGATCTTCTTTAATACTCGACCATCCCTTATCTCCCTCTCTTCTCGCTTTAATTCATGTTTTATCTGTTTTGATGGTGTATGACCTTCTTTACACCTGTGATATATAAATAAATATTATATATATATATATATATATATATATAATATATATATATATATATATATATATATATATATATATATATATATATATATATATATATATATATCTTAGACAACAAAGCAGCCAATAGCAACATCAACACTAATAACAACAGCGCTACCACAACACAAACAACAGTACTACCACAACAACACTACAACAGCACTAGCAACAACAACACTACAACATTAACAACAACATTACCACAACACTAACAACAACAACAACACTACAACAACACTAACAACAACAACAATGCAACAACACTACAACAACAATACGACAACAACACTAACAACAACAACAATGCAACAGCACTAAAACAACAATACGACATCAACACTTACAACAACAATACTACCACAACAACACTGCAACAACACTACCACAACAACACTACCACAACAAAACTAACAACACTACCACAACAAAACTAACAACAACACTACCACAATAACACTAACAACAACACTACCACAACAACATTACAACACTAAAAACAATAGCAACACTGCAACAACACTACCACAACAACACTAACAGCAACAACACCACTATCAATAGCAACAACACTACAATAACAGTGCCCCAGCAACACTAACAACAACAACAACACTAACAACAACACTATCCCAGCAACACTAACAACACTAACAACAACAACAACAAAAACAACACTAACAACAACAACAACACTAACAACAACAACACTAATAACAACAAAACAACTCACCCCTGCAAAACTTAACAACAACTAACAACAACAACAATAACTAACAACAACTAATAACAACAACACACCCCAGCAACAACTAAAAAACAACTAACAACAACAACAACAAAAACAACACTAACAACAACAACAACACTAACAACAACAACACTAATAACAACAACACTACCCCAGCAACACTAACAACAACACTAACAACAACAACAACAAAAACAACACTAACAACAGCAACAACACTAACAACAACAACACTAATAACAGCAACACTACCCCAGCAACACTAACAACAACACTAACAACAACAACAAAACAAAACACATAACGCAACAACAACTAACAACAACACTCAATACCCCAGAACTCCCCACAACACTAACAAAAAAACTAAAAAAAACAAAACAACACTAACAACGCAACAACAACTAACAAAAAACAAAAACATCTAACAGCAACACTACCCCAGCAACACTAACAACAACACTAACAAAAAACACTAACAACAATAACACTAATAACAACAACACTAACAACAACACTAACAACAACAACACTACCACAATAACACTAACAACAATACTAACAACAACACTGACAACAACAACAACAACACTTCACCAGCAGCACTAACAACAACAACACTACTAACAACAACACTACCACATCAGCGCTAACAACACCCAAACTACAACAACACTACTCCAGCAAACTTTCAACGACATCAACACTACTCCAGAAACACTAACAACAACAACAACAACAACAACAACAACAACAACAACAACAACAGCAACACTACAACAACATTACCACAACAACACAAAAACAACACTACCCCAGCAATATTAACAACAACACTAACAACACCAACAATACAATAACAATACCCCAGCAACACTAACAACAACACTAACAACAGCAACAATACTAACAGCAACAACACTAACAGCATCAACACTACAACAAAACTACCACAACAACAACACTACAGCAACACTAATAAAAACAACACCACAACAACACCACCCCAGCAACACTAACAACAACACGACCCCAGCAACACTAACAACACGACCCCAGCAACACTAACAACAACACCACCCCAGCTACACTAACAACAACATCACCCCAGCAACACTAACAACAACACCACCCCAGCAACACTAACAACAACATCACCCCAGCAACACTAACAACAAAATCACCCCAGCAACAATAACAACAACACTACCTCAGCAACACTAACAACAACACCACCTCAGCAACACTAACAACAACACCACCCCAGCAACACTAACAACAACACCACCTCAGCAACACTAACAACAACACCACCTCAGCAACACTAACAACAACACCACCCCAGCAACACTAACAACAACACCACCCCAGCAACACTAAAAACAACACCACTCCAACAACACTAACAACAACACCACCTCAGCAACACTAACAACAACACCACCTCAGCAACACTAACAACAACACCACCCCAGCAACACTAACAACAACACCACCCCAGCAACACTAACAACAACACCACCCCAGCAACACTAACAACAACACCACCTCAGCAACACTAACAACAACACCACCTCAGCAACACTAACAACAACACCACCCCAGCAACACTAAAAACAACACCACCTCAGCAACACTAACAACAACACCACCCCAGCAACACTAACAACAACACCACCACAGCAACACTAACCACAACACCACCCCAGCAACACTAACAACAACATCACCCCAGCAACAATAACAACAACACTACCTCAGCAACACTAACAACAACACCACCTCAGCAACACTAACAACAACACCACCTCAGCAACACTAACAACAACACCACCTCAGCAACACTAACAACAACACCACCTCAGCAACACTAACAACAACACCACCTCAGCAACACTAACAACAACACCACCCCAGCAACACTAACAACAACACCACCCCAGCAACACTAAAAACAACACCACCCCAACAACACTAACAACAACACCACCTCAGCAACACTAACAACAACACCACCTCAGCAACACTAACAACAACACCACCCCAGCAACACTAACAACAACACCACCCCAGCAACACTAACAACAACACCACCCCAGCAACACTAACAACAACACCACCTCAGCAACACTAACAACAACACCACCCCAGCAACACTAACAACAACACCACCCCAGCAACACTAAAAACAACACCACTTCAGCAACACTAACAACAACACCACCCCAGCAACACTAACAACAACACCACCCCAGCAACACTAACAACAACACCACCCCAGCAACACTAACAACAACATCACCCGAGCAACAATAACAACAACACTACCTCAGCAACACTAACAACAACACCACCTCAGCAACACTAACAACAACACCACCTCAGCAACACTAACAACAACACCACCTCAGCAACACTAACAACAACACCACCTCAGCAACACTAACAACAACACCACCTTAGCAACACTAACAACAACACCACCCCAGCAACACTAACAACAACACCACCTCAGCAACACTAACAACAACACCACCCCAGCAACACTAACAACAACACCACCCCAGCAACACTAACAACAACACCACCCCAGCAACACTAACAACAACACCACCCCAGCAACACTAACAACACCACCACCCCAGCAACACTAACAACAACACCACAACAGCAACACTAACAACAACACCACCCCAGCAACACTAACAACAACACCACCCCAGCAACACTAACAACAACACCACCCCAGCAACACTAACAACAACAACACCACCCCAGCAACACTAACAACAACAACACCCCAGCAACACTAACAACAACACCACCCCAGCAACACTAACAACAAGACCACCGCAACAACACTAACAACAACACCACCCCAGCAACACTAACAACAACACCACCCCAGCAACACTAACAACAACACCACCCCAGCAACACTAACAACAACACCACCCCAGCAACACTGACAACAACACCACCCCAGCAACACTAACAGCAACACCACCCCAGCAACACTAACAACAACACCACCCCAGCAACACTAACAACAACACCACCCCAGCAACACTAACAACAACACCACCCCAGCAACACTAACAACAACACCACCCCAACAACACTAACAACAACACCACCCCAGCAACACTAACAACAACACCACCCCAGCAACACTAACAACAACACTACCCCAGCAACACTAACAACAACACCACCCCAGCAACACTAACAACACGACCCCAGCAACACTAACAACACCACCCCAGCAACACTAACAACAACACCACCCCAGCAACACTAACAACAACACCAACCCAGCAACACTAACAACAACACCACCCCAGCAACACTAACAACAACACCACCCCAGCAACACTAACAACAACACCACCCCAGCAACACTAACAACAACACCACCCCAGCAACACTAACAACAACACCACCCCAGCAACACTAACAACACCACCCCAGCAACACTAACAACACGACCCCAGCAACACTAACAACACCACCCCAGCAACACTAACAACAACACCACCCCAGCAACGCTAACAACAACACCACCCCAGCAACACTAACAACAACACCACCCCAGCAACACTAACAACAACACCACCCCAGCAACACTAACAACAACACCACCCCAGCAACACTAACAACAACACCACCCCAGCAACACTAACAACAACACCCCAGCAACACTAACAACACCACCCCAGCAACACTAACAACAACACCACCCCAGCAACACTAACAACAACACCACCTCAGCAACACTAACAACAACACCACCCCAGCAACACTA
>NC_091318.1:20557255-20774755 GCF_038502225.1 Cherax quadricarinatus
AGGATAATAATAAACAAGGATAATAATAAACAATGATAATAATGAACAAGGATAATAAACAAGGGTAATAATGAACAAGGATAATAATGAACAAGGATAATAATAAACAATGATAATAATGAACAAGGATAATAATAAACAAGGATAATAATGAATAAGGATAATAATGAACAAGGATAATAATGAACAAGGATAATAATGAACAAGGATAATAATGAACAAGGATAATAATAAACAAGGGTAATAATGAACAAGGATAATAATGAACAAGGATAATAATGAACAAGGATAATAGTAAATAAGGATAATAATGAACAAGGATAATAATGAACAAGGATAATAATGAACAAGAATAATAATGAACAAGAATAATAATAAACAAGGATAATAATAAACAAGGATAATAATGAACAAGGATAATAATGAACAAGGATAATAATAAACAAGGATAATAATGAACAAGGATAATAATAAACAAGGATAATAATGAACAAGGATAATAATGAACAAGGATAATAATAAACAAGGATAATAATGAACAAGGATAATAATGAACAAGGATAATAATGAACAAGAATAATAATGAACAAGGATAATAATGAACAAGGATAATAATGAACAATGATAATAATGAACAAGGATAATAATAAACAAGGATAATAATGAACAAGGATAATAATAAACAAGGATAATAATGAACAAGGATAATAATGAACAAGGATAATAATGAACAAGAATAATAATGAACAAGAATAATAATGAACAAGGATAATAATGAACAAGGATAATAATAAACAAGGATAATAATGAACAAGGATAATAATGAACAAGGATAATAATGAACAGGGATAATAATAAACAAGGATAATAATGAACAAGGATAATAATAAACAAGGATAATAATGAACAAGGATAATAATGAACAAGGATAATAATGAACAAGGATAATAATGAACAAGGATAATAATGAACAAGAATAATAATGAACAAGAATAATAATGAACAAGGATAATAATAAACAAGGATAATAATGAACAAGGATAATAATGAACAAGGATAATAATAAACAAGGATAATAATGAACAAGAATAATAATGAACAAGGAAAATAATAAACAAGGATAATAATGAACAAGGATAATAATGAACAAGGATAATAATGAACAAGGATAATAATAAACAAGGATAATAATGAACAAGGATAATAATGAACAAGGATAATAATGAACAAGAATAATAATAAACAAGGATAATAATAAACAAGGATAATAATGAACAAGGATAATAATGAACAAGGATAATAATGAACAAGGATAATAATAAACAAGGATAATAATGAACAAGGATAATAATGAACAAGGATAATAATGAACAAGAATAATAATGAACAAGGATAATAATGAACAAGGATAATAATGAACAAGGATAATAATGAACAAGAATAATAATGAACAAGAATAATAATGAACAAGGATAATAATAAACAAGGATAATAATAAACAAGGATAATAATAAACAAGGATAATAATGAACAAGGATAATAATGAACAAGGATAATAATGAACAAGGATAATAATGAACAAGAATAATAATAAACAAGGATAATAATGAACAAGGATAATAATGAACAAGAATAATAATAAACAAGGATAATAATGAACAAGGATAATAATGAACAAGAATAATAATGAACAAGAATAATAATGAACAAGGATAATAATGAACAAGGACAATAATGAACAAGGATAATAATAAACAAGGATAATAATGAACAAGAATAATAATGAACAAGGATAATAATGAACAAGGATAATAATAAACAAGGATAATGATGAACAAGGATAATAATGAACAAGGACAATAATGAACAAGGATAATAATAAACAAGGATAATAATGAACAAAGACAATAATGAACAAGGATAATAATGATAAAATAATAATAATGAATTATTTCTAATAATAAAAATAATAATAAAACAACAACAACAACAACAACAACAACAACAACAATAATAATAATAATAATAATAATAATAATAATAATAATAATAATAATAAAAATAATAATAATAATAATAATAAAGTATGAATAAAACTGATAAAGAATGATTTCACACTAATAATAATAATAGTTAAAAATGACAATAAAAATAATAATGATGATAATTTAAGCAAATCATAATTTTATTAAAGTATTAGTAACGTTGCTGTTATTTTTATTAACATCAGTATTTAATTTCTTCAATATTGTTATTCAAATTATCATTACTAATATTATAATTATTATCACAAAAATAACTTTATTATTAATTAAAATTATTTACTGTAATTATTATTTCATTAAATTTATTATTATTATTATTATTATTATTATTATTATTATTATTATTATTATTATTATTATTATTATTATTATTATTATTATTATTATTTTCATTATAAGTAGAAGCAGTCTTATAAGTAATGAATAATATAATAACAATAATAACTATGATAATTATTTATGAAATTGTTGAATAATGATGAATATAACTACATCAACTTACAAGTTATAATAACTAAAGTAACGGAAATATAATAATAATAATAATAATAATAATAATAATAATAATAATAATAATAATAATAGTAATAATAATAATAATAATAATAATAATAAATAATAATAATAATAATGTGCTTGTGTTTGTGTGTCTGTGTGTGAGTGTGTGTGTGTGTGTGTGCGTATGTGTGTGTGTGTGTGTGTGTGTGTGTGTGTGTGTGTGTGTGTGTGTGTGTGTGTGTGTGTGTGTGTGTGTGTGTGTGTGTGTGTGTGTGTGTGTGTGTGTGTCTGTGTGTGTGTGTGTGTGTGTGTGTGTGTGTGTGTGTGTCTGTGTGTCGGTTTGTGTCTGTGTGTGTCTGTGTGTGTGTGTATGTGTGTGTGTCTGTGTGTCGGTTTGTGTATGTGTGTGTGTTTGTGTGTCTGTGTGTGTGTGTCTGTATCTGTGTCTGTGTATCGGTTTGTGTCTGTGTGTGTCTGTGTGTGTGTGTATGTGTGTGTGTGTTGAGTAGTGTTCATTGCATTGTTCAGTAATGTTCATTACAGTGTTCATTTCTATACTCAGTAGTATTCACTACAGTGTTCAGTAGTGTTCATTACTGTGTTCAGTAGTGTTCCCTACAGTGTTCAGCAGTGTTCAGTAGTGTTCATTACAATGTTCAGTAGTGTTTATTACTGTGTTCAGCAGTGTTCATTGCAGTGTTCAGTTTTGCTCCTCGCAGTGTTCAGTAGTTAGAGCGCACACTGTTCATTACATTGCTCTGTAGTGTTCGTTACAATGTTAATTAGTGTTCAGTAGTTTGGTACAGAGTTCACTGTTCATTTATATTGTTCTGTAGTGTTCCTTACAATGTTCATTAGTGTTCAGTAGTGCTCATTGCAGTGTTCATTAGTTTGTTACAGCGTTAAGTGTTCAATACAGCGCTCTGTAATGTTCTTTACAGTCTTCATTAATCTTCATTTCAGTATTCAGTAGTGTTCACTACAGCGTTCAGCGTTCATTAGTGTTCAGTATGTTCACTGCAGCGTTCAGTAGCGTCTGTTACAGTATTCATCAGTGTTCATTACAGAAT
The DNA here is from genome assembly GCF_038502225.1 of Cherax quadricarinatus. Classification (NCBI taxonomy): domain Eukaryota; kingdom Metazoa; phylum Arthropoda; class Malacostraca; order Decapoda; family Parastacidae; genus Cherax; species Cherax quadricarinatus. Next base: position 20,560,869 of record NC_091318.1, read on the forward strand.
CCGCTATTCAGTACAGTGTTCAGTATTCTTCACTACGTACAGCCTTCAGTGTTGTCCATTAGTGTTCAATATGTTCACTACAGCGTTCTGCAGTGTTCATTACAGCGTTCATTGAGAGAGTTCTGGAGGCTTTGGAGACCACGCGGGGCTCGCCTGGTCTCCGCTTTGTGTAAAATGGCGCGAGTCTTTGTGTCTGGGCACTTTAGGTCTCCCGAGGATAATGGTTTTATTCAACCCTCAAAGTGATTTGCTCCATTTTCGCCACCAAATAATTCATGGATAAATGGCGTCGCTCTGTCTGCAAACAACAGATGGGGCCAAATCTAATCATCTCCGCCACTCACCGCACTCTCCGCCCAACGGGACGCAATGGGAGGGAGTTCGGTGGTCGTCCGCAAGGATGAGTGGGTCGGAGGACCTGGGCGTGGTTTGGAGGCAGCGCGCGGATTCTGGTTGGCCGGGGGGCTCGAGGGGTGGGGTTTCCTGGGCGCATTCTTTGCTGTGATTGGCTCTTTGCCGCGGGCCGGGGAGGGAGGCAAGCGTGGAGGCTTGTAAAAATGGTCTCGTCCTTACATTTGTCATCATTATTTATCAGCTAGCTCCTGAGTGGAGAGCACCGCGTCTTCTAGCCAACTTTGCCGTAGTTTTGAGAGAGGACGCGGGTGTGTTTGTGTGTGTGTGTGCGCAAGGTTACCGGGACGGTGGTGCTGGTGGTAGTGCGTAGGGCGCTAGCGGTGCCGAAGGATCATGCCAGTGTGTGAGGCGGACATGTCTGACGCAGAGTGCCTGTCGCCTGGGGTGGAGGCTCCCCCTGCCCACTACAACGAGGACGACCCCTGCGAGGACGAGGACCCCCGCCCGGAGGCCTCCGAGGACCAGACGGAAGCCGGCAGCGACAAGAAATCTGGCGGTCCGGTGAAGCCGCCGTACTCCTACATCGCTCTCATCACCATGTCCATCGTTCAGGCGCCGAAGAAACGTGTGACGCTGAGCGAGATCTGTGAGTTTATCATGAACAGGTTCCCCTATTACAAGGCCAAGTTCCCCGCCTGGCAGAACTCCATCCGTCACAACCTGTCACTCAATGACTGTTTCGTCAAGGTGCCACGAGAGCCTGGCAACCCCGGCAAGGGCAACTACTGGACCCTAGACCCGGGTGCCATAGATATGTTCGATAACGGCTCCTTCCTGCGGCGCCGCAAACGGTACAAGCGACAACACCCGGACTTCCTCAACGACCCGCACGTGTTCTCCCTGCTGGCTACGGGTATGATAGACCCGTACCAGCTGCACCAGCACCAGCACCAGCTGCAGCAGCAGCACCAACAGCAGCAGCAACAGGCGGCGGCGGCTGCGCTGCTGGGGCCGCACCCGACTATGTTACACCGCCCAGTGCCCTATGCTCACCATCCATATCTGCCGCCCACCCACGCCCACCTGCACCAACACCATCACGCCCTCACGCAACAGGCGGACTTTCTCAGGCACCTGCGGGGCAGCCTCGCGCCCATTTCTCAAACTGCGAGCTGCCCTACGCCCACCATGGGCGGCGTGCTGGCCCCCACGCCCGTCAAACCGGTGGTTGCCACGCCGCCCTCGCCGCCCCTGACCCGCCCTGCCCCACGCCCTGCCTTTACCATCGATGCCATCATGGGTAGGGATAAGTCACCACCGCCGCCGCCCACTTCGCCGCCCACCTCACCGCCCACGTGCCGTCCAGTGCCATCGCTGCCCCTAGCCGTCCTCAACCCAGAGCCATTCTCGCGTCTATTAGTAGCACCGTTTCTACACCAGAGCCTTGGTTGTCCGCTGCCTGGCACTCTCCACCCACACCTGCCGCCCACCTCACTACCGCCGCCTTCCATGTCGCGGTGATGGGCGTTGGGATGGCTTGAGTATACCGCCCACTGCCGCCCATGGCATCCTACTATCTACATTCCTGGTCTCAGGTGCTCACAATCACTCATCAGTGTATATATATACATATATATTGTACAGAAGAGTGTGTATATAGCCTTGTGTATATATAACTTTGTATATTATAAACATTATTAAAAATCTTATCTTACATAAACACTTCTATTCTTAACCTCATGAATTTTTTTCTCTCTCCAAAATTCTATATTTTCTAAACATCAGTGAGGTTATATAAATCAACACGGTATCGAAATTATTGGAATTTCGTAAAATATATATATATATATATCATAGACAACCATTACAGCAACAGCACCCTGTGTGGCATCTCAAGGAGCGGTAAATCAGTAAGAGTCGTCCAGAGCTTGGCATGCAAGTTGGTCACAGCCAAACCCATAACATATTATTACAGCTTATATGTGTATGTGTGTGTGTGTGTGTGTGTGTGTGTGTGTGTGTGTGTGTGTGTGTGTGTGTGTGTGTGTGTGTGTGTGTGTTTGTGTGCGTGTGAATATATATGTATAAATATATATGTATAAATTAAGAAGTTCAAATGAAATTCTTGTAAAATCTGTTTATATAAATTTTACAAATAAGGAACAAAAGCAGTCGGGAATATATTATTGCAGGAAATAAAGTAAATACGATTATTAAATTAAATAAAAGATGAACTTTAACAAAAGATATGAAATTAATATACTTTAAATTATAAATTTTAATGTTCATGTTCATAATAATAATAATAATAATAATAATAATAATAATAATAATAATAATAATAATAATAATAATAATAATAATAATAATAATAATAATAATAATAATTCTCAGAATAATAATAATTATAATAATATTGATTAAATTATACACATTTATTTTGAAACTACTACTACTACTACTACTACTACTACTACTACTACTACTAATAATAATAATAATAATAATAATAATAATAATAATAATAATAATAATAATAATAAAATGAACACTATTATAAAATGATTATATTATTCAATTTTTACTTTATCAAATTGGTCGTCTCCCTGAGAGCTAGAAGGATCTCCCCCACCCAAAAAACTAAAGAAAAACATTCACCATCTTTCGTGCAATCACTGTCTTGCCAGAAATGCGCAGACATCACAACTCAAATGACCTTCCGAGCTGCAGCATTCCCTACCACTCCTTCAGGGAGCAGGAACTGTATTTCCCACCTCCAGGACTCAAGTGTGGCTAACTGGTTTCCCTACGCTCCTTCCTCTTTCAGTCCAGAAGGGCTACCTTGCTCACACTCCAACAGCACAACAAATAACCCAGAGCCTCTTGTTTACATTCACTCAGATTTAGCACCCTTTGATTCCCCTTGCTCGATGCTCAAGCCCCTGAACCTCAAAACTTCCTTCATACCGTACCTTCACCCCTTCCTAGGACATCTACCCTTCCTTCCCTCCTCCTCAAATGGATATTAATTATATGTTTGTATTATATTTTTAATTAATAGTAAAATGGTTCCTTTATTAATTAAAATGTTTATTCAAACAATAATAATAAATATAATAATAATAATAATAATAACAATAATAACAACAACAACAACAACAATAATAGTAATAATAATAATAATAATAATAATAATAATAATAATAATAATAATAATAAAAGACAGAAAATAAAAATTATAATTATGGTTAATTTTTCAGTCTTCTCCTTAGTTATGATATATATATATATATATATATATATATATATATATATATATATATATATATATATACATATATATATATACATGTAGATGATCAAGGAGGCTTTAGGAAAGGTAGGGGGTGTGTGGACCAGGTGTTTACAGTGAAACACATAAGTGAATAGTATTTAGATAAGGCTAAAGAGGTCTTTGTGGCATTTATGGATTTGGAAAAGGCGTATGACAGGGTGGATAGGGGGGCAATGTGGCAGATGTTGCAAGTGTATGGTGTAGGAGGTAGGTTACTGAAAGCAGTGAAGAGTTTTTACGAGGATAGTGAGGCTCAAGTTAGAGTATGTAGGAAAGAGGGAAATTATTTCCCAGTAAAAGTAGGCCTTAGACAAGGATGTGTAATGTCACCATGGTTGTTTAAAATATTTATAGATGGGGTTGTAAGAGAAGTAAATGCGAGGGTCTTGGCAAGAGGCGTGGAGTTAAAAGATAAAGAATCACACATAAAGTGGGAGTTGTCACAGCTGCTCTTTGCTGATGACACTGTGCTCTTGGGAGATTCTGAAGAGAAGTTGCAGAAATTGGTGGATGAATTTGGTAGGGTATGCAAAAGAAGAAAATTAAAAGTGAATACAGGAAAGAGTAAGGTTATGAGGATAACAAAAAGATTAGGTGATGAAAGATTGGATATCAGATTGGAGGGAGAGAGTATGGAGGAAGTGAATGCATTCAGATATTTGGGAGTGGACTTGTCAGCGGATGGGTCTATGAAAGATGAGGTGAATCATAGAATTGATTAGGGGAAAAGGGTGAGTGGTGCACTTAGGAGTCTGTGGAGACAAAGAACTTTGTCCTTGGAGGCAAAGAGGGGAATGTATGAGAGTATAGTTTTACCAATGCTCTTATATGGGTGTGAAGCGTGGGTGATGAATGTTGCAGCGAGGAGAAGGCTGGAGGCAGTGGAGATGTCATGTCTGAGGGCAGTGTGTGGTGTGAATATAATGCAGAGAATTCGTAGTTTGGAAGTTAGGAGGAGGTGCGGGATTATCAAAACTGTTGTATCAGAGTGTATCAGTCTGTAGTGGAAGGAAGGAGGGGTAGGGGTCGGCCTAGGAAAGGTTGGAGGGAGGGGGTAAAGGAGGTTTTGTGTGCGAGGGGCTTGGACTTCCAGCAGGCATGCGTGAGAGTGTTTGATAGGAGTGAATGGAGATGAATGGTTTTTAATACTTGACGTGCTGTTGGAGTGTGAGCAAAGTAACATTTATGAAGGGATTCAGGGAAACCGGCAGGCCGGACTTGAGTCCTGGAGATGGGAAGTACAGTGCCTGCACTCTGAAGGAGGGGTGTTAATGTTGCAGTTTAAAAACTGTAGTGTAAAGCACCCTTCTGGCAAGACAGTGATGGAGTGAATGATGGTGAAAGTTTTTCTTTTTCAACCCACCCTGCCTTGGTGGGAATCGGCCAGTGTGATAATAAATATATATATATATATATATATATATATATATATATATATATATATATATATATATATATATATATATATATATATATATATATATATATATAGGTGAATAATATACAACAGAAAATTCCTGGCCTTTATTAAGAAGACATTATTAAAGTGCATATAAACACATAAACATTCCTGCAACATAACAAACATAAAATAACAGAAACTACAATAAAACATGGACAAAAACTGAGGATTGTTTTAAAATAAAGAGATTAAAGAAGAATAAAGTTGCGCGTGTAGCCGACGGTGAAGACCCGAGATAAAGCAGAGTTAGGTTAGGTTAAGTTAGGTTAAGTTAGGTTAGGTTAGGTTAGGTTAGGTTAGGTTAGGTTAGGTTAGGTTAAGTTAGGTTAGGTTAGGTTAGGTTAGGTTAGGTTAGGTTAGGTTAGGTTAGGTTAAGTTAGGTTAGGTTAGGTTAGGTTAGGTTAGGTTAGGTTAAGTTAGGTTAGGTTAGGTTAGGTTAGGTTAGGTTAGGTTAGGTTAGGTTAGGTTAGGTAAGGTTTGTCAGGAAACAGGACAAGTGTTTCCTGACGCGGGTGTTAGTCAGATGGTGACCCGCAGCTGGAACTTTGAATCTACACAAGAAAATGTACGTAATGCGACTTGGCTCAGTAACCACGTGATGTGTGTTTAGCGCAACGTTGTTTTCTTTACTCACAAAATCTCAGTAACACGACTGCCAAGTGGGTTTTAAAACGTCTCTCGCCTTACGTTCAAACCCTCACCGGATCCATGATTTAATTATTATTCTTATTGCTGCGTTTAACTAATTTTAAGCTTATTCTTGTGTTTTATTTTCTCCGTTCACCCACTCACCTCTCCCCACTCACTCCATTTTCCCTCTCACCTCTATTCCCTCTCATCCCTCGCCTTCTCTTTACTCCATCATCACTACGAGTTTCTTTTCCTTCGGAACCAGTTAATAAATAATGAAGAAAACTAAAGAAACGGGAAAAACAACGTTTTACACGTTTACAGTTTTTTTTACAATGATTTAACGTGTTTACATTGTTTTACCATGTTTAAACTTACCTTTGTCTGTATCACCGCCTCCGTCTGTTGTCTTGTATAATTCTGCTTGTTGTTGTTGGTGTTCTTGATGCTTTTATTCTTGTTCTTGATGTTCTTGCTCTTATTCTTGTTTTTGATGTTTTTGTTCTTGATGTTCTTGTTCTTGATGTTCTTCTTGATGCTTTTGTTCTTGTTCTCGATGCTCTTGTTCTTGATGTTCTTGTTCTTGATGTTCTTGATGCTTTTTTCTTGTTCTTGATGCTCTTTTTCTTAATGTTCTTGTTCTTGACGTTCTTGATGCTTTTGTTCTTGTTCTTGATGCTCTTGTTCTTAATATTCTTGTTCTTGATGTTCTTGATGCTTTTGTTCTTGTTCTTGATGCTCTTGTTCTTAATGTTCTTGTTCTTGATGTTCTTAATGCTTTTGTTCTTGTTCTTGATGCTCTTGATCTTAATGTTCTTGTTCTTGATGTTCTTGATGCTTTTGTTCTTGTTCTTGATGTTTTTGTTTTTGTTCTTGATGTTCTTCTGGTTGCTCATGTTCTTGTTTTAAATTTTTTCCTGTGTTCTTTTTCTTATCTATTATTATTAATATTATTATTATTATTATTATTATTATTATTATTATTATTATTATTAGTAGTAGTAGTAGTAGTAGTAGTAGTAGTAGTAGTAGTAGTAGTAGTAGTAGTATCATTACTATTATTATTATTACCATTATTGATTTTTTATAATTATTATTTTGATTATTATTATTATTATTATTATTATTATTATTATTATTATTATTATTATTATTATTATTATTATTATTATTATTCTTATTCTTATTATTATTATCATCATCTGATGGCCAGACTCACACACCTTGTATAGGTGGCAATATAAAGTGATATAAGTCACACCTTGTGTACCTTAACACTATGAGTGACCACAGTGTCACCATGATAAACCTGTATGCTGAGCGAAACGTCGTCTCCAGTCGAAGCCAATTCTTCATCCTGTTTCTTCATATTGGCTTCTGAGGGGCGGGAGGCTCTTGATCCGAGGAGATAGAGCTACCCTCTTCTTCCTCCGATCAAACAGAATGACCTCCCATGGATATATTAAGTATCTACTCAGTAATTCCATATGTTCAGTTCTCCATAGGATGGATATAGGATGCACAATAACCTATCCACTACCATCCATAGGATGGATATAGGATGCACAATAATCTAGCCACTACCATCCACAGGATGGATATAGGATGCACAATAATCTAGCCACTACCATCCACAGGATGGATATAGGATGCACAATAATCTAGCCACTACCATCCACAGGATGGATATAGGATGCACAATAATCTAGCCACTACCATCCACAGGATGGATATAGGATGCACAATAATCTAGCCACTACCATCCACAGGATGGATATAGGATGCACAATAATCTAGCCACTACCATCCACAGGATGGATATAGGATGCACAATAATCTAGCCACTACCATCCACAGGATGGATATAGGATGCACAATAATCTAGCCACTACCATCCACAGGATGGATATAGGATGCACAATAACCTAGCCACTACCATCCACAGGATGGATATAGGATGCACAATAATCTAGCCACTACCATCCACAGGATGGATATAGGATGCACAATAATCTAGCCACTACCATCAACAGGATGGATATAGGATGCACAATAACCTAGCCACTACCATCCACAGGATGGATATAGGATGCACAATAATCTAGCCACTACCATCCACAGGATGGATATAGGATGCACAATAATCTAGCCACTACCATCCATAGGATGGATATAGGATGCACAATAATCTAGCCACTACCATCCATAGGATGGATATAGGATGCACAATAATCTAGCCACTACCATCCATAGGATGGATATAGGATGCACAATAATCTAGCCACTACCATCCACAGGATGGATATAGGATGCACAATAATCTAGCCACTACCATCAACAGGATGGATATAGGATGCACAATAACCTAGCCACTACCATCCACAGGATGGATATAGGATGCACAATAATCTAGCCACTACCACCCATAGGATGGATATAGGATGCACAATAATCTAGCCACTACCATCCACAGGATGGATATAGGATGCACAATAATCTAGCCACTACCATCCATAGGATGGATATAGGATGCACAATAATCTAGCCACTACCATCCACATGATGGATATAGGATGCACAATAATCTAGCCACTACCATCCATAGGATGGATATAGGATGCACAATAATCTAGCCACTACCATCCATAGGATGGATACAGGATGCACAATAATCTAGCCACTACCATCCACAGGATGGATATAGGATGCACAATAACCTAGCCACTACCATCCACAGGATGGATATAGGATGCACAATAATCTAGCCACTACCATCCACAGGATGGATATAGGATGCACAATAATCTAGCCACTACCATCAACAGGATGGATATAGGATGCACAATAAACTAGCAACTGCCATCCACAGGATGGATATAGGATACACATTAATCTAGCCACTACCATCCACAGGATGGATATAGGATGCACAATAATCTAGCCACTACCATCCACAGGATGGATATAGGATGCACAATAAACTAGCAACTACCATCCACAGGATGGATATAGGATGCACAATAAACTAGCAACTACCATCCACAGGATGGATATAGGATGCACAATAACCTAGCCACTACCATCCATAGGATGGATATAGGATGCACAAAAAACTAGCAACTACCATCCACAGGATGGATATAGGATGCACAATAAACTAGCAACTGCCATCCACAGGATGGATATAGGATGCACAATAATCTAGCCACTACCATCCACAGGATGGATATAGGATGCACAATAATCTAGCCACTACCATCCACAGGATGGATATAGGATGCACAATAATCTAGCCACTACCATCCACAAGATGGATATAGGATGCACATTAATCTAGCCACTACCATCCACAGGATGGATATAGGATGCACAATAATCTAGCCACTACCATCCTGTGGCTAGATTAAGACACTGACTTATTTCCTATATCAAATAAGACACCATTTGTAGCATAAATTTTTTTCTGCAAATTTCCTGTGCGTTAGATTTAGATATAGAATTTTGCCGAACGCTTTTGAAGTCTTAGTGCGGTACCGCTTTAGTAGTTGAGTTACAAGTTATCTAATGTTTATTGCTTAGTTTGCATATTTCTAAGAGGTAAAACCTGGAGGCTGTTTCGGGGGTCAACGCCCCCCCCGCGGCCCGGTCCATGACCAAGCTAAAGAGAGAGAGACTTTATTTAGAAGCGCAAATTGTCATTGCTTCATCCTCGTGGCTGAGTTAAGCTTTTAACATAAGCTGAAGCTTTACTTGAGTTTAATGAAGCTCTCTACGACTGTATCAAAACTCTTAATGATGCTCTCTACGATTGTATCAAAACTCTTAATGAAGTTCTCTACGACTGTGTCAAAACTCTTAATGATGCTCTCTACGACTGTGTCAAAACTCTTAATGATGCTCTCTACGACTGTATCAAAACTCTTAATGATGCTCTCTACGACTGTATCAAAACTCTTAATGATGCTCTCTACGACTGTATCAAAACTCTTAATGATGCTCTCTACGACTGTATCAAAACTCTTAATGATGCTCTCTACGACTGTATCAAAACTCTTAATGATGCTCTCTACGACTGCATCAAAACTCTTAATGATGCTCTCTACGACTGTATCAAAACTCTTAATGATGCTCTCTACGACTGTATCAAAACTCTTAATGATGCTCTCTACGACTGTATCAAAACTCTTAATGAAGCTCTCTACGACTGTATCAAAACTCTTAATGATGCTCTCTACGACTGTATCAAAACTCTTAATGATGCTCTCTACGACTGTATCAAAACTCTTAATGATGCTCTCTACGACTGTATCAAAACTCTTAATGAAGCTCTCTACGACTGTATCAAAACTCTTAATGAAGCTCTCTACGACTGCATCAAAACTCTTAATGAAGCTCTCTACGACTGTATCAAAACTCTTAATGATGCTCTCTACGACTGTATCAAAACTCTTAATGAAGCTCTCTACGACTGTATCAAAACTCTCAATGAAGCTCTCTACGACTGTGTCAAAACTCTTAATGATGCTCTCTACGACTGTATCAAAACTCTTAATGATGCTCTCTACGACTGTATCAAAACTCTTAGTGATGCTCTCTACGACTGTATCAAAACTCTTAATGATGCTCTCTACGACTGTATCAAAACTCTTAATGATGCTCTCTACGACTGTATCAAAACTCTTAATGATGCTCTCTACGACTGTATCAAAACTCTTAATGATGCTCTCTACGACTGTATCAAAACTCTTAATGATGCTCTCTACGACTGCATCAAAACTCTTAATGAAGCTCTCTACGACTGTATCAAAACTCTTAATGATGCTCTCTACGACTGCATCAAAACTCTTAATGATGCTCTCTACGACTGTATCAAAACTCTTAATGATGCTCTCTACAACTGAATCAAAACTCTTAATGATGCTCTCTACGACTGTATCAAAACTCTTAATGATGCTCTCTACAACTGAATCAAAACTCTTAATGATGCTCTCTACGACTGTATCAAAACTCTTAATGATGCTCTCTACAACTGAATCAAAACTCTTAATGATGCTCTCTACGACTGTATCAAAACTCTTAATGATGCTCTCTACGACTGTATCAAAACTCTTAATGATGCTCTCTACGACTGCATCAAAACTCTTAATGATGCTCTCTACGACTGTATCAAAACTCTTAATGATGCTCTCTACAACTGAATCAAAACTCTTAATGATGCTCTCTACGACTGTATCAAAACTCTTAATGATGCTCTCTACAACTGAATCAAAACTCTTAATGATGCTCTCTACGACTGTATCAAAACTCTTAATGATGCTCTCTACAACTGAATCAAAACTCTTAATGATGCTCTCTACAACTGAATCAAAACTCTTAGTGATGCTCTCTACGACTGTATCAAAACTCTTAATGATGCTCTCTACGACTGTATCAAAACTCTTAATGATGCTCTCTACAACTGAATCAAAACTCTTAATGATGCTCTCTACGACTGTATCAAAACTCTTAATGATGCTCTCTACAACTGAATCAAAACTCTTAATGATGCTCTCTACGACTGTATCAAAACTCTTAATGATGCTCTCTACGACTGTATCAAAACTCTTAATGATGCTCTCTACGACTGTATCAAAACTCTTAATGATGCTCTCTACAACTGAATCAAAACTCTTAATGATGCTCTCTACGACTGTATCAAAACTCTTAATGAAGCTCTCTACGATTGTATCAAAACTCTTAATGATGCTCTCTACAACTGAATCAAAACTCTTAATGATGCTCTCTACGACTGTATCAAAACTCTTAATGATGCTCTCTACAACTGAATCAAAACTCTTAATGATGCTCTCTACAACTGAATCAAAACTCTTAGTGATGCTCTCTACGACTGTATCAAAACTCTTAATGATGCTCTCTACGACTGTATCAAAACTCTTAATGATGCTCTCTACAACTGAATCAAAACTCTTAATGATGCTCTCTACGACTGTATCAAAACTCTTAATGATGCTCTCTACAACTGAATCAAAACTCTTAATGATGCTCTCTACGACTGTATCAAAACTCTTAATGAAGCTCTCTACGACTGTATCAAAACTCTTAATGAAGCTCTCTACGACTGTATCAAAACTCTACACAGGGCGAAACGTCCTCGCCATCATGTCTACTTCCCCTGCGTGAAAACTTTATTTACATAGTGAATAAGATAAGATTTTCGTCGGATTTTTAACCCCGGAGGGTTAGTCACCCTGGATAACCCATGAGGGTCAGTGCGTCATCGAGGACTGTCTGGCTTATTTCCACTGTGGTCCTCCAAACATGTCCCCCAGGATGCGACCCACACCATTCTACTAGCACTCAGGTACCTACTTGCTAGGTGAACATGACAACAGACGTAAGAAAACGCGATCAATGTTTTCACCCTTGACGGGAATCGAACCCGAATGTCAGCGTGTGAAGCGAGAGCTGTGCCAACCAGGCCACGGGGCCCCAAATAAATAAAATACACACATTTTTTACTGTGATATTAAGTACACAAAGATATTCTGGGCAATAATAATAATAATAATAATAATAATAATAATAATAATAATAATAATAATAATAACAATAATAATAATAATTATAATAATAATAATAATAACAATACTAATACTACTACTACTGCTACTACTACTACTACTATTAATAATAATAATAATAACAATAATAATAATAATTATAATAATAATAATAACAATACTACTACTACTACTACTACTACTATTAATAATAATAATAATAATAATAATAATAATAATAATAATAATAATAATAATAATAATAATAATAAAAATAATAATAATAATACGTAATAATAAACTAATTCTGCTTCTTACATTAGAATTAGAATCTAACACTGCCTCTTTACTTAGAATTAGAAATTAACACTGTCCCTTTTGTAAAATTTAGTAACAAACACTGTCTTTCTATGAGAATTAGAGAGCAAAACTCACTCTAATCTAAGAATTAGAAAGCAACACAGCGTCTTAGAATTAGAAGCTCTTACTTCCTTCTAAGACATTTACACTTCTAACAATCAGGAGAGTCAATATTTTACACATTTTTGCGATGCCGTAAAATATTTTAACCGGTTAATTCGGTCTTTCCTGGACCGAGAGTGGTCTAGGAAGGACAGAGAATGGTCCAGTGCGGACCGAGAGTGGTCCCAGGAAGGAGCGAAAGTGGTCTAGGAAGGAGCGAGAGTGGCCCCAGGAAGGAGCGAAAGTGGTCCAGGAAGGACCGAGAGTGGTCCAGGAAGGAGCGAGAGTGGTCCAAGAAGGACCGAGAGTGGTCCAGGAAGGAGCGAGAGTGGTCCAGGAAGGAGCGAAAGTGGTCCAGGAAGGAGCGAGAGTGATCCAGGAAGGACCGAGAGTGGTCCAAGAAGGACCGAGAGTGGTCCAGGAAGGAGCGAGAGTGGTCCAGGAAGGAGCGAAAGTGGTCCAGGAAGGACCGAGAGTGGTCCAGGAAGGAGCGAGAGTGGTCCAAGAAGGACCACGAGTGGCCCAGAAAGAACGGAAACATCATTTGAACTTTGCTCTCCTAAGTTCTGGGTTACCTGTGGCTTGTTCTAAGCCAGGGGAAACTTGTGATCCATCGGTTCTCTTGATCCAAGGAAATGGAGCTGTTCTTCCCAACTCCAGATAAAACCCGATTACACCCCAGTCAGCGTGAGGTGTATGACCCCAACGGGTTTAGCAAATGCACATAATAATAATAATAATAATAATAATAATAATAATAATAATAATAATAATAATAATAATAATAATAATAATAATAATAATATAATAAGAATATAATAATAATAATAATAATAATATAATAATAATAATAATAATAATAATAATAATAATAATAATAATAATAATAATAATAATAATAATAATAATAATAATAATAATAATAATAATAATAATAATAATAATAATCTCTCCCCATACATGTAAGCACCTACCCCCACCCCACACTTCTGATCTTCATCACCCCTCACCTTCTCCCCCTCCCTCCCTCCCTTTCCCCCACTCCCCTACTCCTTCCCTCTCTCCTCTTCCCTCTCTTAATATCTGTCCCTTTCAGTCTCGTTTATCCTCTCCCTTCCCCACCACTCTCTCTCTCTCTCTCTCTCTCTCTCTCTCTCTCTCTCTCTATATATATATATATATATATATATATATATATATATATATATATATATATATATATATATATATATATATGTTTGTATGTGTTTGAAAAACTCTCCGCTCATACGACCTCAACTCATCCCCTGCACTAATCTTCCCCTTGCATCCCTTCCTTCAATCTGGTAAACCCCCCTTGCCTCTCCCCCCCTCCCCCTCGTCCCCACTTCTCTCCTCCCCATATCCCGCTTCCCCCATGATCCCATCATGCGGCAAATGTTTACATGGTAATGGGTCCTGATCCCTCACACAACCCACTCAGGCGGAAATGGATGAAAAAAAAGGGCTCTCGACTCTCTCTCTCTCTCTCTCTCTCTCTCTCTCTCTCTCTCTCTCTCTCTCTCTCTCTCTCTCTCTCTCTCTCTCTTTTTCTTGTATGGGTTCCAAGAGGTAGCACCATACCCACCAAGATGCGCTTGCAAGGGTCAAGTCTCAGCTCCTGTCCCCGTAGGAATCTCACGTCATTAAATTTATGGAATCAATAATTGCCGAAGCAATTCGTAGCCATCTTGACAGGCACAGATTGATTAATGAATCTCAACACGGTTTTACAAAGGGGCGTTCCTGTCTTACGAACTTACTAACTTTTTTCATTAAGGTCGTTTGAGGAGGTAGATCATGGTAATGAATATGATATTGTGTATATGGACTTCAGTAAGGCTTTCGATAGAGTTCCACACCAGAGGTTATTGAGGAAACTTAAGGCACACGGAATAGGAGGAGAAATTTTTCCTGGGTAAAGGCATGGCTGACAAATAGACAGCAGAGAGTTTGCATAAATGGGGAGAAATCAGAATGGGGGCACGTCACAAGCGGTGTTCCTCTGGGGTCAGTGTTGGGCCCGTTGTTGTTCACAATTTACATAAACGACATAGATGAGGGAATAAATAGCGACATACGCAAATTTGCTGATGACACCAAAATAGGCCGTCCAATTCATTCTAATGAGAACACTAGAGCACTCCAGGATGATTTGAATAGACTGGTCGGAGAAGTGGCAGATGCAGTTTAATATTGACAAATGCAAAGTTCTAAATGTTGGACAGGTAAATAAACATGCCACATATAAACTAAATAATGTAGATTTTAATACTACTGATTGCGAAAAGGATTTAGGAGTTCTGGTTAGCAGTAATCTAAAACCAAGACAACAGTGCATTAGTGTTCGCAATAAAGCTAACAGAATTCTTGGCTTCATATCTAGAAGTATAAATAATAGAAGTCCTCAGGATGTTCTTCAACTCTATATATCCTTGGTTAGGCCTCATTTAGACTATGCTGCTCAGTTCTGGTCACCGTATTACAGAATGGATATAAATGCTCTGGAAAAAGTACAGAGGAGGATGACAAAGATGATCCCATGTATCAGAAATCATCCCTAAGGAGGATGACTGAGGGTCCTGAATCTGCACTCTCTCGAAAGGCGTAGAATTAGGGGGGATATGATCGAAGTGTATAAATGGAAAACAGGAATAAATAAAGGGGATGTAAATAGCGTGCTGAAAATTTCCAGCCAAGACAGGACTCGCAGCAATGGTTTCAAGTTGGAAAAATTCAGATTCAGGAAGGATATAGGAAAGCACTGGTTTGGTAATAGAGTTGTGGATGAATGGAACAAACTCTCGAGTACAGTTATTGAGGCTAAAACGTTGTGTAGTTTTAAAAATAGGTTAGATAAATACATGAGTGTGTGTGGGAGTTGACCTGGAACCTAGCTTGTGCTGCTGGGTCTGGTGCAGTGCTCCATCCTTGAGTGGAGATGATCAGACTGGGTGGGGTCATTACTAATCCGGGGGTCATTGGTCAATCGGGGGGTCATTGGGCTAATCGGGGGGGACATGGACCTGCTCCGCATGGGTCAGTAGGCCTGTTGCTGTGTTCCTTCTTTCTTATGTTCTTATGTTCTTATAACAAGCTAGAAACAGTTTCTTTGCACACACACACACACACACACACACACACACACACACACACACACACACACACACACACACACACACACAATATTCAATATTCAATACATCTATCGAAACAGGGAGATTGCCTGAGGCATGGAAGACAGCAAATGTAGTCCCAATCTTTAAAAAAGGAGACAGACATGAAGCATTAAACTACAGACCAGTGTCACTGACATGTATAGTATGCAAAATCATGGAGAAGATTATCAGGAGAAGAGTGGTGGAACACCTAGAAAGGAATGATCTCATCAACAACAGCCAACATGGTTTCAGGGACGGGAAATCCTGTGTCACAAACCTACTGGAGTTCTATGACATGGTGACAGCAGTAAGACAAGAGAAAGAGGGGTGGGTGGATTGCATATTCTTGGACTGCAAGAAGGCGTTTGACACAGTTCCACACAAGAGATTAGTGCAAAAACTGGAGGATCAAGCAGGGATAACAGGGAAGGCACTACAATGGATCAGGGAATACTTGTCAGGAAGACAGCAGCGAGTCATGGTACGTGGCGAGGTGTCAGAGTGGGCACCTGTGACCAGCGGGGTCCCACAGGGGTCAGTCCTAGGACCAGTGCTGTTTCTGGTATTTGTGAACGACATGACGGAAAGAATAGACTCCGAGGTGTCCCTGTTTGCAGATGACGTGAAGTTGATGAGAAGAATTCACTCGATCGAAGACCAGGCAGAACTACAAAGGGATTTGGACAGGCTGCAGACCTGGTCCAGCAATTGGCTCCTGGAGTTCAATCCCACCAAGTGCAAAGTCATGAAGATTGGGGAAGGGCAAAGAAGGCCGCAGACGGAGTACAGTCTAGGGGGCCAGAGACTACAAACCTCACTCAAGGAAAAAGATCTTGGGGTGAGTATAACACCAGGCACATCTCCTCAAGCGGACATCAATCAAATAACTGCTGCAGCATATGGGCGCCTAGCAAACCTCAGAACAGCATTCCGACATCTTAATAAGGAATCATTCAGGACCCTGTACACCGTGTACGTTAGGCCCATATTGGAGTATGCGGCACCAGTTTGGAACCCACACCTAGCCAAGCACGTAAAGAAACTAGAGAAAGTGCAAAGGTTTGCAACAAGACTAGTCCCAGAGCTAAGAGGTATGTCCTACGAGGAGAGGTTAAGGGAAATCAACCTGACGACACTGGAGGACAGGAGAGATAGGGGGGACATGATAACGACATACAAAATACTGAGAGGAATTGACAGGATGTTCCAGAGATTGGACACAGTAACAAGGGGACACAGTTGGAAGTTGAAGACACAGATGAATCACAGGGATGTTAGGAAGTATTTCTTCAGCCACAGAGTGGTCAGTAAGTGGAATAGTTTGGGAAGCGATGTAGTGGAGGCAGGATCCATACATAGCTTTAAGCAGAGGTATGATAAAGCTCACGGTTCAGGGAGAGTGACCTAGTAGCGATCAGAGAAGAGGCGGGGCCAGGAGCTCGGAATCGACCCCCGCAACCTCAACTAGGTGAGTACAACTAGGTGAGTACACACACACACACACACACACACACACACACACACACACACACACACACACACAGTAGTTTGTGTTACACTTCAGCACCAGGTGGGAAAGGGAATTGTTGGGGAGAGTACTGGAAGGAGAGTGATTGTTGGAGGGGTGAAGGGGGTGTTGGGGGTGAAGGGTGTAGTGGGGTTAGACGAGGTTCCCAGGGGTGTACCCTGGGGCTCGCAGCGTTCCCACCAACCCACATCTTCCCATTCGTCAATTTCTTCCACCATCATACATGACCAAACAAACAAACAGATCATTTGATATTCTGAGTATTTGTTCGTGAATTCGTTAATTAACTAATTAAATAACTATATTTGCTGTGTATTTATTTAAAGAGTAAATAATGTGTGTTGGTAAATTAGTTAGTTCCTTTTTTATTTACTTTATATTACTTTAAATCAGTAACCTCTGGTTTTTATTAATTTTGAAACGTGGTAAAAGACAGCAAATAATTGAAATTTTGACGTCTAAGGAGAGATCTACAATCTACTTTTTTCTTACGAAATTTTTTTGAAATATCGGCTATTAATAATAAACATAAATCTTATTTTGAAATATTTAAAAAAAAATCGGAGGGAAGAGAATTAATGTACGAATATTGAAGATTCCATCTAACGCTGATTTATTTGTATGTGATAATGATGAGAAGATAGACAAAGAAAATACTTAGAATAAACTGAATGTAACGTTTATTGTTGACTAGTAATGAAATAAAATAAAGACCGTTTGTAAACCTCATATATATATATATATATATATATATATATATATATATATATATATATATATATATATATATATATATATATATATATATATATATATATATATATATATATATATATATATATATATATATATATATATATATATATATATATATATATATATATATATATATATATATATATATATATATATATTCAAGAGACTGAATTTTCTCGGCTCTCGGTCAGTCTTCTTGTCAAACATTTCTTAAGTAGTGGATTAAGTTTTTTCACCACTGAGGAAGTTGATCCTGACATTTTTCACTTCACATGTGCCCCTGGGGAGGTGTTTTGTGACCTTGCTCTGTCAGTAATCCCCCGGGGGGGAGAACACACTTGGGGAAAAGGAGACACATCACTGGGGATCAAGGTAACTACAAAATATTGAAACCAGAGATTATCCTCACCCCAGGCTGTCTTCGAATTATTATTATTATTATTATTATTATTATTATTATTATTATTATTATTATTATTATTATTATTATTATTATTATTATTATTGTATTATTATTATCATCATCATCATTGTATTATCATTATTACTATTGTTATTATTATTATGATAATTATTATAATATATTGATGGGGGCGTTGACCCCCGATAACGTCCTTCAGGTGAGGCTGCATGATCAACTACGGTGCAATATTAATAATTTTCGTGTGAAACGTTGCACTCATCAATCTATTGACCTAGTGAGGGAAACGTTGCACCCATCAATCTATTGACCTAGTGAGGGAAACATTGCACCCATCAATCTATTGACCTGGTAAGGGAAACGTTCCCATAACGAAGCCACCTAACGTTACATAAATGTCCGTTACATCTGTCAGTGTAATATACCATATTTGTACCATTGTGGCAGTGTATGTCTTTAAAAATACACTTACGAAATATACTTACGATCTGTACGGGGGAAATACACTGTACAAACTGCAAGAAATACTGTGGCGAAATACACTGTACGAAATACACTGTACGAAATACACTGTACGAAATACACTGTACGAAATACACTGTACGAAATACACTGTAACAGTGTTCGTTCTGTCGAAATGGCTGTAGAAATACACGTGCGTACCACTGTCAAATACACTGTGCAAATACATTGCGAAATACAGCATGAAACCGTCGAATCACCGTCGATCACTACGAAATATGTACAGTCGAATCCGTCGAAATAAAACAACTTTTCGTCAGTGACAGAAAAACAACTGACTCATTTTTTCACATCCACGAAACGTGAAACTCTTCCAAAAAATGTGTAGGATGGTTGTCGGGCCCCAAAACGACACTTTTCGCGGGATATATACACCAAGATGTGTATTTCTCTTAGTGTATATACACCTGGAGTTTATTTTCAGTCTTATTATAGGTATTTAAGATATTCTTGTCTGGTAGTGAACAGGTAACAGACCGCCTTAACCTCGTGTAGTCGATAGGCTTCAAACCCCATTAACTAAACAATCAAAAATTTGTCGTTAATAGTGATAAGCAAACAATTTCCGCGTGTTGTTTTTTGGGTATATTTTGGTATGCTTTGGGTATACTGTAGAGTTGCAGAAAGTTGCTTAGCGTTCGTGCAGAACCCGACGCCTTACAGTGCGTCGGGTTTTACACGAACTAAAGAACGACAAAAATAATAAATTTGATAATCGAAGTTAGGTTAGTCTAGGCTGGGCTAGGCTGGGCTAGGCTGGGCTAGGCTGGGCTAGGCTGGGCTAGGCTGGGTTAGACTAGGCTAACTTAACATACAAAACAGAAACACACACACACACACACACACACACACACACACACACACTAGTCCCAGAGCTAAGAGGTATGTCCTACGAGGAGAGGTTAAGGGAAATCAACCTGACGACACTGGAGGACAGGAGAGATAGGGGGGACATGATAACGACATTCAAAATACTGAGATTAATTGACAAGGTGGACAAAGACAGGATGTTCCAGAGATGGGACACAGCAACACGGGGACACAGTTGGAAGCTGAAGACACAGATGAATCACAGGGATGTTAGGAAGTATTTCTTCTGCCACAGAGTAGTCAGTAAGTGGAATAGTTTGCGAGGCGATGTAGTGGAGGCAGGATCCATGCAAAAGTTTAAGCAGAGGTATGATAAAGCTCACGGTTCAGGGAGAGTGACCTAGTAGCGATCAGAAAGAGGCGGGGCCAGGAGCCTCGACTCGACCACTGCATCCTCAACTAGGTGAGTACAACTAGGTGAGTACACACACACACAGGAGAATGAAACTTATGGCGACGTATCGGTCCGTCCTGGACCATTAACTAGTCCAAGTCGGACCGAAACGTCGTCATTAGATGCATTCTCCTATGTGCAAGTAATTGTGTATTGTTCCAATCACGATATTGTGCCTTTGTGTTCCTTAACTTGCAAGGGTGCCAAATGTTCCTGGTGGCACTAAAGCTACGAATGATGGTTTATCTGGCGCTATAACATAGTTGTTACTAACTGATTAATGACTGAGTTTTGACTGAAAACTGACTGACTATGGCACTTGTCAACTGGCTATTGATTCTTCCCTCGCCATTCTCTCTGTCTCTCTCTCTCTCTCTCTCTCTCTCTCTCTGTCTCTCTCTCTCTCTCTCTCTCTCTCTCTCTCTCTCTCTCTCTTTTTTTTTTTTTTTTTTTTTTTTTTTTTTTTTTTTTTTTTTTTTTTTTTTTTTTTTTTTACACATGGTTTGACAAGGTTAAGGATCCCTAGGTTTATTGACAAGCTATTTACAGGTTAAGGATTCCTAACTTTATTGACAAGCTAAGAGCTGTTACCTACATCAGCTCATTTGAAAGCATTTTTATTGTTATGAGACATACAAGTAGGGAACAGGATGAAGTTGGAGCCATCTGTGGGCCAGCATTTTCATTTGATCAACTGACGTTATCTCGTTGACATCATTATGCTGTACGAATGTACAGCATTCTCTCTCTCTCTCTTCATTTACTATTATTCACTACTAGTCTTTAATCGCTATTTGGTGTTATCCATTCCCTGTTATCCATTCTCTTTGTAGATGAATGGTTCAGAGAACCGACATGTTGATAAATTAGACACATGTGCAACTCTTGGGTATCTTTATTGAGGAAACGTTTCGCCACACAGTGGCTTCATCAGTCCATCAAGATTCTCCTCTGTATGGACTGATGAAGCCACTGTGTGGCGAAACGTTTCCTCAATAAAGATACCCCAAGAGTTGCACATGTGTCTAATATATCCATTCTCTGTTGTTATTCATTCCTTCTGTTTCTCCCTTCTCTCCCGCCATTCACACCCTCTTCCACTTCATCCCTCCTCACTTCTCTCCCTCCCCTCCCTTCACTTCATTTTTCTCTCTTCACCCCTCCCTCTCCACATTCTTCCTTCACGCTTCCCTTTTCATCCCCCCCTCAGCCATCCTCTCCACTCCCTTCCCAATCCTCCATTGCCCTCCTCTTCTCCATTTCCCTTCCACTTCCCTTTCTTCCGTCTCACTTCTTCCTTTTCAGTGGTCTGTGTCTCACTCCTTGTTACACTTGGCAGGCTGAGTATATCAGGCAAGACCTCACACGCTGTGTAGTTGGCTGAGACTCCAGCGGCCTCTCTCTCTCTGTCTGTCTCTGTCTGTCTGTCTGTCTGTCTGTCTGTCTGTCTGTCTGTCTGTCTGTCTGTCTGTCTGTCTGTCTGTCTCTCTGCCTGTCTGTCTCTGTCTGTCTGTCTGTCTGTCTGTCTCTCTCTCTCTCTCTCTCTCTCTCTCTCTCTCTCTCTCTCTCTCTCTCTCTCTCTCTCTCTCTCTCTCTCTCTCTGTCTCTCTAACTCTTTCTTTGTCTTCCCGCTTTACGTATGTCTGTGTGTTTGCCGGTCTGTATAGGACATGATTTATACCAACTCTCCTCCAGGCTCCTTGATTTTATATGATTTTATGTGTGTGTGTGTACTCATCTAATTGTACTCACCTATTTGTGGTTGCAGTGGTCGATTCATACTATATCCACTCTCTCCCTGCTCCACGAGCTTATTCATACCTCTGGGTCCTGTCTCCACTACGTCACTTTCTAGACTGTTCCACTTCCTGGTAACTCTATGACTGAAAAAATACTTCCTAACATCTGACTCATCTAAGTCTTCTACTTCCAATTGTAACCCCTTGTTGCTGTTTCCCATCTCTGGAACATGCTGTCTCTGTCCACCTTGTCAATTCCTCTCAGAATTGTACGTTATCATGTCCTAATTATCCTTTCTGTCTTCCAGTGTCATCATGTCGACTCCCATTAACTTCTCCTCGTAGGACATGCCTGTTAACTCCGGGACTAGTCTTGTTGCTAACCTTTGCACTTTCTCTAATTTCTTGATGTGCTTGACCAGGTGTGGGTTCCAGATTGGTGCTGAATACTCTAATATGAGGATGACGTACATGGTGTGCAATCATGAACTATTCCTTACTGAGGTGTCAGGCGCCCATATGTTGCAGCATTCATTTGGCTGTTGTGCGCCTCATGAGATGTGCTCGGTATTATACTCACCCCAAGATCCTTTTCGTTGAGTGAGGGTTGCAGTCTATGGCCTCCTAGACTGTACTCTGCCTGCGGTCTTCTTTGTGGGTCCCCGATCTTCATGACTTTGCAATTGATGAGGTTAAACTCCAGGAGCCAGTTGTTGGATCAAGCCTGCAGCTTGTCCAGATCGCTTTGTAGTTATGCCTGATCCTCATCCAACTGAATTCTCCTCATTAGCTTCACATCGTCTGCAATCAGGGACACTTCTGAGTCTATCCCTTCCCTCATGTCATTCACGTATACCAGAAACAGAACCGGTCCTAGGACTGACCCCTGTGGAACCCCGCTGGTCACAGGCACCCACTCTGACACCTCGTCACGTACTATAACTCTCTCATGCCTTCCTGTCAGGTATTCTCTGATCCACTTCAGTGCCTTCCCCGTTACACCTGCCTGATTCACCAGCTTTTGCACGAATCTCTTATGTGGAATTGTATCAGAAGCCTTCTAACAGCCCAAGAAAAAGCAAAAAACCCCTTCCCTCTCTGTCTTGCCTTACCTTCGTGTCTTACTGTGGTGTGTGTGTGTGTGTGTGTGTGTGTGTGTGTGTGTGTGTGTGTGTGTGTGTGTGTGTGTGTGTGTAGCTGAGAGAGAGTTGGTCAAGCTGGGAGAATTAAGTGATTGTAAAAACGGAAGGCGTTTGTATGTTTGTTTATCTGTCTCGTATTACAGTAGGGTGTAGATGACGAGAAGAGAACAAGGAGGAGGAGGAGGAGGAGGAGGAAGAAGAGGAGGACAAGGAGGAGGTGGTGGTGGACAAAGAGGAGAAGGAGGAGGAGGAGGAGGAAGAAGAGGAGGACAAGGAGGAGGTGGTGGTGGACAAAGAGGAGAAGGAGGAGGAAGAGAATAGGGGCCCGTGAGTCAGGGCGCTAAATATTTCCTTAACAGCTCACAGAATTAAGCAGTATGACACACATACATACACACACACACACACACACACACACACACACACACACACACACACACACACACACACACACACACACAGAAACAGAAACGAGACACTAAATTACAGACCTGTGTCTCTGACATGTATTGTGTGTAAAGTCATGGAGAAGATTATCAGGAGGAGAGTGGTCGAACACCTGGAAAGGAACAAGATTATAAATGAAAACCAGCATGGGTTCATGGAAGGCAAATCTTGTATCACAAACCTCCTGGAGTTTTATGACAAGGTAACAGAAGTAAGACACGAGAGAGAGGGGTGGGTAGATTGCGTTTTCCTAGACTGCAGGAAGGCCTTTGACACAGTTCCCCACAAGAGATTAGTGCAGAAGCTGGAGGATCAGGCACACGTAAAAGGAAGGGCACTGCAATGGATAAGGGAATACCTGACAGGGAGGCAGCAACGAGTCATGGTACGCGAAGAGGTATCACAGTGGGCGCCTGTTACGAGCGGGGTCCCACAGGGGTCAGTTCTAGGACCAGTGCTATTTTTGATATATGTGAACGACATGATGGAAGGAATAGACTCTGAAGTGTCCCTGTTCGCAGATGACGTGAAGTTGATGAGAAGAATTAAATCGGACGAGGATGAGGCAGGACTGCAAAGAGACCTGGACAGGCTGGACATGTGGTCCAGCAACTGGCTTCTCGAATTCAATCCAGCCAAATGCAAAGTCATGAAGATTGGGGAGGGGCAAAGAAGACCGCAGACAGAGTATAGGCTAGGTGGACAAAGACTACAGACCTCACTCAGGGAGAAAGACCTTGGGGTGACCATAACACCGAGCACATCACCGGAGGCACACATCAACCAAATAACCGCTGCAGCATACGGGCGCCTGGCAAACCTGAGAAAAGCGTTCCGATACCTTAATAAGGAATCGTTCAAGACACTGTATGTTAGGCCCATACTGGAGTATGCAGCACCAGTCTGGAACCCACACCTGGTCAAGCACGTCAAGAAGTTAGAGAAAGTACAAAGGTTTGCAACAAGGCTAGTCCCAGAGCTCAAGGGAATGTCGTACGAGGAAAGGTTAAGGGAAATCGGACTGACGACACTGGAGGACAGAAGGGTCAGGGGAGACATGATAACGACATACAAAATACTGCGGGGAATAGACAAGGTGGACAGAGATAGGATGTTCCAGAGAGGGGACACAGGGACAAGGGGTCACAACTGGAAGATGAAGACTCAGACGAGTCACAGGGACGTTAGGAAGTATTTCTTCAGTCATAGAGTTGTCAGCAAGTGGAATAGCCTAGCAAGTGAAGTAGTGGAGGCAGGAACCATACATAGTTTTAAGAAGAGGTATGACAAAGCTCAGGAAGCAGAGAGAGAGAGAGAGAGGATCCAGTAGCGATCAGTGAAGAGGCGGGGCCAGGAGCTGAGTCTCGACCCCTGCAACCACAATTAGGTGAGTACAATTAGGTGAGTACACACACACACACACACACACACACACACACACACACACACACACACACACACACACACACACACACACACACACACACAATGATCATTTATGACTTATTTACAGAACATTCAACAACACTGCGATGAGTTTCTACAAGTATTTACAAATTTGCAAGACGAGAGCTGTTATCCTGCTCTAAGCTTATTTTACAGTGTAAGAGTTGCTATCCTACCTCAGCTTATTTCACAGCTTGATCTTAAGCATTACTGAGTTAAAGCGTTCTTTTCAATGACGTGTTCAGCAGTGCTTCCATCACTTCCTCAGCTTTACCATTCCAGGTTAAGCTTTCATAAGATATTTTACTTTGATTCAAAGCTGCTTTATTTATAATGTTGGTGGGTCATTTTTATTACCACGGTAGACTTTAATTATAATGTTGATGGTTTTTTTTTACTTCCCTGGTATTGTTTTATTAATAACGTTAGTAATGGTGGTCGTGTTGCTGTCATTTTTAAGTTTGGGGTCACCATTTTCAAGATGAATTTTTAATTGTTGCTTTAATTACCGCGGTCTCTCCAGTAATTAGCGTTTTTGTTATCGTGTCCCCTATTATCCTCTTCAGTTTACTTCTAAATCTTCAAACTTTCACCATTTCGTGATTAATTAGATTAATGGTCCACCTATGTCCTTTTTTTTACCTGTGGAAAAAAATTTTCATCCATCATTACTCCTGACTGTTTAGTCTCTGTGAGCACTGTTGTGCCTTACTCCTTATCCACTACTCTTCCCTTAAATGGGTTGCAGGTGAGATGTATGGGAGATGAGTTGGTACTATCCTATTTTGGGATGGATTTTGTCCACCTTAGAAGGGGGTGAGTGGGTCGGGAGTGGCGAAAGGGGTGCAGAATTCAGTATTCGGTAAGATTAGATCAGAGAAGGAAAATGGTGCGAAGGACACAGACTGATCTGAGAAAATGAGGTCTGAGGATCCTGAAAGCTTGTCAGTGGGTAGAGCGTCAGCTTGAAGTAGGTAGAGAGAAAGGAGCATGTGTCATATTGATAGTGTACAATACCGACAGGTAGAGGAGGAAGACGCATGTGCAACAGTTGCCTATCGTGTCAAAGCGTTTCGCCTGCTCAGCAGTCTTCTTCGCCCGAACCCCGAATTGAATTAAAAACTTGAAACAGCAGAAGGAATGAAAAGATATATGTGAGGTGTTTGGTCCCTCAGCCATGAAATAATAATAATAATAATAATAATAATAATAATAATAATAATAATAATAATAATAATAATAATAATAATAATAATAATAATAATAATAATAATAATTAATATGATAAAGCGACATTGCTCAAAACAACTATGTTTCGTGTCCACAAGCTTGGATACAAGGATTTGCTTCTGTTCATCACGATTATCCTTTCTTCTGGCACGATTTCCTGTTTTTTCATGTACTAGATCAGGAAGGTTTAAATTGCACTCTGAATTTCTACCCTCCTCCTAGGGTGTGTGTGTGTGTGTGTGTGTGTGTGTGTGTGTGTGTGTGTGTGTGTGTGTGTGTGTGTGTGTGTGTGTGTGTGTGTGTGTGTGTGTGTGTATGTATGTGTGTGTGTGTGTGTGTGTTAGTTACCATTTTGTCCTAGGCACATGTCGATTAGACACTAGGCCTGTTGTATATGCGTGTATGTGTGTGTGTGTGTGTGTGTGTGTGTACTCACCTAATTGTACTCACCTAATTGTGGTTGCAGGGGATGAGACACAGCTCCTGTCCCCGCCTCTTCACACTGGTGTGTGTGTGTGTGTGTGTGTGTGTGTGTACTCACCTATTTGTACTCACCTATTTGTGGTTGCAGGGGTCGAGTCACAGCTCCTGGCCCCGCCTCTTCGCTGATTGCTACTAGGTCCTCTCTCTCCCTGCTCCATGAGCTCTATCATACCTCGCCTTAAAACTATGTATGGTTCCCGCCTCTACTACGTCACTTTCTAGGCTATTCCACGGCCTGACTACTCTATGACTGAAGAAATACTTCCTAACATCCCTTTGATTCATCTGAGTCTTCAACTTCCAATTGTGACCTCTTGTGTCTGTGTCCCTTCTCTGGAACATCCCGTCTTTGTCCACCTTGTCAATTCCGCGCAGTATTTTATATGTCGTTATCATGTCTCCCCTAACCCTCCTGTCCTCCAGTGTCGTCAGGCCGATTTCCCTCAACCTTTCTTCGTAGGACAATCCCCGTATATGCGTGTGTGTGTGTGTGTGTGTGTGTGTGTGTGTGTGTGTGTGTGTGTGTGTGTGTGTGTGTGTGATACCGAGTACCAGTTCCCAGTGTTCATCCGGCAAGCCCAGTACATGCCACCAGTACCTATAAGGCTGTTTCGGGGGTCAGTGCACTCGTGGCCCGCTCCCAGACCAGACCTTCCAGTGGATCGCTGCTTGATCAGCCAGGCTCTTTGTGCTTGCAGCACGCAGTTCAACGTGCGTACTACTATACAAGACTGATAACAGAATAGACTACAATACATTCCCTTTTCTATACCGGTCCCCTCCTTCGTGGCTCGGTACCTACCAGGAGTCTACCTACCAGGAGTCTACCTGGAGGGTATTCCGGGGATCAACACCTCCGCGCCCCGGTTCATGACCAGGCCTCCTGGTGGATCAGGGCCTGATCAACGAGGCTGTTACTGTTGGCCGCACGTAGTCCAACGTACGAACCACAGACCGGTTGATCTGGCACTGACTTTAGGTACCTGTCCAGCTCCCTTTTGAAGACAACCAGGTGTCTATTGGTAATTCCCCTTATGGCTGGTGGGAGACTGTTGAACAGTTTTGGGCCCCGGACACTTATTGTGTTTTCTTTTATTGTATTAATGGCCCTCCTACTTTTCACCAGGCTTCCTAGAAGATGACCTGACGAACCAGTTTGTTGGTGACAGCAGCACGCAGTCCTACGCACGGTAGCCCAACTAACCAAGAACTGATTTGAAGAATATAAATATATATATATATATATATATATATATATATATATATATATATATATATATATATATATATATATATATATATATATATATATATATATATATATATATATGTATATCATTATACTATATCATTATATAGTATATCTACATGTATACATCAATTGATAACAATGCAGGGTCAACGCCCCCGCGGCCCGGTCTGTGACCAGGCTTCGCAAGCTTAAGAATATATAATGAGGGTAATCTCTTTTTTCTGTCTTGTTCAATGACATAAGAAAACTGCTCTAGTCTAAATGATTGTGACATGTGTACATTGATGAATATTTAAATAAACATGCACTTGTACACACAAACATGATGGAAAAGACGAAGGAAGGAGATGAAGGAAGAGAAGAAAGGTAGAGGAGAGTGGTGGGAAACGAGAGGCAGATGAAAGAGAGTTATATGGTATAAGCAGGAAAAGAAGAAAGGTATGTTAAGAGAGAGAGAGAAAGAGAGAGAGAGAGAGAGAGAGAGAGAGAGAGAGAGAGAGAGAGAGAGAGAGAGAGAGAGAGAGAGAGAGAGAGAGAGAGAGGGGTGGAGAGATAGTTGATGCTCAACAATGTGGGAGGAGGGAGGGGGAGTGCCTCACCTCTCCAACACTACCCTGGGACGCCCCAACACAACACCACAGCAAGGGAAGACGAGGAGTAGGAAGGGTGGGGAGGAATGCTGCAGGGAGAGGAGGAGGCAAGAACGAAGGTAAACAATGAATGAAATGTATTCAAAACAGTGAGTTAACAATGACAATAATGAGTCGATTAAGGAAGTCTATGATTATTATTATTAT
Organism: Cherax quadricarinatus; assembly: GCF_038502225.1. Classification (NCBI taxonomy): domain Eukaryota; kingdom Metazoa; phylum Arthropoda; class Malacostraca; order Decapoda; family Parastacidae; genus Cherax; species Cherax quadricarinatus. Next base: position 20,589,877 of record NC_091318.1, read on the forward strand.
TATTATTATTATTATTATTATTATTATTATTATTATTATTATTATTATTATTATTATTATAATTATTATTATTATTATTATTATTATTATTATTATTATTATTATTATAATTATTATTATTATAATTATTATTATTATTATTTTTATCGTTGGACGTTAAATATTTGTCTCCTGGTGAGCCAGATGTTACTTTTTTTGCCACTTTGACACTTATGACCACTTAAACACAACACGTTCATCACTTACTAACATAAACATACAAAACTCCGGAAAAAAAAGGACACAGGACACATAGGAACCAGAAAACATGCGAGGACACATGTTACAAGGCAGGAGAGGACACGGGCAACGGGGAGGTACAAGGCAGGAGAGGACACGGGCAACGGGGAGGTACAAGGCAGGAGTGGACACGGGCAACAGGGAGGTACAAGGCAGAAGAGGACACGGGCAACAGGGAGGTACAAGGCAGGAGAGTACACGGGCAACGGGAAGGTACAAGGCAGGAGAGGACACGGGAAACGGGAAGGTACAAGGCAGGAGAGGACACGGGGCAACGGGGGGGGGGGTACAAGGCAGAAGAGGACACGGGCAACGGGGAGGTACAAGGCAGGAGAGGACACGGGCAACGGGGAGGTACAAGGCAGGAGAGGACACGGGCAACGGGGAGGTACAAGGCAGAAGAGGACACGGGCAACGGGGGGTACAAGGCAGGAGAGGACACGGGCAACGGGAAGGTACAAGGCAGGAGAGGACACGGCCAACGGGGAGGTACAAGGCAGAAGAGGACACGGGCAACGGGGAGGTACAAGGCAGAAGACTACACTGGCAACGGGAAGGTACAAGGCAGGAGAGGACACGGGCAACGGGAAGGTACAAGGCAGGAGTGGACACGGGTAACGGGGAGGTACAAGGCAGGAGAGGACACGGGCAACGGGAAGGTACAAGGAAGGAGTGGACACGGGCAACGATGAGGTACAAGGCAGGAGTGGACACGGGCAACGGGAAGGTACAAGGCAGGAGAGGACACGGGCAACGGAGAGGTACAAGGCAGGAGAGGACACGGGCAACGGGAAGGTACAAGGCAGGAGAGAACACGGGCAACGGGAAGGTACAAGGCAGGAGAGGACACGGGAAACGGGAAGGTACAAGGCAGGAGAGGACACGGGCAACGGGGGGGGGGTACAAGGCAGGAGAGGACACGGGCAACGGGGAGGTACAAGGCAGGAGAGGACACGGGCAACGGGGAGGTACAAGGCAGGAGAGGACACGGGCAACGGGGAGGTACAAGGCAGGAGAGGACCCGGGCAACGGGGGGTACAAGGCAGGAGAGGACACGGGCAACGGGAAGGTACAAGGCAGGAGAGGACACGGGCAACGGGGAGGTACAAGGCAGAAGAGGACACGGGCAACGGGGAGGTACAAGGCAGAAGACTACACGGGCAACGGGGAGGTACAAGGCAGAAGAGGACACGGGCAACGGGGAGGTACAAGGCAGGAGAGGACACGGGTAACGGGGAGGTACAAGGCAGAAGACTACACGGGCAACGGGGAGGTACAAGGCAGGAGAGGACACGGGCAACGGGGAGGTACAAGGCAGGAGAGGACACGGGCAACGGGGAGGTACAAGGCAGGAGTGGACACGGGCAACGGGAAGGTACAAGGCAGGAGACTACACGGGCAACGGGGAGGTACAAGGCAGAAGACTACACGGGCAACGGGGAGGTACAAGGCAGGAGAGGACACGGGCGAACACGGAATAGAAGGAAATAATCATCAGACAGCAATGATTAAAACGTATCGTGGGAGGGGGAGGGGTAAGGGCGCTCGTGGGAGTGATTGGTGTGGTGGGAGCAGTCACGGTGTGAGGGGGTGACCTTGAGAGGTCCCCTGTCAGGGTGACCTGGAGGGTCCCCTACAAGGGTGACCTGGTGGGTTCCCTACCAAGGCTGATCTGGAGGGTCCCCTTACCATTGTAACTCACTGCTCAAGCACTCTACACCAGTCGCACCAAACTTCCACTCGTTCATCGCCCTCCATAGATCGTCAGGACGATTTGACACACTCTGGAGTGGCTCCCGGGAACAAACTTCAGTTACTTGGGACGAACTTCAGTTACTGGGGACAAACTTCAGTTACTGGGGACAAACCTCAGTTACTGGGGACAAACTTCAGTTACTGGGGACAAACTTCAGTTACTGGGGACAAACTTCAGTTACTGGGGACAAACTTCAGTTACTGGGGACAAACCTCAGTTACTGGGGACAAACTTCAGTTACTGGGGACAAACTTCAGTTACTGGGGACAAACTTCAGTTACTGGGGACAAACTTCAGTTACTGGGGACAAACTTCAGTTACTGGGGACAAACTTCAGTTACTGGGGACAAACTTCAGTTACTGGGGACAAACTTCAGTTACTGGGGACAAACCTCAGTTACTGGGGACAAACCTCAGTTACTGGGGACAAACTTCAGTTACTGGGGACAAACTTCAGTTACTGGGGACAAACTTCAGTTACTGGGGACAAACTTCAGGTACTCCACTGTGGAAAACAAAAACCTGGAGACGAGCATTAAACACGTCTCACAACACTTAATAGAACGGAAGACGATTGATGCTGGGTTTATTTTACGTAGCTCACCCTTAATTGTTGGTCATTACGCCACAGTGAGTGTTGCAGGCTCGATCCACCGTCCGTGTAGCCTGAAACAGACACGCGCGTCAAACCACCATTCACTTACATTCTTCCGAAGGCAATCGTTAGATCTTACATTCAGGTGTTACAAAGAGTGTTGCTGTGTCAACTGCCAGGAAGGGACGATAATTATTGGAAAGAGATCGAGGGTTTTTGGTGAGGTAGGTGGCAGGCGGGGCCTACGGGGCCTCTCAAGCACTTTATTACTGGCCATTTGCTTCGTTCATGGCGCCGGTGGCGTTAGTTTTCGCTCAGTGAAAGGCGCTCATTTGACTATCCTCGGGTTATGGGGCGAGTTTATGGGGTCGTCGCAAGGCTGAGGAACTCGCCAGTCATTCTGCTCTATCATAACGCTGTGTCCTTGCACCGGCCTGATGGTTTCACCGTCCAGGGGGAATGGGGTTCACCCCACGTCCCCCGGGGGGTGAGAATTCATGGGGGGGAGGGGGGATATTCCAAGCACCGACTCCAGGATGAACGTCAGACAAAGTGGAGTTTTTAATGTGGTTTAATTACCTATCCGTAATTGCCTGTTAGGACCAGTCTTCAATAAAATGATCACATGATTTTTTCCCAGCATTTTCAATTTGGTGTGTGTGTGTGTGTGTGTGTGTTTGTGTGTGTGTGTTTGTGTGTGTGTGTGTTTGTGTGTGTGTGTTTGTGTGTGTGTGTGTTTGTGTGTGTGTGTGTTTGTGTGTGTGTGTGTGTGTGTGTTTGTGTGTGTGTTTGTGTGTGTGTGTTTGTGTGTGTGTTTGTGTGTGTGTGTGTGTGTGTGTGTGTGTGTGTTGTGTGTGTGTGTGTGTGTTTGTGTGTGTGTTTGTGTGTGTGTGTGTGTGTGTGTGTGTATGAGTGTGTGTATACCTGGAGGTTATTCCGGGGATCAACGCCCCCGCGGCCCGGTCCATGACCAGGCCTCCCGATGGATCAGGGCCTGATCAACTAGGCTGTTACTGCTGGCCGCACGCGGTCCAACGTACGAGCCACAGCCCGGCTGATCCGGCACTGACTTTAGGTATCTGTCCAGCTCTCTCTTGAAGGCAGCCAGGGGTTTATTGGCAATTCCCCTAATGCTTGATGGGAGGCTGTTGAACAGTTTTGGGCCCCGGACACTTATGGTGTTTTCTCTTAGTGTACCAATGGCGCCCCTACTTTTTATTGGGGGCATTTTGCATCGCCTGCCCAGTCTTTTACTTTCGTAGGGAGTGATTTCTGTGTGCAGATTTGGGACCATTCCTTCCAAGATTTTCCAAGTGTAGATTATGATATATCTCTCCCTCCTGCGTTCCAACGAGTACAAGTCAAGTGCTTCCAAGCGTTCCCAGTAGTTAAGGTGCTTGACAGAACTTATACGTGCAGTAAAGGATCTCTGTACACTCTCTAGATCTGTGATTTCACCTGCTTTGAATGGAGATGTTAATGTACAGCAGTATTTCAGCCTAGAGAGAACAAGTGATTTGAAAAGGATCATCATGGCTTGGCATCTCTCGTTTTGAAAGTTCTCATTATCCATCCTATCATTTTCTTTGCACGTGCGATCGTGGCACTGTTGTGATCCTTGAAAGTGAGATCCTCAGACATTACTACTCCCAGGTCCCTTACATTATTTTTCCGTTCTATTGTATGGCCGGAGTCAGTAGTATACTCTGTTCTAGTTATTATCTCCTCCAGTTTTCCATAACGGAGTAGTTGGAATTTGTCCTCATTGAACATCATATTGTTTACCGTTGCCCACTGGAAAACTTTGTTTATATCTTCTTGGAGGTTAACCGCGTCCTCAGCAGATGACAGCCTCATGCAGATCCTAGTATCATCCGCAAAGGATGATACGGTGCTGTGGTGTATATCTCTGTTTATGTCTGATATGAGGATAAGGAATAAGATGGGGGCGAGTACTGTGCCTTGTGGAACAGAGCTCTTTACTATGGCAGCCTCCGATTTAACTCTGTTGACCACTACTCTTTGTGTTCGATTTGTTAGGAAGTTGAAGATCCATCTCCCCACTTTCCCAGTTATTTCTTTAGCACGTATTTTATGGGCTATTACGCCATGATCGCATTTGTCAAATGCTTTTGCAAAGTCTGTGTATATTACATCTGCATTCTGATTTTCTTCCAGTGCATCCAAGGCCATATCATAGTGATCCAGTAGTTGTGAGAGGCAGGAGCGACCTGCCCTGAACCCATGTTGCCCTGGATTGTGCAGATTTTGGGAATCCAGGTGATTTGCAATCCTGCTTCTTAGCACTCTTTCAAAGATTTTTATGATGTGGGACGTCAGAGCTATTAGTCTATAGTTCTTAGCTAATGCTTTGCTGCCACTTTTATGGAGTGGGGCTATATCCGTTGTTTTAAGTGACTGTGGAATTTCACCCATGTCCAAGCTCCTCCTCCATAGTGTACTTAGGGCAAGCGAGAGGGGTTTCTTGCAGTTCTTAATGAAAACAGAGTTTCACGAGTCTGGGCCAGGGGCTGAGTGCATAGGCATGTTGTCAATGGCTTTTTCGAAATCTATCGGAGTTAGGGTAATGTCGGAAATCTGGCATACATTTATGGAGTTTTGAGGCTCATGTGTGTGTGTGTGGGTGTGTGTGTGTGTATGTATATGTGTATGTGTGTGTGTGTGTGTGTGTGTGTGTGTGTGTGTGTGTGTATGTGTGTGTGTGTGTGTGTGTGTGTGTGTGTGTGTCTGGTCGGAGGGGACCCAGTGAGTGGTGAGAATGAACAAAGGTGTTTCGTCTAGTGACAAAAATTATACAGAGGCTACAATGGAGCGCCCCTTTTACAGGAGGTGGAGAGAGAGAGAAAGAGAGCGAGAGAGAGAGAGAGAGAGAGAGAGAGAGAGAGAGAGAGAGAGAGAGAGAGAGAGAGAGAGAGAGAGAGAGAGAGAGAGAGAGAGAGAGTGAGAGAGAGAGAGAGAGAACATATGGGAAAATCAGTCAGCAGAATTCCTCTGTTATCTAGAAGTGAGGCAAGGATAGTAAAGAAGAGAAAGTGAGTGAGTGAGAGAGAGAGAGAGAGAGAGAAAGAGAGAGAGAGAGGCACACAGACTCCCGGACGAAACACACTGACACAAGCGGTCAGCAACAACCTCCGCATAAAACGTCAAATAAAGCCTCTGAAATTGTGTCCTTTTGTCGTATAAAGTCTCGAAAATATTTAGGCTGACGTTTTATGGTCTATTGAGAGTTATATTAAATATTTGTGAAGCCGATGAATCGGCCCCGCGGGTCCTCTTGTTACCCCCGGTGCCCACCTTGTCCTGAGTGACGTTGAGTGCCTTGACACTCACCACGGCTGTCACTCAGAACGGCTGTCACACGACGGGGGGGGGGATCAGACTACAAATCGCTTGCTGTCAAAACAGCTGATACATAGTTTGGTATGTATGTTATGTAGCCCATAACTATCCTGTGGATGGTAGTTACTCCATAGCTATCCTGTGGATGGTAGTTACTCCATAACTGTCCTGCGTATGTAGTTACTACGTAACTATCCTGTGGGTGATAGTCACTCCATAACTATCCTGTGGATGGTAGTCACTCCATAACTATCCTGTGTATGGTAGTTACTCCATAACTATCCCATGGATGGTAGTTACTCCATAACTATCCTGTGGAGGGTAGTCACTCCATAACTATTCTGTGGATGGTAGTCACTCCATAACTATTCTAGTCACTCCATAACCATCCTGTGGATGGTAGTCACTCCATAACTATCCCGTGGATGGTACTTACTCCATACTCCTCCTGTGGGCAGTAGTCAGAAGATTACAGAGACACATAATGGTTCCAGGGACTGGGTCCCATATTACAGTAGTAATGATTCCAGGGACTGGGTCCCAAGTTACAGTGGTAATGGTTCCAGGGACTGGGTCCCAAGTTACAGTGGTAATGGTTCCAGGGACTGGGTCCCAAGTTACAGTGGTAATGGTTCCAGGGACTGGGTCCCAAGTTACAGTGGTAATGGTTCCAGGGACTGGGTCCCAAATTATAATGGTAATGGTTCCAGGGACTGGGTCCGAAGTTACAGTGTTAATGGTTCCAGGGACTGGGTCCCAAGTTGCATTGGTAATGCTTCCAGGAACTGGGTCCCAAGTTACAGTGGTAATGGTTCCAGGGACTGGGTCCCAAGTTACAGTGGTAATGGTTCCAGGGACTGGGTCCCAAGTTACAATGGTAATTGTTCCGGGGACTGGGTCCGAAGTTACAGTGTTAATGGTTCCAGGGACTGGGTTCCATGTTACAGTGGTAATGGTTCCAGGGACTGGGTCCCAAGTTACAGTGCTAATGCTTTCAGGAACTGGGTCCCAAGTTACAGTGGTAATGGTTCCAGGGACTGGGTCCCAAGTTACAGTGGTAATGGTTACAGGGACTGGGTCCCAAGTTACAGTGGTAATGGTTCCAGGGAGTGGGTCCCAAGTTACAGCGGTAATGGTTCCAGGGATTGGGTCCCAAGTTACAGTGGTAATGGTTCCAGGGACTGGGTCCCAAGTTACAGTGGTAATGGTTCCAGGGAATGGATCCCAAGTTACAGTGGTAATGGTTCCAGGGACTGGGTCCAAAGTTACAGTGGTAATGGTTCCAGGGACTGGGTCCCAAGTTACAGTGGTAATGGTTCCAGGGACTGGGTCCCAAGTTACAGTGGTAATGGTTCCAGGGACTGGGTCCCAAGTTACAGTGGTAATGGTTCCAGGGACTGGGTCCAAAGTTACAGTGGTAATGGTTCCAGGGACTGGGTCCCAAGTTACAGTGGTAATGGTTCCAGGGACTGGGTCCCAAGTTACAGTGGTAATGGTTCCAGGGACTGGGTCCAAAGTTACAGTGGTAATGGTTCCAGGGACTGGGTCCCAAGTTACAGTGGTAATGGTTCCAGGGACTGGGTCCCAAGTTACAGTGGTAATGGTTCCAAGGACTGGATCCCAAGTTACAGTGGTAATGGTTCCAGGGACTGGGTCCCAAGTTACAGTGGTAATGGTTCCAGGGACTGGGTCCCAAGTTACAGTGGTAATGGTTCCAGGGACTGGGTCCCAAGTTACAGTGGTAATGGTTCCGGGGACTGGGTCCCAAGTTACAGTGGTAATAAACTGTTTATAAGTTTACGATCTGGTTACAGTCGATGGCGAAAAGTCGGCAAAATATAAAATTTCTGTACTGCACTTGTTTGCTGCGTCCAGAGCTGAGTTTACTGGAGATGTGTCCGAAACTGTGAGTACCATCCAACTGCCTCGTGTTGAGGGAGCACGTAATGACTGCCAAGTAGATTGCAACATTTCTCCACTAAGTGCAACTAATGCGACATTTTATTTTGGCAATGTTTCGCTCACCAGGATGCTTTGTCTAGCCTGAGAGCGAAATGTTACCACAATAAAATGGCACATTAGTTGCGCTTGTGTCCTTTTACCTAATATATTGTCGGTTATTCTACCAATATTATTGTAACAGTTGTCCAATGTGGTGCGAGGATTCGAACAGGTGTCGGCCTGATGCCTTCACGGCGGCCAGGTCCCAGCGACCCGGAGGTCGTGAAGGCATCAGGCAAAACACAGGCAAATAAGAAGAATGCCAATAGAAGAGTTGACGTTCCGTCTTACCATTCACTCACGGAGCATCGAGCCTGCATTCTGTCTCCAGTTGAATGGCACTGATGGGTTAAAGAACTTCGTGTAGGCTAAAATGGATGGTTAATGAGGATGGGGGAGGTTAAAAGCCTATAGACTACATGACAGTAATTAAGGCTTCGTGTCACCTGTTCTCTGAGTCTAAAATAGACTCACGACTAGATAATCGAGCAGCAACTGGGTGGTCCAAGAGCTGGAGATTAACGCATGCTAGCACCATAACAACACGACTATCTAACCCAATGACCGGGTTAGATAGCTTGACCCTTGGGTGGGGGAAGGGGGAAGGGTTTTTGCGTGACCTCGTTGCCCGTGGCGGCTAGGCAGTCAAGGTCACTATAGGAGGAAAACAGCAGGTTATTTCAGCTCTGCTGTTTGGTGAGGTCAGGTCAAAGGTCAGTGGTAGGTCAGAGGTCAACCCTGGCTGCTTTTTCAGTTTAGCTGCGCTGATGCGGTTGCCTTGATACCGCAGATGGGCTCTTGTTCCACGCCCCTGGAGCCGCTTGGCTGTGGTTCCTACGTTGGTCCACGTGCGGTAGCTATAACAGGTTGGTTGATAGAACTCTGATCCACCGGGAGGCCTGGTCATGGACCGGGCCGCGGGGGCGTTGACCCCCGGAACACCCTACAGGCAGCCGTTTGATTCCTACGGTTGATGAGTGAAACATATATGCAATACTTGGACATTTTTATTCGCCGAAACGTTTCGCACACACGACGTGACCCACAAGTGGACCACGCCCATCTGTAACACTACTTCCAGCTGCTTCATCTCACTTCTGCTGTGGTACATAAGGTCTGGTCGACCGTATGAGGGACTGACTGCCTCCTACCACGGCTGACACATGAAGTACACACTAACTTACAAAAACTTTTGCTAGGTGGAACCATGGAATAAATGCACACAAAATACACCCAGAAGAAATAACTACTAAGGTGGGCAGATGGATTTTTTTTTACTTTCTAATGAATAGAGCCCAAAGAGTAATATTAAACGAAGCGAAATCTGAGGCTGCTACAATGAAGAGATGTGTCCTCCAAGGCAAGGTACTTGCCTCACTTCTCTTCCTCATTCTCATTTCTGACACAGAGACATCAATTATAGCACTGTATCATTTTTTGTTGAAAATAATGGAACCTGAATGGAATCCATGAAAGACACAGCGAGCTTTCAAAGTGATATAAATGAATAACAGTGTGGCGTACAGTGAGGACAAATTTCAGTTATTACGCCTTGAAAGAATGGAGAAAATAAAAACAAGATCAGATTACATGGCAAATGCAAACCACTCAGTAGAACGTAAATCAAACGTGAGAGACCTGGGAGTGATAATTTCGGATCTCACGTTTATGGAGCACAACAAAGTTATCGCAACTGCAAAAAAAAAAAATATATAGGATGGATAACCAGAACCTTCAAAACAGAAGATGCCAGACTGATGATGACTCTTCCCAATACTCGCTCTCTCTAGATTGGAGTTTTACTGTGTACTAAAGGCCCTCTTTAAGGCAGGCGAAATTGCTGAGCACATCGGAGTGATTGGTACCAAACCTGCACACCGAAATTACTACTTATGAACACAAGAAACTTAGCAGGCGGTGCACGATACGTCCAATAAAAATCAGGGAAACAATGAGTTCACTGAAAAAACTCATTTAGTATTAGGGGACCATGACTCCTCAGCTCTCCATTCATGCATAAGGGATGTCAGCAACAAACCCCTGGCTCTCTTCAACAGGGAACGAAAGAGATTCCTCAAAACAGTTCCTGATCAGCCGGGTTATGGTGCATGCGTTGGACTGTGGGCGGCAGACACTAACAGCTTGACCGATCAGGCCAGTAACCAACAGGTCTGGTCTGGGACCGGGCCGCGGGGGCGATGACCTCCGGAAGCGACTCCAGGTGGTTATATCTCCCATGATTGGTCTATATCACCCAAGAATGGTCTATATCACCCAAGGGTTGTCTATATCACCCAAGAATGGTCTATATCACCCAAGGATTGTCTATATCACCCAAGAATGGTCTATATCACCCAAGGATAGTCTATATCACCCAAGGATTGTCTATATCACCCAAGGATAGTCTATATCACCCAAGGATTGTCTATATCACCCAAGAATGGTCTATATCACCCAAGGATAGTCTATATCACCCAAGGATTGTCTATATCACCCAAGAATTGTCTATATCACCCAAGGATAGTCTATATCATCCAAGGGTTGTCTATATCACCCAAGAATGGTCTATATCACCCAAGGATAGTCTATATCACCCAAGGATTGTCTGTATCACCCAAGAATTGTCTATATCACCCAAGGATAGTCTATATCATCCAAGGGTTGTCTATATCACCCAAGAATGGTCTATATCACCCAAGAATGGTCTATATCACCCAAGGATAGTCTATATCACCCAAGGATTGTCTATATCACCCAAGGATAGTCTATATCACCCAAGGATTGTCTATATCACCCAAGAATGGTCTATATCATCCAAGGGTTGTCTATATCACCCAAGAATGGTCTATATCACCCAAGAATGGTCTATATCACCCAAGGATTGTCTATATCACCCAAGAATGGTCTATATCACCCAAGGATAGTCTATATCACCCAAGGATTGTCTGTATCACCCAAGAATGGTCTATATCACCCAAGGATGGTCCATATCTAGAGAATTGTCTACATAGAATAAAAAAGTTCACGGTATCGAACCTGAGGCAGTACGAAACTCATCCTTAGAATAACAATGAAAAACTGGACCTGGACCTGTTAGGTTAGGTTAGGTTAGGTTAGGTTAGGTTAGGTAATATTTGTCAGGAAACAGGACAAGTGTTTCCTGACGCGGGTCTTAGTTATATGATGACTCACTGTTGGAGCTCTTGGTCATCTGACCGACACCTTCCGCTGGCTTGCCGGTCCACCACTTTTAAAAATTATGGTTATGATTATAACCATGAGATCTGAGGGCAAAGGGAGCAAATTGGTGGGGAAGAGGAGGATGGATGGGGGGAAGGGGGAGGGTAACACAAGAGGTCAATCACTTGACCTTGCTGGCTGTGTTTACAGTGTGTCTCGTAATTACACACGCCCTGAGTGCTGACGCCCACTCACCCCACACCACGCCTGGCACCCACCCCTTACCCACCAGCCTCACGCCCACACCACGCCTGGCACCCACCCACCAGCCTCACGCCCACACCACGCCTGGCACCCACCCACCAGCCTCACGCCCACACCACGCCTGGCACCCACCCACCAGCCTCACGCCCACACCACGCCTACCCACCACCAGCCTCACGCCCACACCACGCCTGGCACCCACCCACCCCTCACGCCCACACCACGCCTACCCACCAGCCTCACGCCCACACCACGCCTGGCACCCACCCCTCACGCCCACACAACGCCTACCCACCAGCCTCACGCCCACACCACGCCTGGCACCCACCCACCAGCCTCACGCCCACACCACCCTGGCATCCACCCACCAGCCTCACGCCCACACCACGCCTGGCACCCACCCACCAGCCTCACGCCCACACCACGCCTGGCATCCACCCACCAGCCTCACGCCCACACCACGCCTGGCACCCACCCACCAGCCTCACGCCCACACCACGCCTGGCACCCACCCACCAGCCTCACGCCCACACCACGCCTGGCACCCACCCACCAGCCTCACGCCCACACCACGCCTGGCACCCACCCACCAGCCTCACGCCCACACCACGCCTGGCACCCACCTACCAGCCTCACGCCCACACATATCCATCACTTCCTCCATTATATTTGGACTGAAATATTCTACAGTAGCTACAGACCCACGGCCGGCAGTAACAGCCTGGTTGATCAGGCGCTGATCCACCACGGGGCCAGGTCATGGACCGGGCCGCGGGGTCGTTGACCCCCCGGAGCATCCTCCAGGTATGATATACATAAATAATATCTTGTTATGCAAAGCATTTCCCGCAAATTAGGTTCTTGTCCCAGGATGCGACCCACACCAGTCGACTAACGCCCAGGTACCCATTTTACTGATGGGTGAACATAAACAACCGATGTAAAGAAACACGCCCAATGTTTCTACCCGCGCTGGGAATCGAACGCAGACCCTCGCCGTGTGAAGCGAGAGCTTCAGTGACCAGGCCACGGGACACTGTATACAATACCGCCAAAATGAAGTCCTTAAATACATGTGCAACATCTGGGTATCTTTATTTGTAGACGTTTCGCCAACCAGAGGCTTCTAGTGTATTGATAAAGCCACTAGATGGCGAAACGTCTACATTATAAAGATACCCAGTTGTTGCACATTTCTTTAATTCTTCGTTTTGCTCATGGTATCGCTTTATAGTTTTTCTTGTACAAAAGATGCCAATTGAAGATAATATATGTACAGTTGTATCTCATTTCTCGTCTTCTCTGTATACTGTATAGATAAGATAGGAAATTAGACGTAATTGCACAGATATTGTCTTTGATGAGGAATTAGACGTATGTGCAATTCCTGGGTATCTTTAGTCAATGCAGAGACGATATTCGAAGATAGTGGGAGATGTAATTAGTCCCTCAAGCCCTGCTCAACCATACACAGAAGACGATGCGATATGGGTAATCAGTCCCTCACCTTTGCACAACTACCTTACAAACAGACGAGAGCAGAAGATGAAGTAATCAGCCCCTCAGTCTGATTAGGTAATCAGTCCCTCGGTGCAAAGACTAAGGTTCTAAACACCAGCTTCCAGGTTGAGCGACTGATTACCACATCTTCTACTCTCTGACTCTGAGTCGAACTGATGAAAGCTACTCGTTGGCGAAACGTCGTCAAATAAGGATACCTTGGTGTTTCACATGTGTCTAATTCCTCCACAAAACTATGTAGCTAGAAATCTGTTTGCGTTTTGGATTTGATTTATTGTGCAGTGACCCACTGGGATACTTGGTTTATTCCAGCACGAAGATCTCCTGTGTCCTCGATGGCAGTCACTCTCACGAAGATTTCAGTGTCGTCTGAAAAGTATGATTCGGTGATATGATTTATATCTCGGTGTTGGGGACAAGAATGTAAAAAGAGAAGTGGGGAAATTGCTATTAACGCCTTTCCCAGAGGGATTTCTTGAACCATACACATCAACCTGGAGTTTTACAACTCACTCGCCGCGAGTTCAATCCCCGCCCGTGGTATGGTTTGTTTGCAAAGGTGTCATTTCGATTTCTTGAAACATGAAGCCATACAGACCCCGGACCGGGTGGGGACTGAGCCCACGCCAAGAGAAACCTAAAACTGACAGTGCGTTAACCTCTCGGCTAAATGGTTAACGCACTGGTCTGAGAGTTTCAGGACTCACCCGCCATGGGTTCAACCTCCACCCGGTACGTGAATTGCTTACTAGAGTTCAGGAGAGCGCGGGTGTCTGGTCCTCCTTCAAGGATCATCGACACACAGCTTTTGCTTCTAATTTTGTAACTATCTTATGACAACACATTACTGATATATCCAGTTTTTCTTAACTAAAAAAAATTGGCCCGTTTTTCCGTAGATTAAGGATAGGGGACGTGCACCTCTTCTATGACTATGATAAAGGAATGTGCAAGAAAGGTATAAAATACCGACAATATGAAAGTTAAGACACATGTGCAACATCTGGATATCTTTATTGTAGTAGACGTTTCGCCATCCAGTGGCTTTATCAATACAGATTCTAGGACATAATAGGAAGACAGTAGAACTATATACAAAAGATGAGGTAATCAGTCCCTCGGCCTTGGAGTTAGTGTTCACAGCATCGTGGTGGAGGAGAATCTGGAGCAAAGACAAGAAGACTGGCGGTTTATATAGGCGTCAGTGGATAGGGACGGGCAGCAGACGAGGGCAAAGTCACTGGTAGGCGGGATTCCCCAGTGGAAGTAGGTCCTTCCCAAAGAGATGGGTTAGTTGCAGCAGCCGTGAAGGTCTTGTAGATGTCCTCTGAACCAAGATTCCATGATGTTGCAGTGTCTGACAAGTTGTGCAAGAAAGGTATAAAATACCGACAATATGAAAGTTAAGACACATGTGCAACATCTGGATATCTTTATTGTAGTAGACGTTTCGCCATCCAGTGGCTTTATCAATACAGATTCTAGGACATAAAAGGAAGACAGTAGAACTATATACAAAAGATGAGGTAATCAGTCCCTCGGCCCGGGGGCATTTTGCATCGCCTGCCCAGTCTTTTACTTTCGTAGGGAGTGATTTCTGTGTACAGATTCGGGACCATTCCTTCCAGGATTTTCCAAGTGTAGATTATGATATATCTCTCCCTCCTGCGTTCCAACGAGTACAAGTCAAGTGCTTCCAAGCGTTCCCAGTAGTTAAGGTGCTTGACAGAACTTATACGTGCAGTAAAGGATCTCTGTACACTCTCTAGATCTGCGATTTCACCTGCTTTGAATGGAGATGTTAATGTACAGCAGTATTCCAGCCTAGAGAGAACAAGTGATTTGAAAAAGATCATCATTGGCTTGGCGTCTCTCGTTTTGAAAGTTCTCATTATCCATCCTATCATTTTCTTTGCACGTGCGATCGTGGCACTGTTGTGATCCTTGAAAGTGAGATCCTCAGACATTACTACTCCCAGGTCCCTTACATTATTTTTCCGCTCTATTGTATGGCCGGAGTCAGTAGTATACTCTGTTCTAGTTATTATCTCCTCCAGTTTTCCATAACGGAGTAGTTGGAATTTGTCCTCATTGAACATCATATTGTTTACCGTTGCCCACTGGAAAACTTTGTTTATATCTTCTTGGAGGTTAACCGCGTCCTCAGCAGATGACAGCCTCATGCAGATCCTAGTATCATACGCAAAGGATGATAAGGTGCTGTGGTGTATATCTCTGTTACTGTGTGTGGCTTGTGGCGTACAGTTGCCTCTCCATTGCATTTTAACTGTTCACTCAGGTGTGAGGGCGAGGGTGGGAGGAGAGTGAGTGTGGGT
Organism: Cherax quadricarinatus; assembly: GCF_038502225.1. Taxonomy (NCBI): domain Eukaryota; kingdom Metazoa; phylum Arthropoda; class Malacostraca; order Decapoda; family Parastacidae; genus Cherax; species Cherax quadricarinatus. The sequence continues at coordinate 20,605,169 of NC_091318.1, forward strand.
GTGGCCGTGAGGATGAGTGTGGGTGTGGGCGTGAGGGGTGGGTGCGGGCGTGAGGGAAGGCGTGAGTAGCAGGGATGGTTTACGGTGGTCGTTAGTTTGGGTCGTGAACTGAGAGGGTCACTGCAAGCGTAAATGAGAAGTGACCTTGTGTGTGGTTTTTGTGTAGTGTGTACACGTCTATTTGTCGTTGTTGTTGTTGTTTGTTTACGTGTGTGTGTGTGTGTGTGTGTGTGTGTGTGTGTGTGTGTGTGTGTGTGTGTGTGTGTGTGTGTGTGCGCGCGCGCGCTTGTATGTGTTTGAATGTATTCTCTGTGGTGTGCTTGCGGGGTGTCGAGTCTCAGCTCCTGGCCTCGCCTCATAGCCCTCCCCTGGTCTTGTCATACCATCTCTTGAAACTGTGTATATACCTCTACCACTTCCTCTTCTAGCTCGTACCATTTATTTACCACCACGAGACTGATAAATGGTACGTTCTAACATCCATGTGGTTCATCTGTGTCTCTTGCTTCCATCTCTCACCCCCCCCCCTCATGCCTCGCATTTAAGTCTGTCTCTGCTATGTTAAATCCTCTGAGTATCGTGTACGTCTTAATCATATCTCCCTAGTTTTCTAAAGTCAGGTTCAATTCATGTAGTCTCTCCGTGTTCATTCCCCTGAACCTTTTTATTTTTTTTGATGATTGACAAGGGTGGGATCAAGGGTAGTTACAAGGGCATGATCAAGGGTATGATCAAGGGGCAGGATCAAGGGTAGGATCAAGGAACAAGGGCAGGATCAGGGGCAGGATCAAGGGGCAGGATCGAGGGCAGGATTAAGCTTAGGATCAGGGGGAGGATCAAGGGTAGTGTTAGGGACAGGATCAAGGGTAGGCTCAAGGGCAGGATCAAGGGTAGTGTTAAGGATAGGATCAAGGGTAGGATCAAGGGCAGGATCAAGGGTAGTGTTAAGGATAGGATCAAGGGTAGGATCAAGGGCAGGATCAAGTGCAGGATCAAGGGAAAGATCGAAGGTAGGATCAGGGGCAGGATCTAGGGTAAGATCAAGAGCAGGATTAAGCGCAGGATTAAGGGTATGATCAAGGACAGGAAAAATGGTAGGATCAAGAGCAGGATCAAGGTAGGGTCAAGGAAAGGATCAAGGGTAGGATTAATACAAAACTGAAAATTAATGTCTGGTAGGGGATATGTAATCTTCCCCTCTTCTTTTATGCGGTTAAGGAGGGGGAAAGGCAACAGAAAGGACAGAAGAAATGGGAGAAGGATGGGTGGAAAGGGTTGTTGAGAGTAGAGGGAGTGAGGAAAGATGTGGAGAGTGGTAGAGATGGGAGGGAGAGAGGGAGAATGTTGGAGGTAGGGAGGGGTTGTAGAGGGGGGAGGGTAATGAGTGGAGGTAAAAAGGGGAGGAAGGGATGTAGGGAGTGGAGAGGGAGGTAGGGAATGGAGAGGGAGGTAGGGAGTGGAGAGGGAGGTAGGGAGTGGAGAGGGAGGTAGGGAGTGGAGAGGGAGGTAGGGAGTGGAGAGGAATGTAGGGAGTGGAGAGGGAGGTATGGAGTGAAGAGGGATGTAGGGAATGGAGAGGGATGTAGGGAGTGGAGAGGGATGTAGGGAGTGGAGAGGGAAGTAGGGAGTGGAGAGGGATGTAGGGAGTGGAGAGGGAGGTATGGAGTGAAGAGGGATGTAGGGAATGGAGAGGGATGTAGGGAGTGGAGAGGGATGTAGGGAGTGGAGAGGGAAGTAGGGAGTGGAGAGGGAGGTAGGGAGTGGAGAGGGAGGTAGGGAGTGGAGAGGGATGTAGGGAGTGGAGAGGGAGGTATGGAGTGAAGAGGGATGTAGGGAATGGAGAGGGATGTAGGGAGTGGAGAGGGATGTAGGGAGTGGAGAGGGAAGTAGGGAGTGGAGAGGGATGTAGGGAGTGGAGAGGGAGGTATGGAGTGAAGAGGGATGTAGGGAATGGAGAGGGATGTAGGGAGTGGAGAGGGAGGTAGGGAGTGGAGAGGGAGGTAGGGAGTGGAGAGGGAGGTAGGGAGTGGAGAGGGAGGTAGGGAGTGGAGAGGGAGGTAGGGAGTGGAGAGGGAGGTAGAGAGTGGAGAGGGAGGTAGGGAGTGGAGAGGGAGGTAGGGAGTGGAGAGGGAGGTAGGGAGTGGAGAGGGAGGTAGGGAGTGGAGAGGGAGGTAGGGAGTGGAGAGGGAGGTAGGGAGTGGAGAGGGAGGTAGGGAGTGGAGAGGGAGGTAGGGAGTGGAGAGGGAGGGTAGGGAGTGGAGAGGGAGGTAGAGAGTGGAGAGGGAGGTAGGGAGTGGAGAGGGAGGTAGGGAGTGGAGAGGGAGGTAGGGAGTGGAGAGGGAGGTAGGGAGTGGAGAGGGAGGTAGGGAGTGGAGAGGGAGGTAGGGAGTGGAGAGGGAGGTAGGGAGTGGAGAGGGAGGTAGAGAGTGGAGAGGGAGGTAGGGAGTGGAGAGGGAGGTAGGGAGTGGAGAGGGAGGTAGGGAGTGGAGAGGGAGGTAGGGAGTGGAGAGGGAGGTAGGGAGTGGAGAGGGAGGTAGGGAGTGGAGAGGGAGGTAGGGAGTGGAGAGGGAGGTAGGGAGTGGAGAGGGAGGTAGGGAGTGGAGAGGGAGGTAGAGAGTGGAGAGGGAGGTAGGGAGTGGAGAGGGAGGTAGGGAGTGGAGAGGGAGGTAGGGAGTGGAGAGGGAGGTAGGGAGTGGAGAGGGAGGTAGGGAGTGGAGAGGGAGGTAGGGAGTGGAGAGGGAGGTAGGGAGTGGAGAGGGAGGTAGGGAGTGGAGAGGGAGGTAGGGAGGGATGAAGCAGGGTGTGTGTGTGAACCTCCCTGGCAGCAGCGATAACAATATTCGTTATGTGAGAAGCCTACCCACGGCGGTCTTCACTTCCCCCTCCCCCTTCCCCCGTTTCCCTTCCTCCTCCTCCTCCCCTCTCTCTCTCTCTCCCTCTCTCCCCCTTCTTTCTCTCTCTCTCATGTTATGTGAATGACAACATGCTCCTCTGGTCTCAGGTCAAGATTCACTACACAGAACTAACCATACACTGTCACGGGAACTACACATAGCAAAATATCACTACACTTGGGGATGCAGTTCGTGACGGCTCCCCGTCACGCACTGCATCCCCAGATACTCACTGAGGTACAACAGTACCTTTGATCCACGCTTGTCAACAATGTAATTAAAAAACAGACCAAATGTCGGGTGTAGGTTCCTCTATAGATAGTCTCAGTGTCAACGTAATATTTTGTTGGGTTTTTCAACCCGGTGGAGAGTTAGCCACCCAGGATGACCCTCTAAAGTTAGTGTGTCATCGAGGACTTTCTGTCTTATTTCCACAGTGATCCTGTAATCTTTTCCCCCAGGATGCCACCCCACACCAATTGACTAACACCCATTTGCCTTACATGTTGCTAGGTGAGCAGGGACAGCAGGTGTGAGGAAACATGTTCAACACTTCACCCGTACCGAGGAATCAGTCCCGCTACCTACCTACGTACCTAGAGGGGATTCCGGGAATCAATGCCCGCTGCCACGCTACCAACCAAGCCGGGAATAAAGACACTGGTAGCAGAGGATCCTTTTAATACACCTTTTCGCCCAGCTGCTGCACCGCGAGAACCACGAGGCCAGACGTAGAATTTTGGAACCAACGTTGATCCACCTCACCAAAACCACTGAGCAGAACAGTGGAATGTACACGTTGACTTTACCTGTTGCCCACATTATCCAGGATTCACTTAATAAATATATACCTGTCACATCATTTACAGTCCGCATAGAGCCAATAGCGCATTTACAGCCCGCAGAGAGTCAGTAGAGCATTTAAATTACCAAGAACGCCTCAGAGTCCTAAATATTTTTTCGCCGGAGCGGAAGAGAGAGAGAGAGAGAGAGAGAGAGAGAGAGAGAGAGAGAGAGAGAGAGAGAGAGAGAGAGAGAGAGAGAGAGAGAGAGAGAGAGAGAGAGAGAGAGAGACAGAGAGAGACAGAGACAGAGACAGAGACAGAGACAGAGACAGAGACAGAGAGAGAGAGAGAGAGAGAGAGAGAGAGAGAGAGAGAGAGAGAGACAGAGACAGAGACAGAGACAGAGACAGAGAGAGACAGAGAGAGACAGAGAGAGAGAGAGAGACAGAGAGAGAGAGAGAGAGAGAGAGAGAGAGAGAGAGACAGAGAGAGACAGAGACAGAGACAGAGACAGAGACAGAGACAGAGACAGAGAGAGAGAGAGAGAGAGAGAGACAGAGACAGAGACAGAGACAGAGACAGACAGAGAGAGACAGAGAGAGACAGAGAGAGAGAGAGAGAGAGAGAGAGAGAGAGAGAGAGAGAGAGAGAGAGAGAGATGCTAATATATACGTGGAAAGTACTCGATAGCCTAGTCCCAAATCTGCACACTACCATAACAGCATACTGGAGTGAGAGACATAGGAGGAAGTGTAAAATAAACCCAGTGAAAAGCTGGGGCACCGTGGGCACCACAAGAGAACATTGTATCAACATCCGTGCTCCCAGACTATTCAAAATCTTGCCCGAAGATATCAGAAACACTGCTGGAAAAAAAAAAAAAAAAAAAAAAAAAAAAAAAAAAAAAAAAAAAAAAAATGCAGGAATTTTCAGACGGAATCTGGACAAATATCTCGACCATGTAAACACCAGGTGTCAGATCAACCAGGCTGTGAAGGATACGTGGGGCAGCAGGCGGGTCACCATCAGCAACAAGCCTGGCTCCAGTAGAAAAATTGATCAAAGGTATATCAAAGGTTAATATTCTTATATGGTTAATATTCTTATGTGGTTAATATTTTTATATATTCAATATTCTTATATTTTTATTATTCTTACGTAGTTAATATTCTTATAAGGTTAATATTCTTATACAATTAATATTCGCTTAACTATTACACTCACCTGATTTATTCATTTTAATAGTCGAGTTAAGTCTTATTTTTTCATGAATCTTATTTACCCAGTTTTATTTTATTTTTACTGTATTTCCCTTTCTTTATTGTGATTTATTTTCATGCAATAGATTTACTCGGTTTATTTTAATTGTTTTATTGTTAGTAATGGTGGGTGACTTCTCCCGTGTCTAAGTAGTCAGGCTGAGAGTGAGGGGATACCAGGACCTTCCCCCAGGGGAGATACCAGGACCTTCCCCCAGGGGAGATACCAGGACCTTCCCCCAGGGGAGATACCAGGACCTTCCCCCAGGGGAGATACCAGGACCTTCCCCCAGGGGAGATACCAGGACCTTCCCCCAGGGGAGATACCAGGACCTTCCCCCAGGGGAAATACCAGGACCTTCCCCCAGGGAAGATACCAGGACCTTCCCCCAGGGGAGATACCAGGACCTTCCCCCAGGGGAGATACCTGGACCTTCCCCCAGGGTAGATACCAGGACCTACCCCCAGGGGAGATACCAGGACCTTCCCCCAGGGGAGATACCAGGCCCTTCCCCCAGGGGAAATACCAGGACCTTCCCCCAGGGGAGATACCAGGACCTTCCCCCAGGGGAGATACCAGGACCTTCTCCCAGGGGAGATACCAGGACCTTCCCCCAGGGGAGATACCAGGACCTTCTCCCAGGGGAGATCTGACAGGACCTTCCCCCAGGGGAGATACAGGACCTTCCCCCAGGGGAGATGCAGGACCCCTTCCCCAGGAGGGGAGATGACCTTCCCCAGGACCTTCCCCAGGGGAGATACAGGACCTTCCCCTTCCCCAGGGAGATACAGGACCTTCCCCAGGGAGATACCAGGACCCCTTCCCCAGGAGATACCAGGACCTTCTCCCAGGGGAGATACCAGGATCTTCTCCCAGGGGAGATACCAGGACCTTCTCCCAGGGGAGATACCAGGACCTTCCCCCAGGGGAGATACAGGACCTTCTCCCAGGGGAGATCCAGGATCTTCTCCCAGATGGGGCCAGGATCCCCAGCCAGGACCTTCCCCAGGGGAGATACCAGGACCTTCCCAGGGGAGATACCAGGACCTTCCCCAGGGGAGATACCAGGACCTTCCCCAGGGGAGATACCAGGACCTTCCCCCAGGAGATGGACCTTCCCCAGATCCCAGGACCTTCCCCCAGGGGAGATACCAGGACCTTCCCCCAGGGGAGATCCAGGACCTTCCCCCAGGAGATACCAGGACTCCCAGGGAGATCCAGGATCTTCTCCCAGGGGAGATACCAGGACCTTCCCCAGGGAGTCCAGGACCTTCCCCAGGGAGATCCAGGACCTTCTCCCGGGGAGGGGATACCGGATCTTCTCCCAGGGAGATACCAGGATTCCCCAGGGGAGATACCAGGACCTTCCCCAGGGAGATACCAGGACCTTCCCCCAGGGGAGATACCAGGACCTTCCCCAGAGGAGTACCAGGACCTTCCCCCAGGGGAGATCCAGGACCTTCCCCAGGGGAGATACCAGGACCTTCCCCCAGGGAGATACCAGGACCTTCCCCCAGGGGATGGATTCTCCCAGGGGAGATACCAGGATCTTCTCCCAGGGGAGATCCAGGGGACCTTCCCCCAGGGGAGATACCAGGACCTTCCCCGGGAGATACCAGGACCTTCTCCCGGGGAGATACCCAGGACCTTCTCCCGGGGAGATCAGGACCTTCCCCAGGGGAGATACCAGGATCTTCTCCCAGGGGAGATACCAGGACCTTCCCCCAGGGGAGATACCAGGACCTTCCCCCAGGGGAGATACCAGGACCTTCCCCCAGGGGAGATACCAGGACCTTCACCCAGGGGAGATAACAGGACCTTCCCCCAGGGGAGATAAGCCACTTTGACTTGTTTTAGGGGAGTTTCTTGGGTCGTTTACACTTGTGTAAACGATGGTAATCATCCGAAACTGTGTAATTGTACCTAAATAAACTTATCTACTTTCTTTATTTATATTTTTTGTCTTTCTATTTATCTGTCTGTCTCTATTTACACAAGAGTTTTTACAGGGGTTAAGTTAAGAGCTCCTACCTTTATTTACAAGCTTAGAGCTGTTCTCTCTCTCTTTTTTTTTTTTTTACACATGGTTTGACAAGGTTAAGGATCCTAGCTTTATTGACAAGCTATTTACAGGTTAAGGATTCCTAACTTTATTGACAAGCAAGAGCTGTTACCTACATCAGCTCATTTGAAAGCATTTTTATTGTTATGAGACATACAAGTAGGGAACAGGATGAAGTTGGAGCCATCTGTGGGCCAGCATTTTCATTTGATCAACTGACGTTATCTCGTTGACATCATTATGCTGAACGAATATGTTCCATACTCGAGTCATCCTGGGTATGTATGATCTCAGATGGAGTGATGTTCTGGAGAAGGGTACAGCCAGAGTGAAGTTGCTGCTTTCTGCCCGTCTTGTGGCATAAAAGCTTGTTTCGCGCTGTCCTCGAAGTGGATCCAAGTGTGGTATTTTGACAATATTGGCCTTGTACATAACAGTAAGGCCACCCACATCCCTCCTATGTTGGAAGGCTCTGCTGAAATGACAGATCCATCCAGGATGGGTCCAGGCGAGAGATAGACGTCTTGCTCTGTTCTCTACTCTGTCAAGCAGTCGCAGATGAGAGGGGGACAGGCAAAACCAAGAAAGTGGAGCATACTCAAGGTGTGAGCGTACTTTGTGCCTCGTACAGGTATCTTGCAACCCCTACTGTCAAGCAGATGCGAGATACGGCGAAGTGCTGTAAGCTTCCTGGCTGCCTTGTTTGCAAGATTTACAACATGGTTCTTCATGGTTAGTTTGGAGTCAAATTTCACCCCAAGGATATCAACTTCTTCTCCAGGTGCCAACATCCTCCCATTCATCCTTACTACTGCACCAGCATTACCATCATGGTGCCTAGAGACGATCATCATTTGCGTTTTCTCAGGTGCAAATGTTACTTGCCATCTATTTCCCCAAGCTGATATAGCTCTCAGCTGGTGATTGATGTAGCTTAGAGCAGCTGGCATTTCTTCTCTTGGATAAGTGAATGTCAGTGTACAGTCGTCTGCATATGCATGTGATTCTGGGATGAGATGAAGAAGGTCGTTAAAGTAGACATTCCATAACAGTGGACCCAGCACACTTCCTTGTGGAACGCTTGCCCCAATAGGATGTCTTGCTGATTCCGTTCCATTGAGGACTACACTTAGAGATCTACCATGAAGGTAATCACTGAGGAGACATAGCGTAGAGCCTGCAATTCCCAGTGCTTGAAGTTTTGCTAAGAGGCCCTGGTGCCACACCCGGTCGAAAGCGCCAGCTCTCTCTCTCTCTCTCTCTCTCAATTTCACTATCTTAAATATGTAATAAATTATGCCAAGACGTAGTAACCCAAATGTAATAGTAACTCCAGTTCTGCAAGACCGACACTTGCGTAGCTGCTATAGTTATTGCACACCAGCGACACTCGTGCAGATTTCAACGTTTCCTAGCTACTTTGAGCAGTCTCCCTGCCAGACTTTTAAACTCACAAATGCATTTTTTTTCACAGATTTATTGAAGCTAACGTAACTTTACAGCGGGTGTGGTTAGTTCCTCTAAAGCGTTGTTTTCCCACGCAGGCTGTTCAGGTGGGTGGAGTAAGGGGATCACAGCGAACCTACTTTAAGTCCCACTCTGCGAGTGTATATAACTTTCTTAGACAATCCCTCACTAACTTAGGATAATCAAGTTCTCACCGATCCATCATCTATCCTTATTAATCTTTCTTCTCTCCTCTTACGTCTCCCCTCCTCCCCTTTCTCCTTCCTTTCTCTCCCTCCCTCCCTCCCTCCCTCCCTTCCCCTCTGCTCTCTCCTCCCTCGTGTCATGTTTCGCAGACACAACACGGCCAAGGTCGCTGGCTACACCAGCTCACTCTACACAGCTTGTGGGTCATTTTGACCTGCTACCATGACCGGGCACATACACTGTCAAGGAGGAGGAAGAGGAGGCGAATAAGACAAAAAATAATAAGAAATATAAGCGGAAAACAAAATAAGAAGAAAAAGAAGGGAAAGAGAACTAGGGATTTAACATATGATAACCTCACGAGAGTCATGTAGGGGGTTTCCACCAGGATGCGACCCACAACATTTGCATAACACCTAGGTTCCTATTTACTGCTCACTGAACGTGGCCAGCAGATGTGGGGGAGGCTTGTCCATGCGTCTCATCCAACCCAGCAATCTAACCTGAGTCCTTTTCTATTGGAGCCAAATAAACTCTTTACCACTAAGTTTACGATATGCCCCATGAGCCTTACCGATTTAATTAATATACGTAGTTGATAATGTCTGGACCATTAGCTCTTGGCCAGCGCTGCGTTACTTCTGGCCTGGCCACGGAGACTGTGGCCCACTAGTGTGACACTGGGACCACTTGTGTCCAGTATGGGTGAGCTAGTGGTCAGGTTTGCTATGGCCCGCAGCAGGGCCGACGCTATTGAGAGTCAGTTGCCAAATAACGACAAACATCAGTGTCAGCAGAGTTTTCCCTACCGTGTAAAAAAACCAACAACAACTCGCTGCTGTGTGTTTATCGCCTTTATTCCATTAGTTATGAGAGTATATATTTTTGTTTTTTTCCTTTGGTGGTAAAAATATATACCAATGAGCTGCTACCCTATTCTGTATGACAGTTTGCATAGCTGAAACGAAAGTCGGGTATAATTCTCTGTCATAATCTATCAACCAGGATAGATTCTAAGACTTTAGAAGGGTAGTGAGACATAATCAAGTATCAGATTAAAGGTTCATCAGCTACAAAGGTTTCTCCTTGAGAGATGTGAGTTTTCGTTACGTATGAATTTCCATCTCTCACAATGGTCCATCCCATAAACACAATAAACTCAAATTTTAGGAAATTATCCGCATCATTACATAGCGGGGTGACCAAAATTATACAATATACAATACAATACAACATTATTTCTTTTCTGCGGTATACAAACTGTAGTTTATACGAGGCCTGGTTATGGACCGGACCACGGGGGTACTGCTTCCCGGAATACCCTCCAGGTAGGTAGGTAGGTAGGTAGGTAGACAGTATACAGCCACTAACGTGCGGTACACTCTGGTAGAGAAAAAAAACGGCGAGGGTATGAGTGTCCGGGACCCAAGACTGCTCAACAGCCTCTCACCAGCCATAAGGGGAATTACCAATAAGCCCCTGGCTGCCTTCAAGAGGGAGCTGGACAGATACTTAAAGTCAGTGCCAGATCAGCCGGGCTGTGGTTCGTACGTTGGACTACGTGTGGCCAGCAGTAACAGCCTCGTTGATCAAGCCCTGATCCACCGGGAGGCCTGGTCGTGGACCGGGCCGCGGGGGCGTTGATCCCAGGAATACCCTCCAGGTGGGTAGGTATGCGTTTAGTGCAGTGGTCTAAAGTATTTACAATGTCTCGCCTATTAGGGCATCAGAGGCGGGTGGTCAGGCGTACTTGAGGATCACTGCAGGAGGTCTACTGGCCCACGCTGCATTTCTTTTGTTTCAAGATGATAAGGGCAACCAGCTGCGTATAGACTTGTACACGACTCCAAGTGCAGTATTCCACTAGGTATAAAGTCACCGATAACCAGACACTCAACTGGACACTCAGTGTCATCTGTTTATAATCATCAGAGTTATATGTGATGGCGTGATCTTCAGATTCTTTTCAATACATTCTTTGAAAGTAATGTATGTTCAGATTGGCGTTTCTGCTGAGAACAACTGCGTCAGGGAGTTCATCTCACTCCATGAACACCCTTGCCAGTCCTTGAACACCTCAGTCCTGCCCACTCCCACCTCCCCAAGCACACCCAAACCTATCCCCGCCCACCCCCACCAATCCCCCGCTAACTCCCACCTCCAGCAAAATAAACAGCTTGCGATAAGAGTCAGTGGTGTTGTTTTTAGCTAGGTGTTATATTCTAATTACCGAGGGTGTGAGGTGACGGTAATGTAGCGGCAGGTAGCAGACTGACCAGTTACGTCTCTCTCTCTCTCTCTCTCTCTCTCTCTCTCTCTCTCTCTCTCTCTCTCTCTCTCTCTCTCTCTCTCTCTCTTTCTCTGTCTGTCTGTCTGTCTGTCTGTCTGTCCGTCTCTGTCTCTCCCTCTCTCTCTCTCTCTCTCTCTCTCTCTCTCTCTCTCTCTCTCTCTCTCTCTCTCTCTCTCTCTCTCTCTCTCTCTATTTTCACTGTCTCTTTTTTTTTTCTCATTTTGACGTATGTTTTTTTTCCTAGGTAATTTACACAATATGTATGATAACTACTTATCTGTACATGTGCCTAAATTTACTTACATACTCTCGTCAGTATCCACACCACCATCTTCCTCGAACACCATTCTCGTCATTCTCATGCACCATTTCGCCATCCACACCATTTTCCTGCACCATCACTCCCCTGCACCAGACAACCTCCCTCAGGGCCGGGCTCCAAGAGCAGAAAGACTCCGGAAACTCAACAAAGGTAGGCAGGGATATCCAGTATCCCCACCATCCCTAGTGCTAAGAAGCAGGATTGCAAATCACCTGGATTCCCAAAATCTGCACAATCCAGGGCAACATGGGTTCAAGGCAGGTCGCTCCTGCCTCTCACAACTACTGGATCACTATGACATGGCCTTGGATGCACTGGAAGAAAATCAGAATGCAGATGTAATATACACAGACTTTGCAAAAGCATTTGACAAATGCGATCATGGCGTAATAGCCCATAAAATACGTGCTAAAGGAATAACTGGGAAAGTGGGGAGATGGATCTTCAACTTCCTAACAAATCGAACACAAAGAGTAGTGGTCAACAGAGTTAAATCGGAGGCTGCCATAGTGAAGAGCCCTGTTCCACAAGGCACAGTACTGCCCCCCCCCATCTTATTCCTTATCCTCATATCAGACATAAACAGAGATATACACCACAGCACGTATCATCCTTTGCAGATGATACTAGGATCTGCATGAGGCTGTCATCTGCTGAGGACGCGGTTAACCTCCAAGAAGATATAAACAAAGTTTTCCAGTGGCAACGGTAAACAATATGATGTTCAATGAGGACAAATTCCAACTACTCCGTTATGGAAAACTGGAGGAGTTAATAACTAGAACAGAGTATACTACTGACTCCGGCCATACAATAGAGCGGAAAAATAATGTAGGGACCTGGGAGTAGTAATGTCTGAGGATCTCACTTTCATGGATCACAACAGTGCCACGATCGCACGTGCAAAGAAAATGATAGGATGGATAATGAGAACTTTCAAAACGAGAGATGCCAAGCCCATGATTATCCTTTTCAAATCACTTGTTTTCTCTAGGCTGGAATACTGCTGTACATTAACATCTCCATACAAAGCAGGTGAAATCGCAGATCTAGAGAGTGTACAGAGATCCTTTACTGCACGTATAAGTTCTGTCAAGCACCTTAACTACTGGGAACGCTTGGAAGCACTTGACTTGTACTCGTTGGAACGCAGGAGGAGAGATATATCATAATCTACACTTGGAAAATCTTGGAAGGAATGGTCCCAAATCTGCACACAGAAATCACTCCTACGAAAGTAAAAGACTGGGCAGGCGATGCAAAAATGCCGCCACCAATAAAAAGTAGGGGCGCCATTGGTACACTAAGAGAAAACACCATAAGTGTCCGGGGCCCAAAATCTGTTCAACAGCCTCCCATCAAGCATTAGGGAATTGCCAACAAGCCCCTGGCTGCCTTCAAGAGAGAGCTGACAGATACTCCAAAGTCAGTGCCGGATCAGCCGGGCTGTGGCTCGTACGTCGGACTGCGTGCGGCCAGCAGTAACAGCCTGGTTGATCAGGCCCTGATCCATCGGGAGGCCTGGTCGTGGACCGGGCCGCGGGGGCGTTGATCCCCGGAATAACCTCCAGGTAACCTCCAGGTAACCTCCCTGTATATTCCTGGTATAGCTCAGACATAAGAACACAACAATAGCTACATAAATCTATATAAAACATAGGTTCAGTTTTGAAGGTGTGTCGCCGGGATGTGAGAATGTAAACAGATGATTTTATTACTCGTGTACATTGCTGACACGTAGATGAACGAGACACATGTGCACACATGGGTGTTATTACTATCGAAACGTTGCGTATTCGATAGAAGAAGCCTGCAGAGCAGGCGAAACGTTTCGACAATGAAGATATCCAACCGTTGCACATCTTCATAAATGTACAGGAGGATGTGTTCGGGGGTCAACGCCCCCCTCCCCCTCCCGCGGATTGACATGGATCACGGCTGCCGGAGGATCCAGGCCTGATAAACCAGGCTATGACTGCTTTCCACACACAGCCTATTTTTTTTATTCCATTACAGAGGGTTCTTGGTACCTGACTCTCCTAATTCTGGACGTACGTAGCGAGGTTGACGATGTGGTGAGAAGCTAGAATCTAGATGGTGCGGGAGAGGTAACACACACACACACAACCACACCATACACTGGACCTCACGATATCAGTGCTTACCGACCATTATATTAAAAGATAAACCGCTTGTTGTTGTGTGTTCCCGTGTGTGTGTGTGTGGGGGGGGGTGACCTGGCACGGCTCTCAGTGCCACCAGCGCTCAGTTGCTCGAAATCATTTTAGTTGTAACACTGAGGCTGACATTTTCCCCCCTTTTTTTCCCCCGATTCAGAATGTACGGTTTATCTTTGTTAATGAATCGCCTCTATTTTAACTCTAAGTTAACAAGTTAATCACATTTTTGCTTCATGAAATGAGTTACATTAGACACAAAGTGTCTAAAAGTGACTGAAAGGTATGGAAAAATATGTGGAAAAAGACACTTATGTACAGTTCAGGACATTTATTAAAGGAAACGTTTCGCCACGAGTGGCTTCTTCAGTCCTAATACAGAGAAAACTAAGAAAACACACATATATAGTGGCGGGAGTCAGGTGAGGTGATGCGTGGGTAGAGGTGGTAGTAGTAGTTGTAGTAGTAGTAGAGGTAGTAGTAGTAATGGAACTAAGGAGGTGAGGCTAGAGAGGGACCTGCTGGTATCAAGTAACACCAGTTCCCAGGATGGGTAATATCCTCTTGCTTAGTAATTTTGAAATACTGTAACTACCGGATTTTTGCTTTATAGTGTTACTGACAGAAATTAGTGCAGCTTCAATGCATTTTCTCCGTCTTAAGTCGTCTTCTTTAATAACTAGTTTAGCTTCATTGAATTTCATGAGGTGTCCAACATCGTCTCTATGTTGAACACATGCGTTTTTGCGGTCATCATTTCTGCAAGCATTTTTGTGTTCTGCTATTCTAATGTCCAGAGTTCTGGCTGTTTCCCCTCATATACTTTGTCACACCCCCACATGGTATAGTGTAGATTCCTGCACTTGTGCCAGAATCATGCTTGGGTTTTTTGTATCAGGTTCCTAATAGTAGTTGAAGAGCTGGTAGATATTTTAGCCAGTTTTCTGTCAAACATTTTTGAAACATTAGTGGCAACGTTGCTGACCGGTAAAACGATGTAACTTGGAGGCTTTTCTTCAATTTGATAGGTGTTGGTGTTGCTGAGGATTCGTGTTGCACGTTTCCTGCAGTCACGTATGAAGTGTAGGGGAAAGTGTAGTGAACTAAAAGAGTTGGTGATGTATGTACATTCTTCTTCGAGGAACTGCGGACTGGAAATTCTGTAGGCTCTCAGAAAGAAGCCAATAACTACCCCTCTTTTAGTTCTTGTGTCATGGTGACAGAAGAAATGTAGAAGATCATTCTTGTAGGTAGGCTTCCGGTAGACTTTAAAAGAAAGTTTGTTTTCCCCTGTGCGTAAGAGAACGTCGAGAAAAGGTAACTGGTTGTCCTTCTCCTCCTCTAGAGTAAATTTAATAGTAGGTTCCAGAGTGTTGATGGTGTTGAGGATGCCCTGTACGTCAAGATTTTTGGGTACAATGACCAAAATATCATCTACGTACCGCATCCAAGTAACTGAACGAGGGATGTTACTGAGGATCCTTCTTGATTCCAGGTCCTCCATATATAAATTGGCAAGAACTGCACTAAGGGGGGATCCCATGGCTAGTCCGAAGAGTTGTTTGTACTTCTTGTCCTCGAACCTGAAACAGTTATAACGAACACAAAGTTCGACAAGGCTCACAAAATCTTGGCGGGGTACAGGTAACTCTGTATCATCTTTAATCACCCTGTTTGACAGAAAACTGGCTAAAATATCTACCAGCTCTTCAACTACTATTAGGAACCTGATACAAAAACCCAAGCATGATTCTGGCACAAGTGCAGGAATCTACACTATACCATGTGGGGGGTGTGACAAAGTATATGTAGGGGAAACAGCCAGAACTCTGGACATTAGGATAGCAGAACACAAAAATGCTTGCAGAAATGATGACCGTAAAAACGCATGTGTTCAACATAGAGACGATGTTGGACACCTCATGAAATTCAATGAAGCTAAACTAGTTATTAAAGAAGACGACTTAAGACGGAGAAAATGCATTGAAGCTGCACTAATTTCTGTCAGTAACACTATAAAGCAAAAATCCGGTAGTTACAGTATTTCAAAATTACTAAGCAAGAGGATATTACCCATCCTGGGAACTGGTGTTACTTGATGCCAGCAGGTCCCTCTCTAGCCTCACCTCCTTAGTTCCATTACTACTACTACTACTACTACTACAACTACTACTACCACCTCTACCCACGCATCACCTCACCTGACTCCCGCCACTATATATATGTGTGTTTTCTTAGTTTTCTCAGTATTAGGACTGAAGAAGCCACTCGTGGCGAAACGTTTCCTTTAATAAATGTCCTGAACTGTACATAAGTGTCTTTTTCCACATCTTGTCGGTATCACCATACCATTTCCTCATGGAAAAATATGTTTGTGAACCTACAGAAAAATTTATGTATATATATATATATTTATATATATATATATATATATATATATATATATATATATATATATATATATATATATATATATATATATATATATATATATATATATATATATATATATATATTCTAGGTAGTAGGTTGGTAGACAGCAACCACCCAGGGAGGTACTACCGTCCTGTGGTAGTAGGTTGGTAGACAGCAACCACCCAGGGAGGTATTACCGTCCTGTGGTAGTAGGTTGGTAGACAGCAACCACCCAGGGAGGTACTACCGTCCTGTGGTAGTAGGTTGGTAGACAGCAACCACCCAGGGAGGTACTACCGTCCTGTGGTAGTAGGTTGGTAGACAGCAACCACCCAGGGAGGTACTACCGTCCTGTGGTAGTAGGTTGGTAGACAGCAACCACCCAGGGAGGTACTACCGTCCTGTGGTAGTAGGTTGGTAGACAGCAACCACCCAGGGAGGTACTACCGTCCTGTGGTAGTAGGTTGGTAGACAGCAACCACCCAGGGAGGTACTGCCGTCCTGTGGTAGTAGGTTGGTAGACAGCAACCACCCAGGGAGGTACTACCGTCCTGTGGTAGTAGGTTGGTAGACAGCGACCACCCAGGGAGGTACTGCCGTCCTGTGGTAGTAGGTTGGTAGACAGCAACCACCCAGGGAGGTACTGCCGTCCTGTGGTAGTAGGTTGGTAGACAGCAACCACCCAGGGAGGTACTACCGTCCTGTGGTAGTAGGTTGGTAGACAGCAACCACCCAGGAAGGTACTACCGTCCTGCCAAGTGAGTGTAAAACGGAAGCCTGTCATTGTTTTACATGATGGTAGGATTGCTGGTGTCTTTTGTCTGTCTCATGAACATGCAAGATTTCAGGTACGTCTTGCTACTTCTACTTACACTTAGGTCACACTACACATACATGTACAAGCATATATATACACGCCCCTCTGGGTTTTCTGCTATTTCTTTCTAGTTCTTGTTCTTGTTTATTTCCTCTTATCTCCATGGGAAAGTGGAGCAGAATTCTTCCTCCGTAAGCCATGCGTGTTGTAAGAGGCGACTAAAATGCCGGGAGCAAGGGGCTAGTAACCCCTTTTCCTGTATAAATTACTAAATTTAAAAAGAGAAACTTTCGTTTTTCTTTTTGGGCCACTCTGCCTCAATGGGATATGGCCAGTTTGTTGAAAGAAGAAAGATATATGTATATATATATATATATATATATATATATATATATATATATATATATATATATATATATATATATATGTATATATATATATATATATATATATATATATATATATATATATATATATATATATATATATATATATATATATATATATATATATATATATATATATATATATATATATATATAATGCAAAAATCGCGAACAAGCGTTACAATAAGCAAAACAACCACAGATGGAGTTGAATGATAGATTTAGACCTTTCGCGTTGCAGTCAGCACATCAGGAGCTTGCAGCATGGTAGAAATGAGTAAGAGGTTCCAGCAGATTAACGTAATATTACCTGAAGGATCAGTAGTATATTTTCAAAGCTGTTAAACAACTCTGTCGTTGCCCACACAGGTGACCCAGAGAAATAAAGGAAACATGGTCATCATCATTCACTCAGTCACTATTTTGCCAGAGACTCAGACGACCCTCCAGACGTGTCACATGCTCGCCCCTCCTTCAGCGTGCAGGTATTGTCCTTCCCACCTCCAGCACCGACGAACCCGACCGTTCCGTCAAACTTTCACTTCTGGTTCGGTATCAGGTAACTATTTAAAAAAATTATTGCATATATAAAGCTATACGATAATCTGTAGGCACAAAGGATGCAAAAAATTTAGGGAGATACTTAAACCTAGTTTTAGAATCTTCTTAAT
Organism: Cherax quadricarinatus; assembly: GCF_038502225.1. NCBI lineage: Eukaryota > Metazoa > Arthropoda > Malacostraca > Decapoda > Parastacidae > Cherax > Cherax quadricarinatus. The sequence continues at coordinate 20,622,901 of NC_091318.1, forward strand.
TAATGGTCAGTAATGACCTACAGGGAGACATGAACTCTGTAAATTAAGTCATCTGTATATTTCGACCCCCTTTTGGGGTCCTCTTCAGCAGATCTTCTGAAGAATTATTATTGAACTTTGACAAGTGTTTATTACACTTTAATTAGTCTTTTTACATATTATTATTTTTAATGGTGTAATACATGGTATTAGAGGAACTTAATAAAAAAAAACGAATGGACTAGAGGAAGCTCGATCCTACGTTCGTGAATTGTTGCTGTCTCTGATCAGTCAGGCTGTTCAACCGAATAGAAAGACAATTTGTGGCATAGAGCAGGAATTCCAACCTTTTTGTCGCTCTGTGCTCATCGAGAATTAATTCTGACAGGTTCCCATCTATCCCCAAAAATTAAGAATAAAAAATTGATAAAACTCTATTAATTTTTTATAGTATTTTATTTTGAGATCTATATGTGTAGAGTTTATTTAAGGTTATCATATTATTGATAACAGTGATAACGTGAACTCAGTAAATTTATAAAACGTCTAGAGGTGTCCCACACATATTTGTTATATACACTAATCATCAATAATGGGCAAAAGTATACAAAACTTGTCAAAATAATATATTACAAACTAATTACTAATACAAATGAGATGGTTGAGCCTGTTTTTTTATTTTTTTTTGTAATAAATTGATTAATACGAGGGTAAACTTTAGTAACTGTACAACGAATGTCATGTTCAGGTCTTCTGAGATATGATGTGAATTAATTTAATTCCCAACAGCAACAAAAATGTTGACTCGCAGAGTCATGCTGACGGTAATAACAACAGTGCTCGTATAGCAGGATCAGCAACCCCTTTGTGCGAGTTTAGCACCCCTAAGGCAAAAATCACATAAATCCTTCTTCTTCACGTGGAGAATCGTCATGCTGGAGGTCTATCAGCTCCTCGTGTATACCTGTCCCAGCCTGGTAAACCTCAGCTTCTGCGGTGAAAGTATTCCAAAGATATATTAATTCATCACTCACGAAATCGTAATGACACGACTGCAAACAAACCATACCACGGGTGGGGTTAGAACCCGCGGTCAGAGAGTCACAAAACTCCAGACCGTCGCGTTAGTCACTGAACCAACTGGTCACAATAAGATTCATCCAACTAGGTATATTTATAACCCCGCCTGAGGTATGGTTAATTAATTCCTCTTGTTGTCTGTGGATGAAGTTCGCTAAATGGCAGCTCACTGTAAGAAGTAAAAACAGTAACTAACGAGTACGTCTGACCTGAAAAATACGCAGGTAATTCTGGTCATCAGTGACAAAAACTTACCTGTCGCCACTAATGCTTATGGATAAATTTAGCTGATTGATTCAACTATTCTCATTTTCTCCCCATTATTTATTTCCGCTATCTCTACCTTCCTCCATTTGTCAATCCGCGTCTTCAATTCCCTTTATTATTTATATTTTTTCCTGTTCCCATCCTCTTTTTCGGTATTTCTTCGTTTCTCTCTCTCTCTCTCTCTCTCTCTCTCTCTCTCTCTCTCTCTCTCTCTCTCTCTCTCTCTCTCTCTCTCTCCCTACTTCCCCCTCCCTCCCTCCCATTCTCTCTCTCCCTCCTCTCTTTCTTCCTACTTTATCTCCACTTTCTCTTCCTGCTACTTTACTGTGTATAATATGGTGCGCATAACGTAGTGTATAAGTGTTTAAGATTGTATATAACAGTATAACGAAGTGTATAACAGTATAACGAAGTGTATAACAGTATAACGAAGTGTATAACAGTATAACGAAGTGTATAACAGTATAACGAAGTGTATAACAGTATAACGAAGTGTATAACAGTATAACGAAGTGTATAACAGTATAACGAAGTGTATAACAATATAACGAAGTGTATAACAGTATAACGAAGTGTTTAAGAGTATAACGAAGTGTATAACAGTATAACGAAGTGTTTAACAGTATAACGAAGTGTATAACAGTATAACGAAGTGTATAACAGTATAACGAAGTGTTTAAGAGTATAACGAAGTGTATAACAGTATAACGAAGTGTTTAAGAGTATAACGAAGTGTATAACAGTATAACGAAGTGTTTAACAGTATAACGAAGTGTATAACAGTATAACGAAGTGTTTAACAGTATAACGAAGTGTATAACAGTATAACGAAGTGTTTAACAGTATAACGAAGTGTATAACAGTATAACATAGGTGAATAAGACACGAGTAACACTTCGTTCTCTTTCTGAGACGTTTCGCTCACACAGTAGGTTTCTTTAGTCGAATACAGAGGTGACTACAATTAGAGACAGCAGAAGCAGTGGAGAGGTAAAGATATAATCAGTCCATTAGCTTTTGAAGAGGTAGCTTTTAGGCGGTCAGTCCCTCAGTCATGAGAAGCGTCCCGCTTCATAGTCTCGACGGACTGACCATCCCAAAACTGCTTCTTCAAGACTGGGGACTGACCACCTCGAAATTGCTTCTTCAAGACTAGGGACTGACCACCTCGAAATTGCTTCTTCAAGACTAGGGACTGACCACCTCGAAATTGCTTCTTCAAGACTAGGGACTGACCACCTCGAAATTGCTTCTTCAAGACTAGGGACTGACCACCTCGAAATTGCTTCTTCAAGACTAGGGACTGACCACCTCGAAATTGCTTCTTCAAGACTAGGGACTGACCACCTCGAAATTACTTCTTCAAGACTAGGGACTGACCACCTCGAAATTACTTCTTCAAGACTAGGGACTGACCACCTCGAAATTGCTTCTTCAAGACTAGGGACTGACCACCTCGAAATTGCTTCTTCAAGACTAGGGACTGACCACCTCGAAATTACTTCTTCAAGACTAGGGACTGACCACCTCGAAATTGCTTCTTCAAGACTAGGGACTGACCACCTCAAAATTGCTTCTTCAAGACTAGGGACTGACCACTTCGAAATTACTTCTTCAAGACTGGGGACTGACCACCTCGAAATTGCTTCTTCAAGACTAGGGACTGACCACCTCGAAATTGCTTCTTCAAGACTAGGGACTGACCACCTCGAAATTGCTTCTTCAAGACTAGGGACTGACCACCTCGAAATTGCTTCTTCAAGACTAGGGACTGACCACCTCGAAATTGCTTCTTCAAGACTAGGGACTGACCACCTCGAAATTGCTTCTTCAAGACTAGGGACTGACCACTTCGAAATTGCTTCTTCAAGACTAGGGACTGACCACCTCGAAATTGCTTCTTCAAGACTAGGGACTGACCACCTCGAAATTACTTCTTCAAGACTAGGGACTGACCACCTCGAAATTGCTTCTTCAAGACTAGGGACTGACCACTTCGAAATTGCTTCTTCAAGACTAGGGACTGACCACTTCGAAATTGCTTCTTCAAGACTAGGGACTGACCACTTCGAAATTACTTCTTCAAGACTAGGGACTGACCACTTCGAAATTACTTCTTCAAGACTAGGGACTGACCACTTCGAAATTACTTCTTCAAGACTAGGGACTGACCACTTCGAAATTACTTCTTCAAGACTAGGGACTGACCACCTCGAAATTACTTCTTCAAGACTAGGGACTGACCACCTCGAAATTGCTTCTTCAAGACTAGGGACTGACCACCTCGAAATTGCTTCTTCAAGACTAGGGACTGACCACCTCAAAATTACTTCTTCAAGACTAGGGACTGACCACCTCGAAATTGCTTCTTCAAGACTAGGGACTGACCACCTCGAAATTACTTCTTCAAGACTAGGGACTGACCACCTCAAAATTACTTCTTCAAGACTAGGGACTGACCACCTCAAAATTACTTCTTCAAGACTAGGGACTGACCACCTCAAAATTACTTCTTCAAGACTAGGGACTGACCACCTCGAAATTGCTTCTTCAAGACTAGGGACTGACCACCTCAAAATTACTTCTTCAAGACTAGGGACTGACCACCTCGAAATTGCTTCTTCAAGACTAGGGACTGACCACCTCAAAATTACTTCTTCAAGACTAGGGACTGACCACCTCAAAATTACTTCTTCAAGACTAGGGACTGACCACCTCGAAATTGCTTCTTCAAGACTAGGGACTGACCACCTCAAAATTACTTCTTCAAGACTAGGGACTGACCACCTCGAAATTGCTTCTTCAAGACTAGGGACTGACCACCTCAAAATTACTTCTTCAAGACTAGGGACTGACCACCTCAAAATTACTTCTTCAAGACTAGGGACTGACCACTTCGAAATTACTTCTTCAAGACTAGGGACTGACCACTTCGAAATTGCTTCTTCAAGACTAGGGACTGACCACTTCGAAATTACTTCTTCAAGACTAGGGACTGACCACTTCGAAATTACTTCTTCAAGACTAGGGACTGACCACCTCGAAATTACTTCTTCAAGACTAGGGACTGACCACCTCGAAATTGCTTCTTCAAGACTAGGGACTGACCACCTCGAAATTACTTCTTCAAGACTAGGGACTGACCACCTCAAAATTACTTCTTCAAGACTAGGGACTGACCACCTCAAAATTACTTCTTCAAGACTAGGGACTGACCACCTCAAAATTACTTCTTCAAGACTAGGGACTGACCACCTCGAAATTGCTTCTTCAAGACTAGGGACTGACCACCTCGAAATTGCTTCTTCAAGACTAGGGACTGACCACCTCAAAATTACTTCTTCAAGACTAGGGACTGACCACCTCAAAATTACTTCTTCAAGACTAGGGACTGACCACCTCGAAATTGCTTCTTCAAGACTAGGGACTGACCACCTCAAAATTACTTCTTCAAGACTAGGGACTGACCACCTCAAAATTACTTCTTCAAGACTAGGGACTGACCACCTCGAAATTGCTTCTTCAAGACTAGGGACTGACCACCTCAAAATTACTTCTTCAAGACTAGGGACTGACCACCTCAAAATTACTTCTTCAAGACTAGGGACTGACCACCTCGAAATTGCTTCTTCAAGACTGGGGACTGACCACTTCGAAATTGCTTCTTCAAGACTGGGGACTGACCACCTCGAAATTGCTTCTTCAAGACTAGGGACTGACCACCTCGAAATTGCTTCTTCAAGACTGGGGACTGACCACTTCGAAATTGCTTCTTCAAGACTAGGGACTGACCACCTCGAAATTGCTTCTTCAAGACTAGGGACTGACCACCTCAAAATTGCTTCTTCAAGACTAGGGACTGACCACCTCGAAATTACTTCTTCAAGACTAGGGACTGACCACCTCGAAATTGCTTCTTCAAGACTAGGGACTGACCACTTCGAAATTGCTTCTTCAAGACTAGGGACTGACCACTTCGAAATTGCTTCTTCAAGACTAGGGACTGACCACTTCGAAATTGCTTCTTCAAGACTAGGGACTGACCACCTCGAAATTGCTTCTTCAAGACTAGGGACTGACCACCTCGAAATTGCTTCTTCAAGACTAGGGACTGACCACTTCGAAATTACTTCTTCAAGACTAGGGACTGACCACTTCGAAATTGCTTCTTCAAGACTGGGGACTGACCACCTCGAAATTGCTTCTTCAAGACTAGGGACTGACCACCTCAAAATTGCTTCTTCAAGACTAGGGACTGACCACCTCGAAATTGCTTCTTCAAGACTAGGGACTGACCACCTCGAAATTGCTTCTTCAAGACTAGGGACTGACCACCTCGAAATTGCTTCTTCAAGACTGGGGACTGACCACCTCGAAATTACTTCTTCAAGACTAGGGACTGACCACCTCAAAATTACTTCTTCAAGACTAGGGACTGACCACTTCGAAATTGCTTCTTCAAGACTAGGGACTGACCACTTCGAAATTGCTTCTTCAAGACTAGGGACTGACCACCTCGAAATTGCTTCTTCAAGACTGGGGACTGACCACCTCGAAATTACTTCTTCAAGACTAGGGACTGACCACTTCGAAATTACTTCTTCAAGACTAGGGACTGACCACCTCGAAATTACTTCTTCAAGACTAGGGACTGACCACCTCAAAATTACTTCTTCAAGACTAGGGACTGACCACTTCGAAATTGCTTCTTCAAGACTAGGGACTGACCACCTCGAAATTGCTTCTTCAAGACTAGGGACTGACCACCTCAAAATTACTTCTTCAAGACTAGGGACTGACCACTTCGAAATTGCTTCTTCAAGACTAGGGACTGACCACTTCGAAATTACTTCTTCAAGACTAGGGACTGACCACCTCGAAATTGCTTCTTCAAGACTAGGGACTGACCACCTCGAAATTACTTCTTCAAGACTAGGGACTGACCACCTCGAAATTGCTTCTTCAAGACTAGGGACTGACCACCTCGAAATTGCTTCTTCAAGACTAGGGACTGACCACCTCGAAATTGCTTCTTCAAGACTAGGGACTGACCACCTCGAAATTACTTCTTCAAGACTAGGGACTGACCACCTCGAAATTGCTTCTTCAAGACTAGGGACTGACCACCTCGAAATTGCTTCTTCAAGACTAGGGACTGACCACCTCGAAATTGCTTCTTCAAGACTAGGGACTGACCACCTCAAAATTACTTCTTCAAGACTAGGGACTGACCACCTCAAAATTACTTCTTCAAGACTAGGGACTGACCACTTCGAAATTGCTTCTTCAAGACTAGGGACTGACCACCTCGAAATTGCTTCTTCAAGACTAGGGACTGACCACCTCGAAATTGCTTCTTCAAGACTAGGGACTGACCACCTCGAAATTGCTTCTTCAAGACTAGGGACTGACCACCTCGAAATTACTTCTTCAAGACTAGGGACTGACCACCTCGAAATTGCTTCTTCAAGACTAGGGACTGACCACCTCGAAATTGCTTCTTCAAGACTAGGGACTGACCACCTCGAAATTACTTCTTCAAGACTAGGGACTGACCACCTCGAAATTGCTTCTTCAAGACTAGGGACTGACCACCTCGAAATTGCTTCTTCAAGACTAGGGACTGACCACCTCGAAATTACTTCTTCAAGACTAGGGACTGACCACCTCGAAATTGCTTCTTCAAGACTAGGGACTGACCACCTCGAAATTGCTTCTTCAAGACTAGGGACTGACCACCTCGAAATTGCTTCTTCAAGACTAGGGACTGACCACCTCGAAATTGCTTCTTCAAGACTAGGGACTGACCACCTCGAAATTGCTTCTTCAAGACTGGGGACTGACCACCTCGAAATTGCTTCTTCAAGACTAGGGACTGACCACCTCGAAATTGCTTCTTCAAGACTAGGGACTGACCACCTCGAAATTGCTTCTTCAAGACTAGGGACTGACCACCTCGAAATTGCTTCTTCAAGACTAGGGACTGACCACCTCGAAATTGCTTCTTCAAGACTAGGGACTGACCACCTCGAAATTGCTTCTTCAAGACTGGGGACTGACCACCTCGAAATTGCTTCTTCAAGACTAGGGACTGACCACCTCGAAATTGCTTCTTCAAGACTGGGGACTGACCACCTCGAAATTACTTCTTCAAGACTAGGGACTGACCACCTCGAAATTACTTCTTCAAGACTAGGGACTGACCACCTCGAAATTGCTTCTTCAAGACTAGGGACTGACCACCTCGAAATTGCTTCTTCAAGACTGGGGACTGACCACCTCAAAATTACTTCTTCAAGACTAGGGACTGACCACCTCGAAATTGCTTCTTCAAGACTAGGGACTGACCACCTCGAAATTACTTCTTCAAGACTAGGGACTGACCACCTCAAAATTACTTCTTCAAGACTAGGGACTGACCACCTCGAAATTGCTTCTTCAAGACTGGGGACTGACCACCTCGAAATTGCTTCTTCAAGACTGGGGACTGACCACCTCGAAATTACTTCTTCAAGACTAGGGACTGACCACCTCGAAATTGCTTCTTCAAGACTAGGGACTGACCACTTCGAAATTGCTTCTTCAAGACTAGGGACTGACCACCTCGAAATTGCTTCTTCAAGACTAGGGACTGACCACCTCGAAATTACTTCTTCAAGACTAGGGACTGACCACCTCAAAATTACTTCTTCAAGACTAGGGACTGACCACCTCGAAATTGCTTCTTCAAGACTAGGGACTGACCACTTCGAAATTGCTTCTTCAAGACTGGGGACTGACCACCTCGAAATTGCTTCTTCAAGACTAGGGACTGACCACCTCGAAATTACTTCTTCAAGACTAGGGACTGACCACCTCGAAATTGCTTCTTCAAGACTAGGGACTGACCACCTCGAAATTGCTTCTTCAAGACTAGGGACTGACCACCTCGAAATTGCTTCTTCAAGACTGGGGACTGACCACCTCGAAATTGCTTCTTCAAGACTAGGGACTGACCACCTCGAAATTGCTTCTTCAAGACTAGGGACTGACCACCTCAAAATTACTTCTTCAAGACTAGGGACTGACCACCTCGAAATTGCTTCTTCAAGACTAGGGACTGACCACCTCGAAATTGCTTCTTCAAGACTAGGGACTGACCACCTCAAAATTACTTCTTCAAGACTAGGGACTGACCACCTCAAAATTACTTCTTCAAGACTAGGGACTGACCACCTCGAAATTGCTTCTTCAAGACTAGGGACTGACCACCTCGAAATTGCTTCTTCAAGACTGGGGACTGACCACCTCAAAATTGCTTCTTCAAGACTAGGGACTGACCACCTCGAAATTGCTTCTTCAAGACTAGGGACTGACCACCTCGAAATTGCTTCTTCAAGACTGGGGACTGACCACCTCAAAATTGCTTCTTCAAGACTAGGGACTGACCACCTCGAAATTGCTTCTTCAAGACTAGGGACTGACCACCTCGAAATTGCTTCTTCAAGACTAGGGACTGACCACCTCAAAATTGCTTCTTCAAGACTAGGGACTGACCACCTCAAAATTGCTTCTTCAAGACTAGGGACTGACCACCTCGAAATTGCTTCTTCAAGACTGGGGACTGACCACCTCGAAATTGCTTCTTCAAGACTGGGGACTGACCACCTCGAAATTGCTTCTTCAAGACTGGGGACTGACCACCTCGAAATTGCTTCTTCAAGACTAGGGACTGACCACCTCGAAATTGCTTCTTCAAGACTGGGGACTGACCACCTCGAAATTGCTTCTTCAAGACTGGGGACTGACCACCTCGAAATTGCTTCTTCAAGACTGGGGACTGACCACCTCGAAATTGCTTCTTCAAGACTAGGGACTGACCACCTCGAAATTGCTTCTTCAAGACTGGGGACTGACCACCTCAAAATTGCTTCTTCAAGACTGGGGACTGACCACCTCGAAATTGCTTCTTCAAGACTGGGGACTGACCACCTCGAAATTGCTTCTTCAAGACTGGGGACTGACCACCTCGAAATTGCTTCTTCAAGACTGGGGACTGACCACCTCGAAATTGCTTCTTCAAGACTAGGGACTGACCACCTCGAAATTGCTTCTTCAAGACTGGGGACTGACCACCTCAAAATTGCTTCTTCAAGACTGGGGACTGACCACCTCGAAATTGCTTCTTCAAGACTGGGGACTGACCACCTCGAAATTGCTTCTTCAAGACTGGGGACTGACCACCTCAAAATTGCTTCTTCAAGACTGGGGACTGACCACCTCAAAATTGCTTCTTCAAGACTGGGGACTGACCACCTCGAAATTGCTTCTTCAAGACTGGGGACTGACCACCTCGAAATTGCTTCTTCAAGACTGGGGACTGACCACCTCAAAATTACTTCTTCAAGACTGGGGACTGACCACCTCAAAATTACTTCTTCAAGACTGGGGACTGACCACCTCAAAATTACTTCTTCAAGACTGGGGACTGACCACCTCAAAATTACTTCTTCAAGACTGGGGACTGACCACTTCAAAATTACTTCTTTAAGACTAGGGACTGACCACCTCAAAACTGCTTCTTCAAGGCTGAGGGACTGATCACATCATCCCTCTCCACTGCTTCTGCTGTCGTCCCTATTGTAGGTCGCCTCTGCATTAGACTGAAGAAGCCTACTGTGTAGACGAAACGTTTCAGGAATAAAGATACCGAAGTGTGGAACACGTGTCTCGTTCATCAACTTGCGAGTATTTTATAACATCAACGGGGGCGTTGACCCCCGGAACACCCACCTTACATAAGAACATAAGAATGGAGGAACACTGCAGGAGGCCTACCGGCCAATGCAAGGCGGGCCCTACCTAGAGTCTACCTGGAGGGCATCCTGGGGATCAACGCCCCCGCGGCCCGGTCCACGACTAGGCCTCCCGGTGGATCAGGGCCTGATCAACGAGGCTGTTACTGTTGGTAGCACGTAGTCCAATGTACGAACCACACAGCCCGGCTGATCCGGCACTGACTTTAAGTATCTGTCCAGCTCCGTCTTGAAGACATCCAGGTGTCTATCAGTAACGCTTCTTTCCTTCCACCTTTTCTCCCCTCTCCTTCCCTCTCTATTTCCCTCTCCTTCCCTCCCTCTTTCCCCCTCCCTCCTCCCTCCTACTATCTTACAGTTATACAATCAATAGACAGGAAGCTTGGTGCTGGTAAGGTACGTTAATCTACTTTAGCTGATAAAGCTTACCGCTTACCACTTAATTACTTACTGTGAGGTAAGACTTCTCCCTGGGAACCGGGAAGGGAATTGGAGGGGGGTCACGGGGGTGGGGGTGACTGCTGGATGCATGATGGGTGAAAGATTGGTGGGGGGTAGAAAGGGGAGTCGAGGGGGGAAAGGTGCTGAGGTGTTAGAAGGAATTTCCACAAGAAAGAGGATAGGAGGTAGTGATAAACACCAGGAAAGAGGGGAAAGGAGGGGAGAGGGGGAGAGAAGAATCAGGAGAAAGAGGGGAGAGAAGAGATGCCCTCCGGGGGGGGGAAAGAACCACAGAAGAGGGGAGGAAAAGGGGAGGGTGAGAGGTAGGGAGGGATTTAGGGAGGGAGGGGAGAGGAAACAGAGAGGGGGAGAAGACTGGGGAGGGAAGATGACCGTGGGAGAGGGGAGAGGCGGACCACACTTACCTCTCACGCCTGATAAGAGCATAAACAAATACTTTCTTACCAACAACAAATAATCATTAGAGACCAGACACCTTGTGTTCAGGTTATTGTTTTGAGGGTTTGTTGTTTGCCCTGATTGTTTTGTGTCCTTAGTGATTGTTGGGTGTATTTAGTGATTGTTGGGTGTCCTTAGTGATTGTTGGGTGTCCTTAGTGATTGTTGGGTGTCCTTAGTGATTGTTGGGTGTATTTAGTGATTGTTAGGTGTATTTAGTGATTGTTGGATGTCCTTAGTAATTGTTGGGTGTCCTTAGTGATTGTTGGGTGTCCTTAGTGACTGTTGGGTGTATTTAGTGATTGTTGGGTGTCCTTAGTGATTGTTAGGTGTATTTAGTGATTGTTGGATGTCCTTAGTAATTGTTGGGTGTCCTTAGTGATTGTTGGATGTCCTTAGTAATTGTTGGGTGTCCTTAGTGATTGTTGGGTGTCCTTAGTGATTGTTAGGTGTATTTAGTGATTGTTGGATGTCCTTAGTAATTGTTGGGTGTCCTTAGTGATTGTTGGGTGTCCTTAGTGATTGTTGGGTGTATTTAGTGATTGTTGGGTGTATTTAGTGATTGTTGGGTGTCCTTAGTAATTGTTGGGTGTCCTTAGTGATTGTTGGGTGTCCTTAGTGATTGTTGAGTGTTCTTAGTGATTGTTGGGTGTCCTTAGTGATTGTTGGGTGTCCTTAGTGATTGTTGGGTGTCCTTAGTGATTGTTGGGTGTCCTTAGTGATTGTTGGGTGTCCTTAGTGATTGTTGAGTGTCCTTAGTGATTGTTGGGTGTCCTTAGTGATTGTTGAGTGTCCTTAGTGATTGTTGGGTGTCCTTAGTGATTGTTGAGTGTTCTTAGTAATTGTTGGGTGTCCTTAGTGATTGTTGGGTGTCTTTAGTGATTGTCGGGTGTACTAAGTGATTGTTGGGTATACTGAGTGATTTTTGGATATCCCGAGAGATTATTGGGTATCCTGAGTGATCGTTGGGTGCCCTAAATGATTGTTGGGTACCCTGAGTGTGGGTGCAATGAGTGATTGTTGGGTGCCCTAAGTGATTGTTGGGTACCCTGAGTGTTGGGTACCCTGAGTGTTGGGTACCCGGAGTGTTGGGTGCTCTGAGTGTTGGGTACCATGAGTGTTGGGTGCCCTGAGTGTTGGGTACCCTGAGTGTTGGGTACCCTGAGTGTTGGGTACCCTGAGTGTTAGGTGCCCTGAGTGTTGGGTGCCCTGAGTGTTAGGCACCCTGAGTATTGGGTACCCTGAGTGTTGGGTAACCTGAGTGTTGGGTACCCTGAGTGTTGGGTACCCGGAGTGTTGGGTGCCCTGAGTGTTGGGTACCATGAGCGTTGGGTGCCCTGAGTGTTGGGTACCCTGAGTGTTGGGTACCCTGAGTGTTGGGTACCCTGAGTGTTATGTGCCCTGAGTGTTGGGTGCCCTGAGTGTTAGGCACCCTGAGTATTGGGTACCCTGAGTGTTGGGTAACCTGAGTGTTGGGTACCCTGAGTGTTGGGTACCCTGAGTGTTGGGTAACCTGAATGTTGGTTACCCTGAGGGTTGGGTGCCCTGAGTGTTGGGTACTCTGAGTGTTGGGTAACCTGAGTGTTGGGTACCCTGAGTGTTGGGCACCTTGAGTGTCGGGTACCCTGAGTGTTGGGTAGCCTGAGTGTTGGGTGCCCTGAGTGTTGGGTGCCCTGAGTGTTGGGTACCCTGAGTGTTGGGTACCCTGAGTGTTGGGTACCCTGAGTGTCGAGTGCCCTGAGTGTCGGGTGCCCTGAGTGTTGGGTGCCCTGAGTGACCGAGGTCAGACTTCATCACCTACCATCTCGTAAACACGACCCTCACATCACCTACCATCTCGTAAACACGACCCTCACATCACCTACCATCTAGTAAACACGACCCTCACATCACCTACCATCTCGTAAACACGACCCTCACATCACCTACCATCTAGTAAACACGACCCTCACATCACCTACCATCTAGTAAACACGACCCTCACATCACCTACCATCTAGTAAACACGACCCTCACATCACCTACCATCTAGTAAACACGACCGTCACATCACCTACCATCTAGTAAACACGACCCTCACATCACCTACCATCTAGTAAACACGACCCTCACATCACCTACCATCTAGTAAACACGACCCTCACATCACCTACCATCTCGTAAACACGACCCTCACATCACCTACCATCTAGTAAACACGACCCTCACATCACCTACCATCTAGTAAACACGACCCTCACATCACCTACCATCTAGTAAACACGACCCTCACATCACCTACCATCTAGTAAACACGACCCTCACTGCTCTAGCAGTGTCGTCAAAACAAAACCTAGATGTACTTCAGTTGCTTAGCGACCCGACCAAAGTATCCCTGTACTGCATAAGCCCAGCTTCATGTACGCCAGTGCACGCTAAAGGAACAGTGCCTAGTGAGGCATAAGCTTCTAATCCAGTTAGATATTAGCACTGAAGATTTGAAGCGTTAACAAGTTATCACATGGAAACTAATATTAATTTTTTTTTTTCAATGAAAGTGGATACGCAGTCCAAAACGAAGATACTAGCTTTGAAGTCAAGGTGAAGAGGCACTCTCTCGTTATCTGAGAGGGACCAGTTGCCTAAAATATACAGGCATATTAAGTTTGAAGCCTCGCAGAATTAGCATTACTGAGTTATTACATGAAGGCCACAATTAAAATTCTGCTAGATTTTTAACTACAAATGGCAGCATAGGTTCAGAGTAGGTCGCTCCTGCCTCTCACAACTACTAGACTATTATGTCATGGTCTTGGATGCACTGGAAGACAAACATAATGCAGATGTAGTATACACAGCTAAACTTTGACTAAAAGCACCAATTTGTTTCCCAAGGGAATTTGAACAGATAGAAATATAATTGTGAAAAATCAGTGTAATTACACACATATTGTATTTAACAAATCTTCTGCCAAAATTAATAACTGGAAAAAAGTGAACAGATAGATTTTTAACTTTCTGTATTTAATAAATGTGGAAAAATCAGCATCAGTATTTAATAAATCTGGAAAAATCAGCATCAGTATTTAATAAATCTGGAAAAATCAGCATCAGTATTTAATAAATCTGGAAAAATCAGCATCAGTATTTAATAAATCTGGAAAAATCAGCATCAGTATTTAATAAATCTGGAAAAATCAGCATCAGTATTTAATAAATCTGGAAAAATTGGGACTTAGGCAGGGCGGTAACAACAGCAACTATTCTCTCGGGAAAACACACCGAGGCAGAAAATTTGAAGACGCTCGGAAGAGGCATTCTCCAGTTTTCACATGGATTCAAAGTTTGAGAAAAACAAAAAAACAATAGCGCATTAACAGATTTCCGGCACACAAAATCAACTTAATGGAAGCTATCCTGGCTATGATCTTCCTCAGTCATTAAATACTGAAGCCACTGGGAAGGTCCTGACTCTGATATATTTTAACGTGCCTCAAGTGTAATGAACTAATGAGGCCTGGTCTCAGACTGGTCAGCGGGGGCGTTGACCCCCGGAAAAAACCTCCCCCGGTATACTCCAGGTAATATTTGTCAGTGCTCAATAATACCCCACATGGAGACAAAAACATTGATTAACTTATCTGTATATTTTGATCCCTTTCTGGGATCGATCAGTGCCCCCTCCTGAAGGTTGTTGTAGGGGTCAGCACCCCCACCAGGAGATTGTTGTGGGGTCAGTGCCCCCACCTGGAGGTTGTTGTGGGGGTCAGCACCCCCCTCCTGGATGTTCTGAGGGTCAGCACCCCCACCAGGAGGTTGTTGGGGTAAGTGCTCCCTCTGGAGGCTGTTAGGGGGTCAGTGCCCCCTCATGGAGGTTGTTGTGAGGGTCAGCGCCCCCTGTGGAAGTTGTGGAGGTCAGCGCCCCATCTGGAGGTTGTAGGGGTCAGCGCTCCCTCTGGAAGTTGTAGGGGTTAGCGCTCCCTCTGGAAGCTGTGGGGGTCAGCGCCCCTCTGGAAGTTGTGGGGGTCAGCGCCCCCTCTGGAAGTTGTGGGGATCAGCGCCCCCTCTGGAAGTTGTGGAGGTCAGTGCCCCCTCTGGAAGCTGTGAGGGTCAGCGCCCCTTCTGGAAGTTGTGGGGGTCAGCGCCCCTCTGGAAGCTGTGGGGGTCAGCGCCCCCTCTGGAAGTTGTGGGGGTCAGCGCCCCCTCGGCCCGGTCTCCGATCATACTATGTATTCCTCATATGAAAACAAACATTTATTGAAGTCTGATACGAAACTGAGCAAAATATTGAAGGTAAATGAGAAACGAAGAATTTTGTTGAGAAAAATTCTTAATTTCTCATCATTTATCTTCATTATTCTGCACAGTTTAATATCACAGTTCAAAAAAAAAGTTTATTTTTAAATATTAGAAATACATAGTATGGTCGAGGACCGGGTCGAGGGGGGCGCTGACCCCCACAAGATCCCCCAGTAGGGGTCACTGACTCCCACAAGAACCTCCAGTAGGGGGCGCTGATCCCCCTACAAGAACCTCCGAAAAGGGGCACTAACCCCCCACAAGAACCTGCAGGAGGGGGCACTGACCCCCACAACAACCTCCAAGAGGGGGCACTGACCCTCACAACAACCTCCAAGAGGGGGCACTGACCCTCACAACAACCTCCAAGAGGGGGCACTGACCCTCACAACAACCTCCAAGAGGGGGCACTGACCCCCCACAACAACCTCCAAGAGGGGGCACTGACCCCCACAACAACCTCCAAGAGGAGGCACTGACCCTCACAACAACCTCCAAGAGGGGGCACTGACCCCCACAACAACCTCCAAGAGGAGGCACTGACCCCCACAACAACCTCCAAGTGGGGGCACTGACCCCCACAACAACCTCCAAGAGGAGGCACTGACCCTCACAACAACCTCCAAGAGGGGGCACTGACCCCCACAACAACCTCCAAGAGGAGGCACTGACCCCCACAACAACCTCAAAGAGGGGGCACTTATCATGTGGGGGTTCGAACACGTGGATAGGGTAAAGTAATACTCACGTAGGCTGGAAGTACGTATATTATGGATAATGTGGGAAGCGCCCAAACAGCCGTGACCTGCCTCCTTGCTCACTCTCGTATAACTTCATCCCAAGTTTCACTGTTGGGATTGATAGTGGCTCTCAAGACATCAAGTACTTTCTTATTGGTTCGTTCCGCTAACCCATTGCTGGCAGGATGATGAGGAACAATGGTGGATTTAGAGATCTTGTACAAGGTACACAAATTTTCAAGAATCTCATTACAGAATTCACCTCCATTATCTGTTACTAGGGACTTAGGGGTGGTATGCCTGCAGATAATGCGTTCTTTAAACGCTTTAGCTACTGTCTCGGCAGTCTTATCTGCAATAGGAACTAACTCACAATATCTGGTGAAATGGTCTACCATAACACACAGATGTTTGTTGCCTTGGAGGGAACATTGGAAATTAGTTAACAAATCTAGCACAACTCTTTCCCACGGTTCACTAGTAGTTGGATACACTTGGATTGGATTAGGGCCATTAGCATTACCTTTATGTTGCATGCAGACACTACATTTCTTAACATACTCAGAAATATCAGTTGCCATACGAGGCCAAAAGTATTTCAATCTGGCTTGTTTTACTGAACGATCCATACCAGGGTGTGCAACACCTGGTGCATCATGAACTAGCTGTAAGGCTACATTCACTAGTGACTGTGGAATTACTAACTGGTATACTCTTCTGCTAGGAGTACCCAACTCGGCTGTTCGATACAGTAATTCTTGGTTCATGACAAAGTCACTGATGGGTGCTGGTGGCTTCACAGTCAGAATAAGATCTTCCTGGAGCAGGAATCGAATCACACCAGACCACATGGGATCTGTTCGTTGAGCATTCTTTACATCTTCAGCACTAAATGGAGGGTCTGCAGTTACTATACTAACATGTCGCGATAAGGCATCTGCGACTACATTTGACTTGCCAGGTAAGTGTTCAAAGGTGGGATTGAACTCTTGGATAGTCAAGGTCCATCTGGCTAACCTTCCAGTAGGTTGTTTGTTCTGGAATAAAGGTATCAGTGGAGCATGGTCTGTCAAGACATGAACGTCTCGGAAGTGCTTTAAAGACCATACTATTGCTAAAGCTTCTTGCTCAGTTACTGTATAATTACGTTCAGCCTTTGTAAGGACTCGGCTAGCAAATGCAACTGCGTTGTACTTGCCATTGGTCTTCTGAGCTAGTACGGCGCCTATGCCAATGGAACTAGCATCAGTTGTCAGATAGAAGGGCTTAGAAAAATCTGGAAATTTCAAAACTGGAGCAGATGTTAGCTTTTCTTTTAGAGTTTGGTATGCTCTTTCTTGACGGAAGGTCCAAACAAAAGGAGCATCTTTCTTAAGCAACTCAGTTAGAGGAGCAGCTATGGAAGAAAAATTGGCAATGAAAGATCTATAAAAACCTGCTAAGCCCACAAAGGATCTTACAGCATCAGCAGTTTTGGGTGCTGGAAAATTTAGTACTGCAGTTACTTTACTTTGGTCAGTCGTAACCCCTCTAGGAGTGACTACGTGACCAAGAAACTTAATTTCTGATCTGAAAAATTGACATTTAGACAGTTTGATCTTTAAATTGGCTTCTTCAAGCTTACCAAGTACTACATCAAGTCTTTTCAAGTGTGTATCCACGTCTTTAGACATGACGATTACGTCATCTAAGTACACCATAAGTGCATTACCTATGAGACCTCTAAAGATATTAGTCATGAGCCTTGAGAACGTGATAGGGGAGGATCGTAATCCAAACGCCATACAGAGGAAGTGATAATGACCTGTAGGAGTGGAGAATGCAGTTAGCTCTTGGCTGTCCTCGTGAAGAGGGACTTGCCAGAACCCTTGTAACAAATCCAGGGTTGAAAAGACTTTGTTATCTCCGATGTTACGTAAAAGATCACCCAGTACAGGAAGTGGGAAGCGATCTGGAATAGTTTTCGCATTTAACTTCCTTTACTGGGCGCCAAGTACCATCCTTCTTAGGTACTAGGATCAAGGGTGCATTCCAAGGTGAATTGCTAGGTGCAATAACTCCATCATCAAGCATTTGATTGATCAATTCTTCTGCGACAGCAACTTGTGAATGAGGCATTCTGTACGCAGGTATGTAGATAGGTCTAGTACCAGGTTCAAGTGGAATACGATGGGACAATAAGTTCGTTATACCCATCTTCTCACCTGGTAAGGCAATGGCTTTACGACGTTTGTTCAACAGAGTCAACAAACGTTTGACTTCACCTGGGAAGTCAGTGGGAGCTAAGTCTTTCTCCTCAACTGGTGGAACAGATTGATCCAGTGAAGTGGATGAGGTCTCCCCAGTAGAAATAGCACCGACCCACTGGTCAGGTGACAACTCATCCTCTACCTGAACAGGGTAAGGATAGTGAACTAGGTCAACGAGGTTGGTATTAGCTCTGAGACGAACACTGTGACCAGAAGTGTTGGCCAGGAAGAAATGGATCTTACTATCTCTTACAACATGTAAGGATGGTTCAACAAATAGACCTTTTACTTTGCAGGAATCACTGTCAACTAGGACGTTATCACCATCTGGAACACAACAACAGACACTCTAGTGAGGGCACTAGCTGCGACAAAAACGTCTTTCTGCAGACGGCATGTGACATCAACAAGTGATGGCATTACTAGTTGCAAGTAATTGTTTTCCGACAAGGCGTCCCCTGTGGAAAAACTACTACTTGAACTAGCAGACATTGCAGGGATAGGCTCAGCACTCAAGGTAGTCAGAGCGTCCTCGGACACTTGAGGTAACTGGACACTATCTTGCAAGTCTGAAGTTGCAGGAACACAGACAGAAGTGACAGGATCATCAGTGCCTGACCGCTTGGGTACGCTACTGGAAAATGCACTGGCCTGTAAGGACTTAATTCGAGTGTCATACTCTGCGACAGTATGGCAGATCTCGGATCCAAGCTGGTAACCCCAAAATGGTACGATCAAGTCATCAATTTGGGCATGCCATCGATAAGGGTCGAGCACAATGCATAAGTCTCGCATGGAAGCAAAGCCCAGTAGAAGGTCACCAGGGAAAGTAATCTGGTCGACAACAAGGAAGGAAGCAGTGAAGTCTCTACCTTGGATAGAAAAGGTGAGGGAAGTCCGACCTCGGACACGCAGGTGAGAACCAGCTACTCCACTAAGGGAGGACACATGAGTCGGTTCTACGAGAAGGACATGTCGTAACTGCTTATCCTTAAACAAACTAGACCTAATAATATTGACTTGCGCACCAGAGTCCATGAACAAATGAACGGGCGCATTATGAACAGATGCTTGCACTATAGGGCCTATGGTTGCATTGGAAGTTATGTGCAAACAAAAAGGTGGATTGTCATCAGAAAAGACTTGTTCTACTTCATCCCCAAAATCATCTACGTCAGAGACATGTGAAGCAACATCATCAGCAGGATTGTCATTCTCGAGACTGCTTAAGGCTTCAAAGGAATTGTGAATGGGGATGGTGTACTCATTATCACCTACTGTCACCATGGGACGGTTTGACTGGGGCGCTCGAATTCCCCCGAATTGGAAGAATGAGCCTGGTTCTGGTTAGTTTGAGAATTGGAAGAATAAGCCTGGTTCTGGTTATTTTGAGAACCACGATATCTGTTTCCTCTATGGGTTCTGCGGTTGGAACGGCCACGGAAAGACCTAGAGTACTGAAGGTTGTAGAGAGCATTGCACTCAGATGTGTCATGTCCATGTATTCTATGATAAGTACAGTACGGCAGTGACTGGTACTCATCATCAGTACGACGTCTCTTAGGGTAACTATCAGGACAATTAATTGCAATATGGCCACGGAAACCACAGTTGTAACAAGTCCACTGACTATGGTTACTGAATGTACTATGAATACTACGAGGTTTATAACGACTCTGTACACTGGTCCTTGGTGATCTCTGAGATGGTTGACGACCACGATTTGTCTCTGTGGCGCAAACAAGAGGTGGTGCAGACTGAGGCATATGTGTGAAATTACTTTTGATACATGGGAAAGTACCCTGGGGGCCCAAGGAACGTACATGATTTAAGGCTGTAAGTGGTTCCATCGTCACAGTTGGAGGATGAGCCTCATAAGCACACATGGAAGCAGGCGGCATTAGTTCTTTGATTGCTCCAAAAGCTGCTATTTTAGCAAGCGATTCTGTAAATGGTTTAGCCTCTTCAGGGAGAAAAGCTGATGACTGGACAGCATTGATAAATGATAAAAGTTTGTCTAATCTAACAGCAAATGCACTCAACGATTCATTACTCATGGGTGTAGCATTCACTAGTTCCCTAAGAACGACATATGGATCAGCTGTTTTTACTGGGACAAGCAAAGAACGAATCAGTTCCTCATATTGTGACCACTTAGTAAGATTCCTGAAGTCATGCATATCAAGGAGATCAACAACGTGAACAGCAGAAGGGGATCGATGAAGAGCTTCTTTAGCAAGTCTGATAAGACTTTCCTCTGAAGGAGGACCTTCAACTAGAGCATTAGCACGAGAACGAATGGCCGCAAACCATGCTTCAAGACTATGTACATGGCCATTGAATAAAGGTAACACATCAAGGGAATCACGAGTATAACTATAGTATCTCGGTGTCTGGGTCCTGCAGTCTAGTAACCAGTTACCAGTAACCAGTGTACCAGTAGATGACTCACTATCAACCGTCTCTGCCTGAGTCACTGTCTTTATTCATATTGCCGCTGACCACAGCAGTATTTCAAAGACCCCCTCACATATGGGTACTGTGGGCGGTCAGTTATATGAGAGTGAGCAAGGAGGAAGGTCACGGCTGTTTGGCTCTTCCATACTTACCGTTATAATTATACGTGACTTAAGAAATCGTAATGACACGATTGCAAATAAACCATACCCCCGGCCGGGATTGAACCCGCGGTCATAGAGTCTCAAAACTCCAGCCCGTCGCGCTAACCACTAGACCAGCTAGCCACAATAAGATTCATCCAACTAGGTATATTTCTACACCATAGGAAGGTTAGCACAGGCACCTCTGTGACCACAAATGCAAGTTTTTTACAGACGAATCTCCAGCTAGCGTGGCCGTGACGAACTCTAGCTCAAGTCCCTTCACTGCCGTCAAGTGGTCTAGTGGTTAGCGCGACGGGCTGGAGTTTTGAGACTCTATGACCGCGGGTTCAATCCCGGCCGGGGGTATGGTTTATAATTATACGTACTTCCAGCCTACGTGAGTTTACCCTATCCACATGTTCGAACCCCCACATGATACACTGACCCCCACAACAACCTCCAAGAGGAGGCACTGACCCCCACAACAACCTCCAAGAGGGGGCACTGACCCCCACAACAACCTCCAAGAGGAGGCACTGACCCTCACAACAACCTCCAAGAGGAGGCACTGACCCTCACAACAACCTCCAAGAGGGGGCACTGACCCCCACAACAACCTCCAAGAGGAGGCACTGACCCTCACAACAACCTCCAAGAGGGGGCACTGACCCTCACAACAACCTCCAAGAGGGGGCACTGACCCTCACAACAACCTCCAAGAGGGGGCACTGACCCCCACAACAACCTCCAAGAGGAGGCACTGACCCCTGCAACAACCTCCAAGAGGGGGCACTGACCCCCACAACAACCTCCAAGAGGAGGCACTGACCCCCACAACAACCTCCAAGAGGAGGCACTGACCCTCACAACAACCTCCAAGAGGGGGCACTGACCCTCACAACAACCTCCAAGAGGGGGCACTGACCCTCACAACAACCTCAAGAGGGGGCACTGACCCTCACAACAACCTCCAAGAGGGGGCACTGACCCCCACAACAACCTCCAAGAGGGGGCGCTGACTGATCCCAGAAGGGGATGGAAATAGAGACCAATTAATCTTCTGTGTTGTTGTCTCCACGATGGTTATTACTGATCATATTGAACCTGCTTAAACGGGAAAAAAATATGTGACTCCATTACATATAAAACAGACAGATGTGTTCCGCCACACACATGAATTTCAGTCTCCACCGTCGCCGACTTACAAAACGTCGTTTTTTGAACGTTTGATGCTACGCAGCTGAGCGTTTTTATGGTTTTCGAAGCTATTCCAGGATACTGGGAATAGGTTCTAAAACTCCGGTCGTAGGGCACCTACACTTGACTAATGTTCCCTACAATTTTGGCCTAGTTACCGTACACCAGCCTTGAAGATTTGAGGTCGAATCTGGCAACTATTTTGAGGGTTCCAGTTGATCGGTCTACGTCAGACTGATCATCCAGGCTGTTGTGTCTGCGTCAGACTGATCAGCCAGGCTATTGTGTCTGCGTCAGACTGATCAGCCAGGCTGTTGTGTCTACGTCAGACTGATCAGCCAGGCTGTTGTGTCTACGTCAGACTGATCAGCCAGGCTGTTGTGTCTGCGTCAGACTGATCAGCCAGGCTGTTGTGTCTGCATCAGAGTGATCAGCCAGGCTGTTGTGTCTACGTCAGACTTATCAGCCAGGCTGTTGTGTCTGCGTCAGACTGATCAGCCAGGCTGTTGTGCCTACGTCAGACTGATCAGCCTCATTGATTGTCTGGTGGTTAATCCCCCATATTATATAACATTATGCTTTCCCAGTAGGTCCGGTTACCCTCTCTCTCTCTCTCTCTCTCTCTCTCTCTCTCTCTCTCTCTCTGTCTCTCTCTCTCTCTCTCCTTCTCTATCTGTTTTCTATCTCTCTTCCTCTCTCCCATTCACCATTCCTTCTAATAACTTCTCACCACTCTTTCGCACACATCACTCTCAACTCTTCCCGTTTCACCTTCCTTCTCATCTCATTAATTCTCCCCTCCTCTCTTCCCGCTTCGCCCCCCCTCAATTTTTTATTATCGCTCACTGAATAATAAAATACTGAATAATATCTAGAATATAAAAAAATAATGAAATTATTTAAAAAAAAAAGAGTACACAATATTGAACTGAGGTAGAGGGAGCTTAGACACGGCAGTCAGCCCCCACAGTCATCGTAAACAACGCGAACAGCCCCACTCCACAAAGGTGGCTGGAAAACAACAGCAAAGAACTGTAGACCGATAGTGTCGTGGGGGTTCGGAAGGAGATGATGGTTGAAGTTAAACACACTTGTGGATGGTAACACTATATTGTCAGACTGTGGTAAGGGAAGGGGGCCCAGCCTGCCGTGTTACTGCCTGCTGTATGTCTAAGCGTGGAGTGAGGGCGAGGTAGCGCGTCTCACTCCCTCATGCTGCATCCCGTGACGTCATACAGTCACTAGACCTAAGGATCTTCTATATAAACACATGGAGCTATACAAAACGTCCCTTGTTGTAAAAATATCTTTGGAAAGCGTTCTAGGAAGCAAGATCACCCAACCCCATGGATACACAACAGTTACACAACGTAGGGTAGCTTGGGTTTAGAGCAGGTCACTCCTGCCTCTCACAGCTACTGGACTACTGCAACGTGGTCTTGGATACACCGGAACACAAAGAGAATGCTGATGTAGCGCTCACAGACTTTGCAAAAGTCATCAGTAAATGCGATTATAGTGCAATTGCGTACAAAATGCATGCAAAAGGAATAACTAAAAGGGTGGACACATGGATTTACTTTGTAACAAGCAGAACGCAAAGAGTAACAGTAAACAGAGTTAAGTCATGGACTGCCACAGTGAAAAGCTCTGTTCCCCAAAGTACAGTGCTCGCCCCCATAGACAGGGGCATAAATTATAGCACTGTATAATCATTTGCAAACCATATTTGAATCTGCTTGAGAGTGACAACCCTCGAGGACACTGCAACTCTCCAAGCTGATATAAACAATGTCTTCCAATACACGGCAGATAATAGCGTAATATTGAATGAAGAAAAATTTCAGTTACTTCTTTTTGAGAAAAAAATGTGTATATGAAAGCTAGAATGGAATATAAAACTAATTCTAACGATTCAGTCGAGCAAAAAAAAAAAAAAAAAAAATTAAAGAACTTAAGAGTGATAATGCTCGGGAATCTCATCTTCAAGGGTCACAACAGTCTCATTATCACTCCCGCGAGGAAACTGATAGAGTGGATAAAGAGAACCTTGAAAACAAGGGATGTCATGCTAATGATGATCCTCTTTAAGTCACTTGTTTTCTCTGTCCCCGAACAACAACAGCCCCTTTTAAAGCAAACGAAATAGCAGACCTAGAGAGTGTACAGAGAACCTTCACTGCATGTATGAGTCAAGAACCTAAATTACTGACTGGGAATGTTATAAATTCCTAGACCTATACTCCTTGGAATGCAGGTGAGAATGATGCTTCATATTTTATGCCAGGAAGGTGATGGTCCCAAATCTGCATACAGAAATCATTCCCCATAGAAGGAAGAGGTTCGGCAGACGGTACAATGTTCACCCACTGAAAAGCAGGGGGTCTATTACAAAATGTAAGAGGGCCAAGACTATTCAACAGCCTCACATCATACTCTAAAAAGATCCACCAGGAAATATCTACACAATTTATGAAGAGTAAATTTAATAAAGAGTAAAAGTAAATAATATACAGGACAGAAAATTATTATGAAGCTTGAAACTCACCGATGAAGGTTTGGTGCAGCTGGATGGTTCTGAACCATGCAATGGTTCTGTACCATGCAGTGGTTCTGAACCATGCAGTGGTTCTGAACCATGCAATGGTTCTGAACCATGCAATGGTTCTGAACCATGCAGTGGTTCCGAACCATGCAATGGTTCTGTACCATGCAATGGTTCTGTACCATGCAATGGTTCTGTACCATGCAATGGTTCTGTACCATGCAATGGTTCTGAACCATGCAGTGGTTCTGAACCATGCAATGGTTCTGTACCATGCAATGGTTCTGTACCATGCAATGGTTCTGTACCATGCAATGGTTCTGTACCATGCAGTGGTTCTGAACCATGCAATGGTTCTGTACCATGCAATGGTTCTGAACCATGCAGTGGTTCTGTACCATGCAGTGGTTCTGTACCATGCAATGGTTCTGTACCATGCAATGGTTCTGTACCATGCAATGGTTCTGAACCATGCAATGGTTCTGTACCATGCAATGGTTCTGTACCATGCAATGGTTCTGAACCATGCAGTGGTTCTGGACCATGCAGTGGTTCTGTACCATGCAATGGTTCTGTACCATGCAATGGTTCTGTACCATGCAATGGTTCTGAACCATGCAATGGTTCTGGACCATGCAGTGGTTCTGTACCATGCAATGGTTCTGTACCATGCAATGGTTCTGTACCATGCAATGGTTCTGTACCATGCAATGGTTCTGTACCATGCAATGGTTCTGTACCATGCAATGGTTCTGTACCATGCAATGGTTCTGTACCATGCAGTGGTTCTGAACCATGCAGTGGTTCTGTACCATGCAATGGTTCTGTACCATGCAATGGTTCTGAACCATGCAATGGTTCTGAACCATGCAATGGTTCTGTACCATGCAATGGTCCTGTACCATGCAATGGTTCTGTACCATGCAGTGGTTCTGAACCATGCAATGGTTCTGAACCATGCAATGGTTCTGAACCATGCAATGGTTCTGAACCATGCAATGGTTCTGTACCATGCAATGGTTCTGTACCATGCAATGGTTCTGTACCATGCAGTGGTTCTGAACCATGCAGTGGTTCTGAACCATGCAATGGTTCTGAACCATGCAATGGTTCTGAACCATGCAATGGTTCTGTACCATGCAATGGTTCTGTACCATGCAATGGTTCTGTACCATGCAATGGTTCTGTACCATGCAGTGGTTCTGAACCATGCAGTGGTTCTGAACAATGCAATGGTTCTGAACCATGCAATGGTTCTGTACCATGCAATGGTTCTGAACCATGCAATGGTTCTGTACCATGCAATGGTTCTGTACCATGCAATGGTTCTATACCATGCAATGGTTCTGTACCATGCAATGGTTCTGTACCATGCAGTGGTTCTGAACCATGCAGTGGTTCTGAACCATGCAATGGTTCTGAACCATGCAATGGTTCTGTACCATGCAATGGTTCTGAACCATGCAATGGTTCTGTACCATGCAATGGTTCTGTACCATGCAATGGTTCTATACCATGCAATGGTTCTGTACCATGCAATGGTTCTGTACCATGCAATGGTTCTGTACCATGCAATGGTTCTGTACCATGCAATGGTTCTGTACCATGCAATGGTTCTGTACCATGCAATGGTTCTGTACCATGCAATGGTTCTGTACCATGCAATGGTTCTGTACCATGCAATGGTTCTGTACCATGCAATGGTTCTGTACCATGCAATGGTTCTGTACCATGCAATGGTTCTGTACCATGCAATGGTTCTGGACCATGCAATGGTTCTGAACCATGCAATGGTTCTGAACCATGCAATGGTTCTGTACCATGCAATGGTTCTGTACCATGCAGTGGTTCTGAACCATGCAATGGTTCTGTACCATGCAATGGTTCTGTACCATGCAATGGTTCTGTACCATGCAATGGTTCTGTACCATGCAATGGTTCTGTACCATGCAATGGTTCTGTACCATGCAGTGGTTCTGTACCATGCAGTGGTTCTGTACCATGCAGTGGTTCTGTACCATGCAATGGTTCTGTACCATGCAATGGTTCTGTACCATGCAATGGTTCTGAACCATGCAGTGGTTCTGAACCATGCAATGGTTCTGTACCATGCAATGGTTCTGTACCATGCAATGGTTCTGTACCATGCAATGGTTCTGTACCATGCAATGGTTCTGAACCATGCAGTGGTTCTGAACCATGCAATGGTTCTGTACCATGCAATGGTTCTGTACCATGCAATGGTTCTGTACCATGCAATGGTTCTGTACCATGCAATGGTTCTGTACCATGCAATGGTTCTGTACCATGCAATGGTTCTGTACCATGCAATGGTTCTGTACCATGCAATGGTTCTGTACCATGCAGTGGTTCTGTACCATGCAATGGTTCTGTACCATGCAATGGTTCTGTACCATGCAGTGGTTCTGTACCATGCAGTGGTTCTGTACCATGCAGTGGTTCTGTACCATGCAGTGGTTCTGAACCATGCAGTGGTTCTGTACCATGCAGTGGTTCTGTACCATGCAGTGGTTCTGAACCATGCAGTGGTTCTGTACCATGCAGTGGTTCTGTACCATGCAGTGGTTCTGAACCATGCAGTGGTTCTGGACCATGCAATGGTTCTGAACCATGTAATGGTTCTGGACCATGCAATGGTTCTGGACCATGCAATGGTTCTGAACCATGCAATGGTTCTGAACCATGCAATGGTTCTGGACCATGCAATGGTTCTGGACCATGCAATGGTTCTGAACCATGCAATGGTTCTGAACCATGCAATGGTTCTGAACCATGCAATGGTTCTGAACCATGCAATGGTTCTGGACCATGCAATGGTTCTGAACCATGCAATGGTTCTGAACCATGCAATGGTTCTGGACCATGCAATGGTTCTGAACCATGCAATGGTTCTGAACCATGCAATGGTTCTGGACCATGCAATGGTTCTGAACCATGCAATGGTTCTGGACCATGCAATGGTTCTGGACCATGCAATGGTTCTGGACCATGCAATGGTTCTGAACCATGCAATGGTTCTGAACTATGCAATGGTTCTGAACCATGCAATGGTTCTGGACCATGCAATGGTTCTGAACCATGCAATGGTTCTGGACCATGCAATGGTTCTGAACCATGCAATGGTTCTGGACCATGCAATGGTTCTGAACCATGCAATGGTTCTGAACCATGCAATGGTTCTGAACCATGCAGTGGTTCTGGACCATGCAATGGTTCTGAACCATGTAATGGTTCTGGACCATGCAATGGTTCTGGACCATGCAATGGTTCTGAACCATGCAATGGTTCTGAACCATGCAATGGTTCTGGACCATGCAATGGTTCTGGACCATGCATGGTCAGATGGTAAGAGGGACCCAAGAACTAGAGCTCACTAAATCATAAAATCTAAACCTATGCAGGAGATATTACAACGTATATGGAAATACATATATAAACAGGATACACCTCCCGAAGACCTGGCAAAGTTATATACACCGAAAGATATATTTTGTTTCTCAGTGTATATATACACTATGAGGCGTACGTCTCTTAGTGTATATATACACCGTCAGGCGTACGTCTCTTAGTGTATATATACACCGTGAGGCGTACGTCTCTTAGTGTATATACACGGTCAGATTTACGTCTTAAGTGTATATAGGACGAGAGTATAATTCCTATATTAGGCACTGAAGTATCCATGACTAGAGGTATACAGGGGTGACATGCAGCCTCAGTGACCCTCGTGTAGTTGATAGGTTTGAAACCCAGGCACGAAAGCAAGCAAGCAAGCAAGCAAGCAAGACCAGGAGGTGAGCGTGGTGGTGGGTAGGGAAGGGGGTTGCCAGAACCTGAACCACCACCACGCAATATTGAAGAATTCTTGACTGTGAGATCACACCGCTTCTATTAGTCCATATTAAACGCATCCATTAAGCTGCTGTTTGATTCTTCTGGCCAATCGTATGGCCAATCGTTTGTAATCATTAGCGCCCCGGACGCGACCCAATCAAGGCCAAGCGTTTCGCGCGCGTAAATGCCAGTTAGGCTTTCTCTAAATTATTCAAAGCCGATCTAAATCGTTCAAAGTTGTTCGCGCGTCATTGAAGATAGATTTTTTGTCTTCTGCCAGCGAGCCGTCATCAGTTATTACGACACAAGTGCCTCTCTTCTCTCGTGTAACGGGTAACGAGAACTGGGCTTTTCATTATTTTTTTTTTTTGAGGGGGATGGGCGGGGAGGGTATCCTTTTTTGTTTACTTTGAGTCAGTAATCTAGGGCCGCGGCTGATGCGTTTGCCGACTGATGTTTGTGATGGTTTCTTTGCACTTGTGCTTTTCTGCCGTTCTGCAAATGATTCCGGGACCGCTACATCTGATGAAGTGAAGAGGAGGAAAGGTAATGTCATGGTGCTGGAGTGGTAATGTCATGGTGTTGGAGTGGTAATGTCGTGGTGTTGGAGTGGTAATGTCATGGTGTTGGAGTGGTAATGTCATGGTGTTGGAGTGGTAATGTCGTGGTGTTGGAGTGGTAATGTCATGGTGTTGGAGTGGTAATGTCATGGTGTTGGAGTGGTAATGTCATGGTGTTGGAGTGGTAATGTCATGGTGTTGGAGTGGTAATGTCATGGTGTTGGAGGGGTAATGTCATGGTGTTGGAGTGGTAATGTCATTGTGTTGGAGTGGTGATGTCATGGTGTTGGAGTGGTAATGTCATGGTGTTGGAGTGGTAATGTCATTGTGTTGGAGTGGTAATGTCATTGTGTTGGAGTGGTAATGTCATGGTGTTGGAGTGGTAATGTCATTGTGTTGGAGTGGTAATGTCATGGTGTTGGAGTGGTAATGTCATTGTGTTGGAGTGGTAATGTCATGGTGTTGGAGTGGTAATGTCATGGTGTTGGAGTGGTAATGTCATGGTGTTGGAGTGGTAATGTCATGGTGTTGGAGTGGTAATGTCATGGTGTTGGAGTGGTAATGTCATGGTGTTGGAGTGGTAATGTCATGGTGTTGGAGTGGTAATGTCATGGTGTTGGAGTGGTAATGTCATGGTGTTGGAGTGGTAATGTCATGGTGTTGGAGTGGTAATGTCATGGTGTTGGAGTGGTAATGTCATGGTGTTGGAGTGGTAATGTCATGGTGTTGGAGTGGTAATGTCATTGTGTTGGAGTGGTAATGTCATGGTGTTGGAGTGGTAATGTGTGGTCATGGTGTTGGAGTGGTAATGTCATGGTGTTGGAGTGGTAATGTCATGGTGTTGGAGTGGTAATGTCATGGCGTTGGAGTGGTAATGTCATGTCATGGTGTTGGAGTGGTAATGTCATGGTGTTGGAGTGGTAATGTCATGGTGTTGGAGTGGTAATGTCATGTCATGGTGTTGGAGTGGTAATGTCATGGTGTTGGAGTGGTAATGTCATGGTGTTGGAGTGGTAATGTCATGGTGTTGGAGTGGTAATGTCATGGTGTTGGAGAGGTAATGTCATGGTGTTGGAGTGGTAATGTCATTGTGTTGGAGAGGTAATGTCATGGTGTTGGAGTGGTAATGTCATTGTGTTGGAGAGGTAATGTCATGGTGTTGGAGTGGTAATGTCATTGTGTTGGAGAGGTAATGTCATGGTGTTGGAGTGGTAATGTCATTGTGTTGGAGAGGTAATGTCATGGTGTTGGAGTGGTAATGTCATGGTGTTGGAGTGGTAATGTCATGGTGTTGGAGAGGTAATGTCATGGTGTTGGAGTGGTAATGTCATTGTGTTGGAGAGGTAATGTCATGGTGTTGGAGTGGTAATGTCATTGTGTTGGAGAGGTAATGTCATGGTGTTGGAGTGGTAATGTCATTGTGTTGGAGAGGTAATGTCATGGTGTTGGAGTGGTAATGTCATTGTGTTGGAGAGGTAATGTCATGGTGTTGGAGTGGTAATGTCATTGTGTTGGAGTGGTAATGTCATGGTGTTGGAGTGGTAATGTCATTGTGTTGGAGTGGTAATGTCATGGTGTTGGAGTGGTAATGTCATGGTGTTGGAGTGGTAATGTCATGGTGTTGGAGTGGTAATGTCATGGTGTTGGAGTGGTAATGTCATGGTGTTGGAGTGGTAATGTCATGGTGTTGGAGAGGTAATGTCATTGTGTTGGAGAGGTAATGTCATGGTGTTGGAGTGGTAATGTCATTGTGTTGGAGTGGTAATGTCATGGTGTTGGAGTGGTAATGTCATGGTGTTGGAGTGGTAATGTCATGGTGTTGGAGTGGTAATGTCATGGTGTTGGAGAGGTAATGTCATGGTGTTGGAGTGGTAATGTCATTGTGTTGGAGTGGTAATGTCATGGTGTTGGAGTGGTAATGTCATTGTGTTGGAGTGGTAATGTCATGGTGTTGGAGAGGTAATGTCATGGTGTTGGAGTGGTAATGTCATGGTGTTGGAGTGGTAATGTCATGGTGTTGGAGTGGTAATGTCATGGTGTTGGAGAGGTAATGTCATGGTGTTGGAGTGGTAATGTCATTGTGTTGGAGAGGTAATGTCATGGTGTTGGAGTGGTAATGTCATTGTGTTGGAGAGGTAATGTCATGGTGTTGGAGTGGTAATGTCATTGTGTTGGAGAGGTAATGTCATGGTGTTGGAGTGGTAATGTCATTGTGTTGGAGTGGTAATGTCATGGTGTTGGAGTGGTAATGTCATTGTGTTGGAGAGGTAATGTCATGGTGTTGGAGTGGTAATGTCATGGTGTTGGAGTGGTAATGTCATTGTGTTGGAGTGGTAATGTCATGGTGTTGGAGTGGTAATGTCATTGTGTTGGAGTGGTAATGTCATGGTGTTGGAGTGGTAATGTCATTGTGTTGGAGTGGTAATGTCATGGTGTTGGAGTGGTAATGTCATGGTGTTGGAGTGGTAATGTCATTGTGTTGGAGAGGTAATGTCATGGTGTTGGAGTGGTAATGTCATTGTGTTGGAGAGGTAATGTCATGGTGTTGGAGTGGTAATGTCATTGTGTTGGAGTGGTAATGTCATTGTGTTGGAGTGGTAATGTCATGGTGTTGGAGTGGTAATGTCATGGTGTTGGAGTGGTAATGTCATGGTGTTGGAGTGGTAATGTCATGGTGTTGGAGTGGTAATGTCATGGTGTTGGAGTGGTAATGTCGTGGTGTTGGAGTGGTAATGTCATGGTGTTGGAGTGGTAATGTCATGGTGTTGGAGTGGTAATGTCATTGTGTTGGAGAGGTAATGTCATGGTGTTGGAGTGGTAATGTCATGGTGTTGGAGTGGTAATGTCATTGTGTTGGAGAGGTAATGTCATGGTGTTGGAGTGGTAATGTCATGGTGTTGGAGTGGTAATGTCATGGTGTTGGAGTGGTAATGTCATGGTGTTGGAGTGGTAATGTCATTGTGTTGGAGTGGTAATGTCATTGTGTTGGAGAGGTAATGTCATGGTGTTGGAGTGGTAATGTCATTGTGTTGGAGAGGTAATGTCATGGTGTTGGAGTGGTAATGTCATTGTGTTGGAGAGGTAATGTCATGGTGTTGGAGTGGTAATGTCATTGTGTTGGAGAGGTAATGTCATGGTGTTGGAGTGGTAATGTCATTGTGTTGGAGTGGTAATGTCATGGTGTTGGAGTGGTAATGTCATTGTGTTGGAGTGGTAATGTCATTGTGTTGGAGAGGTAATGTCATGGTGTTGGAGTGGTAATGTCATGGTGTTGGAGTGGTAATGTCATGGTGTAGCAGTGGTAATGTCATGGTGTTGGAGTGGTAATGTCATGGTGTTGGAGTGGTAATGTCATGGTGTAGCAGTGGTAATGTCATGGTGTTGGAGTGGTAATGTCATGGTGTTGGAGTGGTAATGTCATGGTGTTGGAGTGGTAATGTCATGGTGTAGCAGTGGTAATGTCATGGTGTTGGAGTGGTAATGTCATGGTGTTGGAGTGGTAATGTCATGGTGTAGCAGTGGTAATGTCATGGTGTTGGAGTGGTAATGTCATGGTGTTGGAGTGGTAATGTCATGGTGTAGCAGTGGTAATGTCATGGTGTAGCAGTGGTAATGTCATGGTGTTGGAGTGGTAATGTCATGGTGTAGCAGTGGTAATGTCATGGTGTTGGAGAGGTAATGTCATGGTGTTGGAGTGGTAATGTCATTGTGTTGGAGAGGTAATGTCATGGTGTTGGAGTGGTAATGTCATGGTGTTGGAGTGGTAATGTCATGGTGTAGCAGTGGTAATGTCATGGTGTTGGAGTGGTAATGTCATGGTGTTGGAGTGGTAATGTCATGGTGTAGCAGTGGTAATGTCATGGTGTTGGAGTGGTAATGTCATGGTGTTGGAGTGGTAATGTCATGGTGTTGGAGTGGTAATGTCATGGTGTAGCAGTGGTAATGTCATGGTGTTGGAGTGGTAATGTCATGGTGTTGGAGTGGTAATGTCATGGTGTAGCAGTGGTAATGTCATGGTGTAGCAGTGGTAATGTCATGGTGTTGGAGTGGTAATGTCATGGTGTAGCAGTGGTAATGTCATGGTGTTGGAGTGGTAATGTCATGGTGTTGGAGTGGTAATGTCATGGTGTAGCAGTGGTAATGTCATGGTGTAGCAGTGGTAATGTCATGGTGTTGGAGTGGTAATGTCATGGTGTAGCAGTGGTAATGTCATGGTGTAGCAGTGGTAATGTCATGGTGTTGGAGTGGTAATGTCATGGTGTTGGAGTGGTAATGTCATGGTGTAGCAGTGGTAATGTCATGGTGTTGGAGTGGTAATGTCATGGTGTTGGAGTGGTAATGTCATGGTGTAGCAGTGGTAATGTCATGGTGTAGCAGTGGTAATGTCATGGTGTTGGAGTGGTAATGTCATGGTGTAGCAGTGGTAATGTCATGGTGTAGCAGTGGTAATGTCATGGTGTTGGAGTGGTAATGTCATGGTGTTGGAGTGGTAATGTCATGGTGTAGCAGTGGTAATGTCATTGTGTTGGAGTGGTAATGTCATGGTGTAGCAGTGGTAATGTCATGGTGTTGGAGTGGTAATGTCATGGTGTTGGAGTGGTAATGTCATGGTGTTGGAGTGGTAATGTCATGGTGTTGGAGTGGTAATGTCATGGTGTAGCAGTGGTAATGTCATGGTGTTGGAGTGGTAATGTCATGGTGTTGGAGTGGTAATGTCATGGTGTAGCAGTGGTAATGTCATGGTGTAGCAGTGGTAATGTCATGGTGTTGGAGTGGTAATGTCATGGTGTAGCAGTGGTAATGTCATGGTGTAGCAGTGGTAATGTCATGGTGTTGGAGTGGTAATGTCATGGTGTTGGAGTGGTAATGTCATGGTGTAGCAGTGGTAATGTCATTGTGTTGGAGTGGTAATGTCATGGTGTAGCAGTGGTAATGTCATGGTGTTGGAGTGGTAATGTCATGGTGTTGGAGTGGTAATGTCATGGTGTTGGAGTGGTAATGTCATGGTGTTGGAGTGGTAATGTCATGGTGTAGCAGTGGTAATGTCATGGTGTTGGAGTGGTAATGTCATGGTGTTGGAGTGGTAATGTCGTGGTGTTGGAGTGGTAATGTCATTGTGTTGGAGTGGTAATGTCATGGTGTTGGAGTGGTAATGTCATGGTGTTGGAGTGGTAATGTCATGGTGTTGGAGTGGTAATGTCATGGTGTTGGAGTGGTAATGTCATGGTGTTGGAGTGGTAATGTCATGGTGTTCACTCTCTTAACTAAGGAAGTGATTAATCGTTCAGAAACCCGACAAGTTGATAAGATAAGATAAGATAAGATTTCGTTCGGATTTTTAACCCCGGAGGGTTAGCCACCCAGGATAACCCAAGAAAGTCAGTGCGTCATCGAGGACTGTCTAACTTATTTCCATTGGGGTCCTTAATCTTGTCCCCCAGGATGCCACCCACACCAGTCGACTAACACCCAGGTACCTATTTGCTGCTAGGTGAACAGGACAACAGGTGTAAGGAAACGTGTCGAAATGCTTCCACCCGCCGGGAATCGAACCCGGGCCCTCCGTGTGTGAAGCGGGAGCTTTAGCCACCAGGCCACCGGGCCACAATTGTGCAACACTTGTGCAACAATTGTGCAACACTTTTGCAACACTTGTGCAACACTTGTGCACCAATTGTGCAACACTTGTGCAACAATTGTGCAACACTTGTGCAACACTTGTACAACACTTGTGCAACACTTGTACAACACTTGTGCAACAATTGTGCAACACTTGTACAACACTTGTGCAACACTTGTACAACACTTGTGCAACACTTGTGCAACACTTGTGCAACACTTGTGCAACACTTGTACAACACTTGTGCAACACTTGTACAACACTTGTGCAACACTTGTGCAACACTTGTGCAACACTTGTACAACACTTGTGCAACACTTGTGCAACACTTGTGCAACACTTGTGCAACACTTGTGCAACACTTGTGCAACAATTGTGCAACACTTGTACAACACTTGTACAACACTTGTGCAACACTTGTACAACACTTGTACAACACTTGTACAACACTTGTGCAACACTTGTGCAACACTTGCACAAAACTTGTGTAACACTTGTGCAATGCGTGTGCAACACTTGTGCAACAATTGTGCAACACTTGTACAACACTTGTGCAACACTTGTACAACACTTGTGCAACACTTGTGCAAAACTTGTGCAACACTTGTGCAAAACTTGTGCAACACTTGTGCAACACTTGTACAACACTTGTACAACACTTGTACAACACTTGTACAACACTTGTGCAACACTTGTGCAACACTTGTACAACACTTGTGCAACACTTGTGCAACACTTGTGCAACACTTGTACAACACTTGTGCAACACTTGTGCAACACTTGTACAACACTTGTACAACACTTGTACAACACTTGTGCAACACTTGTGCAACACTTTTACAACACTTGTGTAACACTTGTACAAAACTTGTACAACACTTGTACAACACTTGTACAACACTTGTGTAACACTTGTACAACACTTGTGCAACACTTGTGGAACACTTGTGCAACACTTGTACAACACTTGTGCAACACTTGTGTAACACTTGTACAACACTTGTGTAACACTTGTACAACACTTGTGCAACACTTGTACAACACTTGTGCAACACTTGTGCAACACTTGTGCAACACTTGGTATCTTTATATGTGGAAGCATTTCGCCACTCAGTAGCTTTCTCAGTCCGATAAGCAGAAGAATAGTTGAAGATCAGAAGGAGTTTGAGGAAATCAGTCCTTCAGCTTGGAGACGATGTGATCACTCCATCAAGACTGTTCACATCGACTCCAGGGACTGACTACCTCAAGCTCCTTCTGATCTTCAACCATTCTTCATTGTACTGGACTGATGAAGTCACTGTGTGGTGAACGTCTTATCAGTTTAATATATTAATAAGACATATAAACAAGGCTTAGATAACTAAGGGACTGATTACCTCAAACTAACCGTCCCTCTTAAATTAGACTGAAGAAGCCTGCTGCGCAGACGAAACCTTTCGTCAACAACGATAACCGTATAATACTAACTACGTGTCACCCACACAGTGGATTTTATCAAGTCTATTTTTATCAAGTTTATTTTTTCCCATCGTGTCGGTATTTATACCATTTATCTTCACCTGCAATGTTGCATCTTAATATGTCTTACTCATCACCTACTCGACGCCACTGTATACTCTTTATATGATTGTGACGTTATTGTATACAATCAGTGACGTTATTGTATACAATCAGTGACGTTATTGTATACAATCAGTGGCGTTATTGTATACAATCAGTGACGTTGTTGTATACAATCAGTGACGTTATTGTATACAATCAGTGACGTTGTTGTATACAATCAGTGACGTTATTGTATACAATCAGTGACGTTGTTGTATACAATCAGTGACGTTATTGTATACAATCAGTGACGTTGTTGTATACAATCAGTGACGTTATTGTATACAATCAGTGACGTTGTTGTATACAATCAGTGACGTTATTGTATACAATCAGTGACGTTGTTGTATACAATCAGTGACGTTGTTGTATACAATCAGTGACGTTGTTGTATACAATCAGTGACGTTATTGTATACAATCAGTGACGTTGTTGTATACAATCAGTGACGTTATTGTATACAATCAGTGACGTTGTTGTATACAATCAGTGACGTTATTGTATACAATCAGTGACGTTGTTGTATACAATCAGTGACGTTATTGTATAAAATTAGTATATACGTGCGGATATAAACGTTTCGAAGAGCAGAGACAAAGTACAGCGCTGCCAACACCAGTTTCCCTGGCCGGTTTCATGTTTATTTTTAATATACTTTTATTGTTGTTCACACAGCTAACCCAGCTAACCCCAACTAAACCCAGCTAACCCCAACTAAACCCAGCTAACCCCAACTAAACCCAGCTAACCCCAACTAAACCCAGCTAACCCCAACTAAACCCAGCTAACCCCAACTAAACCCAGCTAACCCCAACTAAACCCAGCTAACCCCAACTAAACCCAGCTAACCCCAACTAAACCCAGCTAACCCCAACTAAACCCAGCTAACCCCAACTAAACCCAGCTAACCCCAACTAAACCCAGCTAACCCCAACTAAACCCAGCTAACCCCAACTAAACCCAGCTAACCCCAACTAAACCCAGCTAACCCCAACTAAACCCAGCTAACCCCAACTAAACCCAGCTAACCCTAGTTAACCCCAGCTCAACCCAGCTAACCCCAGCTAACCTTAATTAAATGAAGAAAGTGATGCTTGTAAACCTACGTTCAGAATGTGACGCCGTACTATAAGTAACAAGTATATTGTAGTAAAATTAGTGTATATATATATATATATATATATATATATATATATATATATATATATATATATATATATATATATATATGTATATATATATATATATATATATATATATATATATATATATATATATATATATATATATATATATATATATATATGTATATATGGGTAGCATTGAAAATTGGGTAGGTCAAATGTTTGTTAGTGGGATGAATTGTAAAGGACCTGCCTAGTATGGGCCAACGGGCCTGCTGCAGTGTTCCTCCTTTCTTATGTTCTTATGTTCTTATATATATATATATATATATATATATATATATATATATATATATATATATATATA
The DNA here is from genome assembly GCF_038502225.1 of Cherax quadricarinatus. NCBI lineage: Eukaryota > Metazoa > Arthropoda > Malacostraca > Decapoda > Parastacidae > Cherax > Cherax quadricarinatus. The sequence goes on from NC_091318.1 coordinate 20,660,664, forward strand.
AATATATATATATATATATATATATATATATATATATATATATATATATATATATATATATATATATTTATTATTATCACATTGGCCGATTCCCACCACGGCAGGGTGGCCCAAAAAAGAAAAACTTTCACCATCATTCACTCCATCACTGTCTTGCCAGAAGGGTGCTTTACACTACAGTTTTTAAACTGCAACATTAACACCCCTCCTTCAGAGTGCAGGCACTGTACTTCCCATCTCCAGGACTCAAGTCCGGCCTGCCGGTTTCCCTGAACTCCTTCATAAATGTTACTTTGCTCACACTCCAACAGCACGTCAAGTATTAAAAACCATTTGTCTCCATTCACTCCTATCAAACACGCTCACGCACGCCTGCTGGAAGTCCAAGCCCCTCGCACACAAAACCTCCTTTACCCCTCCCTCCAACCTTTCCTAGGCCGACCCCTACCCCGCCTTCCTTCCACTACAGACTGATACACTCTTGAAGTCATTCTGTTTCGCTCCATTCTCTCTACATGTCCGAACCACCTCAACAACCCTTCCTCAGCCCTCTGGACAACAGTTTTGGTAATCCCGCACCTCCTCCTAACTTCCAAACTACGAATTCTCTGCATTATATTCACACCACACATTGCCCTCAGACATGACATCTCCACTGCCTCCAGCCTTCTCCTCGCTGCAACATTCATCACCCATGCTTCACACCCATATAAGAGCGTTGGTAAAACTATACTCTCATACATTCCCCTCTTTGCCTCCAAGGACAAAGTTCTTTGTCTCCACAGACTCCTAAGTGCACCACTCACTCTTTTTCCCTCATCAATTCTATGATTCACCTCATCTTTCATAGACCCATCCGCTGACACGTCCACTCCCAAATATCTGAATACATTCACCTCCTCCATACTCTCTCCCTCCAATCTGATATTCAACCTTTCATCACCTAATCTTTTTGTTATCCTCATAACCTTACTCTTTCCTATATTCACCTTTAATTTTCTTCTTTTGCACACCCTACCAAATTCATCCACCAATCTCTGCAACTTCTCTTCAGAATCTCCCAAGAGCACAGTGTCATCAGGAAAGAGCAGCTGTGACAACTCCCACTTTGTGTGTGATTCTTTATCTTTTAACTCCACGCCTCTTGCCAAGACCCTCGCATTTACTTCTCTTACAACCCCATCTATAAATATATTAAACAACCACGGTGACATCACACATCCTTGTCTAAGGCCTACTTTTACTGGGAAATAATTTCCCTCTTTCCTACATACTCTAACTTGAGCCTCGCATTGCAACACTTGTGCAACACTTGTGCAACACTTGTACAACACTTGTACAACACTTGTACAACACTTGTGCAACACTTGTGCAACACTTGTACAACACTTGTACAACACTTGTACAACACTTGTGCAACACTTGTACAACACTTGTGCAACACTTGTGCAACACTTGTACAACACTTGTACAACACTTGTACAACACTTGTGCAACACTTGTACAACACTTGTGCAACACTTGTGCAACACTTGTGCAACACTTGTGCAACACTTGTGCAACTCACTATCCTCGTAAAAACTCTTCACTGCTTTCAGTAACCTACCTCCTACACCATACACCTCCAACATCTGCCACATTGCCCCCCTATCCACCCTGTCATACGCCTTTTCCAAATCCATAAATGCCACAAAGACCTCTTTAGCCTTATCTAAATACTGTTCACTTATATGTTTCACTGTAAACACCTGGTCCACACACCCCCTACCTTTCCTAAAGCCTCCTTGTTCATCTGCTATCCTATTCTCCGTCTTACTCTTAATTCTTTCAATAATAACTCTACCATACACTTTACCAGGTATACTCAGCAGACTTATCCCCCTATAATTTTTGCACTCTCTTTTGTCCCCTTTGCCTTTATACAAAGGAACTATGCATGCTCTCTGCCAGTCCCTAGGTACCTTACCCTCTTCCATACATTTATTAAATAATTGCACCAACCACTCCAAAACTATATCCCCACCTGCTTTTAACATTTCTACCTTTATCCCATCAATCCCGGCTGCCTTACCCCCTTTCATTTTACCTACTGCCTCACGAACTTCCCCCACACTCACAACTGGCTCTTCCTCACTCCTACAAGATGTTATTTCTCCTTGTCCTATACACGAAATCACAGCTTCCCTATCTTCATCAACATTTAACAATTCCTCAAAATATTCCCTCCATCTTCCCAATACCTCTAACTCTCCATTTAATAACTCTCCTCTCCTATTTTTAACTGACAAATCCATTTGTTCTCTAGGCTTTCTTAACTTGTTAATCTCACTCCAAAACTTTTTCTTATTTTCAACAAAATTTGTTGATAACATCTCACCCACTCTCTCATTTGCTCTCTTTTTACATTGCTTCACCACTCTCTTAACCTCTCTCTTTTTCTCCATATACTCTTCCCTCCTTGCATCACTTCTACTTTGTAAAAACTTCTCATATGCTAACTTTTTCTCCCTTACTACTCTCTTTACATCATCATTCCACCAATCGCTCCTCTTTCCTCCCGCACCCACCTTCCTGTAACCACAAACTTCTGCTGAACACTCCAACACTACATTTTTAAACCTACCCCATACCTCTTCGACCCCATTGCTTATGCTCTCATTAGCCCATCTATCCTTCAATAGCTGTTTATATCTTACCCTAACTGCCTCCTCTTTTAGTTTATAAACCTTCACCTCTCTCTTCCCTGATGCTTCTATTCTCCTTGTATCCCATCTACCTTTTACTCTCAGTGTAGCTACAACTAGAAAGTGATCTGATATATCTGTGGCCCCTCTATAAACATGTACATCCTGAAGTCTACTCAACGGTCTTTTATCTACCAATACATAATGCAACAAACTACTGTCATTTCGCCCTACATCATATTTTGTATACTTATTTATCCTCTTTTTCTTAAAATATGTATTACCTATAACTAAACCCCTTTCTATACAAAGTTCAATCAAAGGGCTCCCATTATCATTTACACCTGGCACCCCAAACTTACCTACCACACCCTCTCTAAAAGTTTCTCCTACTTTAGCATTCAGGTCCCCTACCACAATTATTCTCTCACTTGGTTCAAAGGCTCCTATACATTCACTTAACATCTCCCAAAATCTCTCTCTCTCCTCTACATTCCTCTCTTCTCCAGGTGCATATATATATATATATATATATCTATATATATATATGTATATATATATGTATATATATATATATATATATATATATATGTATATATATATATATATGTATATATATATATGTATATGTATATATATATATATACGTATATATATATATATGTATATATATATATATATATATATGTATGTATATATATATATGTATATATATATATATATATATGTATGTATATATATATATGTATATGCAAAACAACCACTCTGAAAGAATAGAGAAATTCCAAGTGCTTTCGTGACTACTCACATTATCAAGGAACTAGTTCCTTGATAATGTGAGTAGTCACGAAAGCGCTTGGAATTTCTCTATTCTTTCAGAGTGGTTGTTTTGCATATTTTGAAATCACCTGTTCACTGTGATCTTATTGCATATATATATATATATATATATATATATATATATATATATATATATATATATATATATATATATATATATATATATATATATATATATATATATATATATATATATATATATATATATATATATATATATATATACATATATATGTGTGTGTGTGTATTCACTCACCTAGTTGAGGTTGCAGGGGTCGAGTCCAAGCTCCTGGCCCCGCCTCTTCACTAGTCGCTACTAGGTCACTCTCCCTGAACCGTGAGCTTTATCATACCTCTGCTTAAAGCTATGTATGGATCCTGCCTCCACTACATCGCTTCCCAAACTATTCCACTTCCTGACTACTCTGTGGCTGAAGAAATACTTCCTAACATCCCTGTGATTCATCTGTGTCTTCAGCTTCCAACTGTGTCCCCTTGTTGCTGTGTCCCATCTCTGGAACATCCTGTCTTTGTCCACCTTGTCAATTCCTCTCAGTATTTTGAATGTCGTTATCATGTCCCCCTTATCCTGTCCTCCAGTGTCGTCAGATCGATTTCCCTTAACCTCTCCTCGTAGGACATACCCCTTAGCTCTGGGACTAGTCTTGCTGCAAACCTTTGCACTTTCTCTAGTTTCTTTACGTGCTTGGCTAGGTATGGGTTCCAAACTGGTGCCGCATACTCCAATACAGGCCTGACATACACGGTGTACAGTGTCCTGAACGATTACTTATTAAGATGTCGGAATGCTGTTCTGAGGTTTGCTAGGCGCCCATATGCTGCAGCCGTTATTTGGTTGATGTGCGCTTCAGGAGATGTGCCTGGTGCTATTCTCACCCCAAGATCTCTTTCCTTAAGCGAGGTTTGTAGTCTCTGCCCCCCTAGAGTGTACCCCGTCTGCGATCTTCTGTGCCCTTCCCCAATCTTCATGACTTTGCACTTGGTGGGGTTGAACTCCAGGAGCCACTTGCCGGACCAGGTCTGCAGCCTATCCAGATCCCTTTGTAGTTCTGCCTGGTCTTCGATCGAATGAATTCTTCTTATCAGCTTCACGTCATGTGAAAACAGGGACACTTCGGAGTCTATTCTTTCCGTCATGTCGTTCACAAGTACCAGAAACAGCACTGGTCCTAGGACTGACCCCTGTGGGACCCCGCTGGTCACAGGCGCCCACTCTGACACCTCGCCACGTACCATGACTCGCTGCTGTCTTCCTGACAAGTATTCCCTGATCCATTGTAGTGCCTTCTCTGTTATCCCTGCTTGGTCCTCCAGTTTTTGCACTAATCTCTTGTGTGGAATTGTGTCAAACGCGCGCGCGCGCGCGCGTGTGTGTGTGTGTGTGTGTGTGTGTTTGTGTGTGTGTGTGTGTATTCGAGTCTCCTCCGTATACTGCATGGTGGGAGTATATACTGACGGTGTTATAAGAACATAAGAAGGAACACTGCAGCAGGCCTACTGGCCCATGCGAGGCAGATCCAATTCTCTCACCGGCTTATGCCAATGCCTTAAACTAGTCAGGTCATTCACACCCACCCACACCCACTCATGTATTTATCCAACCTATTTTTAAAACTACAAAACGTCTTAGCTTCTATGACGGTACTCGGGAGTTTGTTCCACTCATCCACAGCTCTATTACCAAACCAGTGCTTTCCTATATCCTTCTTGAATCTGAATAAGCATATACTGGCGGTGTTATGAATACTAGGATATACTAAGGGGGTTATGAGTATATACTGGCGGTGTTATGGGTATATACTGGCGGTGTTATGAATACTAGTATATACTAATGGTGTTATGAGTATATACTGGCAGTCTTACGAATTTATACTAGCAGTGTTAAGAGTATATACCGGCATGAATATGGGTATATAGCGAATTACATAATCTGTTCTGGATAATATGGTATCCCTCTCCTCTTATCTTTCTTTCCTCTCCCTCATCTTCCTTCTTCCTTTATCTTCCCTTCTTCCTCCCCTCTCTTCCCCCCCTCTTCCTTTCTCCCCATTCCCTCTCCTCCCTTGCCTTTACTCCTCCTCTCTCATGTTTTCCTCTCCTCTCTTACCTTGTCTTTTCCTCCTCTCTTCGCCTACCCAGCTCTTTCCATCTCCTCATTCTCTCTCTCCTCTTCTCCCCACGTTCTCTCCTCCCCATCTCTTTCCCTGAATCGAGACTCCCCACAATCTTGTGTGTGTATGTGTGCTAGTGTGTGTGTTTGTATATGTGCGTACGTGTGCGTGTGCGTGAGTTCCCCTCCTCTCCCATCCATCCCAACAACAAAACTGACGATCTCACCTTAGATAAACAAGGATAAACGATGGGAATCTGTTTAAACGCTGCTGCTGCTGGGTCCCTTCCGTTCCCTGGCCGTCGCTACAAGGGATCCGATCTCATGGCCGTCCGGCGTAAGATAGCATCTGAAGCGTTTCCGTTGAACAAAGCGCCTGGAGGAGGACTCTGGCATCATACAGCTTCATACGTGAAGACATCACCACAAAGTATCGGCGATCTTTTAAATCGCGCGACAGACGTCTATATGAAGGTCTGGGGGATTTCAATCCCATAAAAAATAAAAAAAGATGTCCTAATTATGACATCTCCCAGACAACCGTGTCGGTAATCGGATGAGAAGATCCGTAGCCGGATGAGCGGATCACTGCCGGATGAGTGAACCCACGGCCGGATGTGCCGCTGATGATGATTTTGATAGTTTTCAAGGGAGAGTAATTAGAACGCTGTCCGTGTAAGTTCACAGACACAAGTGATCTGTGATAGTCTCTCCAGGAGACAAATTTGAAGGTCCAGATGCTGCTCTCTGCTGTGATGGTAGCTTGGATGCTGTCTTCTGCTATGATAGTAGCCTGGATGCTATTCTCTGCTGTGATAGTAGCCTGGATGCTGTCATCTGTTGCGATAGTAGCCAGGATGCTGTCCTCTGCTGTGATAGTAGACTGGATGCTGTCCTCTGCTGTGATAGTAGTCTGGATGCTGTCCTCTGCTGTGATAGTAGCCTGGATGCTGTCCTCTGCTGTGATAGTAGCGAGGATGCTGTCCTTTGTGACAGCCTGGATGCAGTCATCTGCTGTGATAGTAGCCAGGATGCTGTCCTCTGCTGTGATAGTAGCCTGGATGCTGTCCCTTCTGATAGCCTGGATGCTGTCCTCTGCTGTGATAGTAGCCAGGATGTTGTCCTCTGCTGTGATAGTAGCCTGGATGCTGTCCTCTGCTGTGATAGTAGCCTGGATGCTGTCCTCTGCTGTGATAGTATCCAGGATGCTGTCCTCTTCTGTGATAGTAGCCTGGATGCTGTCCTCTGCTGTGATAGCCTGGATGTTGTCCTCTGTTGTGATAGTAGCCAGGATGCTGTCCTCTGCTGTCATAGTGCAGCCAGTCATAGTGCTGTCATAGTGCAGCTAGCAGCAACAGCCTGGTTGATCAGGCTCTGATCCACCAGGAGGCCTGGTCACAGACCGGGCCGGGGGGGCGTTGACCCCCGGAACTCTCTCCAGGTCTCCAGGTAATAGTAGCCAGGATGCTGTCCTCTGCTGTGATAGTAGCCAGGATGCTGTCCTCTGCTGTGATAGTAGCCTGGATGCTGTCCTCTGCTGTGATAGTAACCTGGATGCTGTCCTCTGCTGTGATAGTAGCCTGGATGCTGTCCTCTGCTATGATAGTAGCCTGGATGCTGTCCTCTGCTGTGATAGTAGCCAGGATGCTGTCCTCTGCTGTGATAGTAGCCTGGATGCTGTCCTCTGCTGTGATAGTAGCCTGGATGCTGTCCTCTGCTGTGATAGTAGCCTGGATGCTGTCCTCTGCTGTGATAGTAGCCAGGATGCTGTCCTCTGCTGTGATAGTAGCCTTGATGCTGTCCTCTGCTGTGATAGCATCCAGGATGCTGTCATCTGCTGTGATAGTAGCCTGGATGCTGTCCTCTGCTGTGATAGTAGCCTGGATGCTGTCCTCTGCTGTGATAGTAGCATGGATGCTGTCCTCTGCTGTGATAGTAGCCTGGATGCTGTCCTCTGCTGTGATAGTAGCCTGGATGCTGTCCTCTGCTGTGATAGTAGCCAGGATGCTGTCCTCTGCTGTGATAGTAGCCTGGATGCTGTCCTCTGCTGTGATAGTAGCCTGGATGCTGTCCTCTGCTGTGATAGTAGCCTGGATGCTGTCCTCTGCTGTGATAGTAGCCAGGATGCTGCCCTCTGCTGTGATAGTAGCCTGGATGCTGTCCTCTGCTGTGATAGTAGCCTGGATGCTGTCCTCTGCTGTGATAGTATCCAGGATGCTGTCCTCTGCTGTGATAGCAGCCAGGATGCTGTCCTCTGTTGTGATAGTAGCCTGGATGCTGTCCTCTGCTATGATAGTAGCCTGGATGCTGTCCTCTGCTGTGATAGTAGCCTGGATGCTGTCCTCTGCTGTGATAGTAGCCTGGATGCTGTCCTGTGCTGTGATAGTAGCCTGGATGCTGTCCTCTGCTGTGATAGTAGCCTGGATGATGTCCTCTGCTGTGATAGTAGCCAGGATGCTGTCCTCTGCTGTGATAGTATCCAGGATGCTGTCCTCTGCTGTGATAGTAGCCTGGATGTTGTCCTCTGCTGTGATAGTAGCCTGGATGTTGTCCTCTGCTGTGATAGTATCCAGGATGCTGTCCTCTGCTGTGATAGTAGCCTGGATGTTGTCCTCTGCTGTGATAGTATCCAGGATGCTGTCCTCTGCTGTGATAGTAGCCTGGATGTTGTCCTCTGCTGTGATAGTAGCCTGGATGTTGTCCTCTGCTGTGATAGTATCCAGAATGCTGTCCTCTGCTGTGATAGTAGCCTGGATGTTGTCCTCTGCTGTGATAGTATCCAGGATGCTGTCCTCTGCTGTGATAGTAGCCTGGATGTTGTCCTCTGCTGTGATAGTATCCAGGATGCTGTCCTCTGCTGTGATAGTAGCCTGGATGTTGTCCTCTGCTGTGATAGTAGCCTGGATGTTGTCCTCTGCTGTGATAGTATCCAGGATGCTGTCCTCTGCTGTGATAGTAGCCTGGATGTTGTCCTCTGCTGTGATAGTATCCAGGATGCTGTCCTCTGCTGTGATAGTAGCCTGGATGTTGTCCTGTGCTGTGATAGTAGCCTGGATGTTGTCCTCTGCTGTGATAGTATCCAGGATGCTGTCCTCTGCTGTGATAGTAGCCTGGATGTTGTCCTCTGCTGTGATAGTAGCCTGGATGTTGTCCTCTGCTGTGACAGTATCCAGGATGCTGTCCTCTGCTGTGATAGTAGCCTGGATGTTGTCCTCTGCTGTGATAGTATCCAGGATGCTGTCCTCTGCTGTGATAGTATCCAGGATGCTGTCCTCTGCTGTGATAGTACTATGCTCTGAACTTGTTTCACATTGTTGCCACATTATCATTGCTCGTGCTGGTGTGAAAATACAAACACCCTAGAAGTGCCGTTCGTGTCCCTGAACTATCTGACATAGGCACCCCCATCCTCCCTTCCCTGCCTCCCTTCATCCCCAGTATCCCCCATTTTATGTATTCTCCATCCTCTTTATACGCTATTCCTTTATATCTCGCCATTCTGTCCCCCCCTTTCCTCTATCTCCCTTCCCCCATATATTTCCAAGCCCCATGTCATTAATTTTTTTACTGATAATCCTTTCGGGTCTAGCGACAACTATATAAATATATATATATATATATATATATATATATATATATATATATATATATATATATATATATATATATATATATATATATATATATATATATATATATATATATATATATATATATATATATATATATATATATATATATATATATATATATATATATATATATATATATATATACTCTGGAGCGAAACAGAGTGACTTCAAGAGTGTATCAGTCTGTAGTGGAAGGAAGGCGGGGTAGGGGTCGGCCTAGGAAAGGTTGGAGGAAGGGGTAAAGGAGGTTTTGTGTGCGATGGGCTTGGACTTCCAGCAGGCATGCGTGAGCGTGTTTGATAGGAGTGAATGGAGACAAATGGTTTTTAATACTTGACGTGCTGTTGGAGTGTGAGCAAAGTAACATTTATGAAGGGGTTCATTGAAACCGGCAGGCCGGACTTGAGTCCTGGAGATGGGAAGTACAGTGCCTGCACTCTGAAGGAGGGGTGTTAATGTTGCAGTTTAAAAACTGTAGTGTAAAGCACCCTTCTGGGAAGACAGTGATGGAGTGAATGATGGTGAAAGTTTTTCTTTTTCGGGCCACCCTGCCTTGGTGGGAATCGCCCAGTGTGATAATAAAATATATAAATAAATAAATAAATGAATAAATAAATAAATATATATATATATATATATATATATATATATATATATATATATATATATATATATATATATATGTCGTGCCGAATAGGCAGAACTTGCGATCTTGGCTTAAATAGCAACGCTCATCTTGCCATATAGGACAAGTGAAAATTTGTGTATGCAATAATTTCGCCAAAATCATTCTGAACCTAACGAAAAAAATATATTTCAATGTGTTTGTTTAGTATTAAATTATTGTAAACAAATCTAAAATATATGTAGCTGGGTTAGGCTAAAATAAATTGTTCTTGTTATAATAAGGTTAGGTAAGTTTTCTAAGATTCTTTTGGTGCAAAATTAAAATTTTTTACATTAATATTATTGAAAAAAATATATCTTTAAACGTATAAAAGAAAACTTTAGAAACGACTTAATTTTAAATGAGTTCTTGCTAATCGACCAGTTTTACATATTCGGCACGACATATATATATATATACATATATATATATATATATATATATATATGTCGTGCCGAATAGGCAGAACTTGCGATCTTGGCTTAAATAGCAACGCTCATCTTGCCATATAGGACAAGTGAAAATTTGTGTATGCAATAATTTCGCCAAAATCATTCTGAACCTAACGAAAAAAATATGTTTCACTGTGTTTGCTTAGTACTAAATTATTGTAAACAAATCTAAAATATATTTAGTTGGGTTAGGCTAAAATAAATTGCGCTTGTTATAGTAAGGTTAGGTAAGTTTTCTAAGTTCCTTTTGGTGCAAAATTATAAATTTTTACATCAACATTAATGAAAAAAATATATCTTTAAACGCATAAGAGAAAATTTTAGAAAGGACTTAATTTTAAATGAGTTCTTGCTAATTGACCAGTTTTACATATTCGGCACGACATATATTTATATATATATATATATATATATATATATATATATATATATATATATATATATATATATATATATATATATATATGTTTATCTTTACTCATCACTGATAGTGAAACATCAACAATCATCACTACACATCACTGAAACTGGAACATCAACAATCATCACTACTCATCACTGAAACTGAAACATCAACAATCATCACTACACATCACTGAAACTGGAACATCAACAATCATCACTACACATCACTGAAACTTAAACATCAACAATCACCACTACTCATCACTAAAACATCAACAATCACCGCTACACATCACTGAAACTTAAACACCAACAATCATCACTGCACATCACTGAAACTGAAACATCAACAATCACCACTACACATCACTAAAACATCAACGATCGTCACTACACATCACTGAAACTGAAACATCAACAATCACCACTACACATCACTACAGCATCAACAATCACCACTACACATCACTGAAACTGAAACATCAATAATCACCACTACACGTCACTGAAACATTAACAATCATCAATACACATCACTGAAACTAAAACATCAACAATCACCACTACTCAAGAAAGAAGAATTTAAGAATTCCATCATTGCTTAATTACTATCAAACTGCTTATTTATGTCTGCGATGTTATCTCTTGGTAATAGAATTTATCTCTGATTTTTTTCCTCTTGCTTCTTTAGACACTGTGATAAAGAAGTACTTTGACAATTTCGAAGAGAGTCTATTTCTCTACTTTTGCGAACTCGTATAAATGGCTTTGAAAAAGCGTCTCCGTAGACGCTTCGATCACATCGTCCCGGAACTGAGCCAGAGCGCTGTAGACATGTTAACGGATGGAACCCTGATAATTGCAACAATAGAAACTTACACATCAGTGTGCGTTATTTATGTTAATGATGATCTAGTTTTCGTGATTAAGAACTTTAAAAAGTAATGGCATTAAATCAAAGAGAGTTATTACATCTGCCTCTTTTAGAAAGTTCTAGGAGTTATGAGGCTGATAGGCGTTTGCTTACCAACACTGCAAATGCTCTCATACTACGCTGGACCAACATTATTGACGTTTCTCAGGTCATATCCAGGTATCCCTGACAAAAATATTCTATTAAATGTTTTCCTCCAATTATGCCAAGCTGTGGAAAACATCCATAGCTTGGGATTTGCCCACAATTCCTTAAAAATGGCAAATGTATGTTTTAATCAGGAGAAAAATTTTCTGTGTCTTATTGACTTTGGGTAGACGCAGCCTTTCGGGTAGCCTGTGCCGAGGTTCTTCAAGGCAAGAAAGAAGGGAGTTGAGGAGAGAAAAATAAGATATTCACGGTACGCACCTGAGCTCGTCGAAGGCTAACCTTGTTCAGCTGCCAGTGATATCTACAGTGTAGGATACATGGCGAATATACTCATAGGTTAGAGAAGAATGAGTAGCCTTTTGTATGAATGGTACATGAAAACCTAGCTTATTGATCCTGAACTGCGGCCTACCCTTTCATCAATTATATGTAAAATTGAGTGCTTTTTTAACAAGGCTCTCAAGAAGGAAAGGAGGAAGGTGTCTCCCGTCACTTACGTTCAATTAACCCCTCCAGGAAGGAGTGCAAAGAAGGAAGTAAAACGAGTCCCTTCATTTACGTCTCGGCCAAAAAATAAAAATAAGCGGTAACGTAGCAGATCACCATCGAGTTCATTAGGATCATCTTCATCATCCAGTTTTGAGACTATGGATGGCAAGAGAACGTTTACCTTCTCTGACGACAAGAAGGCATAGAAATGGCGGAAAATTTCTCATTTGAATTCAATACGCTCATTCAGTACACGAACGAAGGCTTAGAAAAGAAAGATATCGTTCTCAGATAACGTGAAGGGCCTAAAACGACGGAAAATGTCAATTTCGAGTTCAGAAATGGTGTCCTCGGACTCAGAATGGTTATCTTCGGACTCAGAAGTGCCATCTTCACGATCATTGTCATCAGAGTCATCATCTACCGATTCATAATTAATTGAGTCTTTGTCGTCCAGGCCAGAGATCATAATCGTCAAGAGAAAGTTATTGTTCTCAGATAATGAATCGGGAAAAAAGAAACGGATTAAAATGTCACCATCGAGTTTAGAAATATCATCTTCAGGCTCAGAAGTGTCAAGCTTAGAAGTGTCATCTTCAAGCTCAGAAATGTCAAACTCAGAAGTGTCATCTTCAAGCTCTGACGTGTCATCTTCAAGCCTTGAAGTGTCAGGCTCTGAAGTGTCATCTTCAAGCCTTGAAGTGTCAGGCTCTGAAGTGTCATCTTCAAGCCTTGAATTGTCAGGCTCTGAAGTGGCATCTCGTTCAGAAGTGTCGTCTTTTGGATCATTATCTTCAGAGTCATTATCTACATATTCATGGATAATTGCGTCTCAGTTATATATCCCAGAGATCAAGGCTGGTAAGAGAAAGTTGTTCTCAGAGGATGAAAATTTGGGAAAACGGCGAAGAATGTCACCTTCAGGGTTATTATCCTCGATAAGATCGTCGGTGTTGTCATCATCTTCGGGATCATCACTACTGGGACTGTCATCGGAGTCAACAACTCCAGGGTCATCTCACGAGCTATAGTCACCATAGTCATCATCCTTCGGGTCATCTCCTGAGTTATCATTTTCGGAGTCGTCACCTCTGGGGTTATCATCGGAGTTATCATCTCCAGAGTCATCACCTCTGTAATCATCATCAGAGTGATTTCCCGATTGGTCAGGTGTTAATAACATCGGAGTCAAGACAACTAAGACAACTTCTACCACATTTCTACCATACAGTTCATCTTCCATTTATACATTATTTATATCTTTATTTATTCTTCTTTTCCATTTGTAGATTTTAATCATATCCACCGTAAATCTACGTACATAAGAAAGTAGGAACACAGCAACAAGTGTACTGACCCACTAACAAAAATATTTGCCCAACCAATATTTACTGCAACCCAATTAATAAATTTTGATAACCTTGTTAACTCATATGGTGCAAGTTGCACTTAAATCCAACTCCTCCCGCTCATGTATTTATCATACCTATACTTGAAGCTACCGAAAGTTTTAGCTTCAATTACCTTACTAGAGAGACTGTTCCTCTTATCAACTACCCTATTTTCAAAACCACTACTTCTCTACATCCTTTTTAAATCTAAACTTATCCAATCTGAATGAATTGTTTTGATTCCTTAAATAGAAATCCTCAGAACATTATTTATATCTTTATATATGTTCATCTTCCATTTATACAGATTAGTAATATCTTCTCTCATTCTTATGTTCCAAGATAACTAAACATGTTAACGAAACACATATATTATTCAATAATTATGAAACAAATTGTGCTAATAATTAAAATAATATTTATAATAATAATAATAATAATAATAATAATAATAATAATAATAATAATAATAATAATAATAATTATTATTATTATTATTATTATTATTATTATTATTATTATTATTATTATTATTATTATTATTATTATTATTATTATTATTATTATTATTTGGCAATGAGAGCAAATCTTCGCAGTTTGCGTACAGATGATCGAGCCTCCTCCTTTCCGTGAGTGTTAAATTGTCCTGAAGTAGGTTCTCTTCGACGCTACTACCAGCACCACCACTATTACCACAACAATCATCACAACTACTATCTCCTTAGCCACCATCTCCTTCTTGCTGGTTTAGTCAGGTCGATATTATTATTGTTGCCGCGCTAAAACAATCACGGACATACCTTTTCTCAAGGTCCAAAATCACTTAGACAAACTTTAAGTAAGAGTACCTGAGATGACCTAACCTAACTTAATCTAACTTTACTTAATCAAGAGTAACTTGATTTAACCTGACTTGACAGAACCTTGGTTACCTGTCATCACTACTTTAAAACTATCATCACTACTCATCACTCAAATTACAACTTCAACATCAACAGTCATCACTGTTCTTCAGTGAATCTTTAACTGCAACACACACAATTAATACTACTCAGTGAACAAACTGCAACTGGAATGCCATTAGTAATAATCACCACTCATGACTCAAACTGCAACTACAACCTCGCTGAAAATGAATCATCAGGCTCTGATCCACCAGGAGGCCTGGTCACAGACCGGCCGCGGGGGCGTTGACCCCCGGAACTCTCTCCAGGTAAACTCCAGGTAAACTATTGATCATTTACACTGTAACATCAAAAGCCATCCTCTTTTCTCAACACTGAAACTGCAACATCAGCAATTTGCAGTATCTCTTCCATAGTTCTTCATAAAACTCGAATCAACACATGACTCGAGTTTCACAAAGTACACATGGATACAACCTTCATGGCCTGGCCGGTTAAACTAGGTCACTTGCTACATCGAGGCTCAGTTCATCCATGATTACTTAATTAATAGTTAACTGCTTATTTCTGTTAATGAGGTTACCTGTGTTGAGAGTCGAGTAGGAAGTACTCTGTTTTTTTATATTTTCCTTAATAGTCCTGCGAACTCTTACAAATGGTCATTAAAAGGCGTCTTCGTAATTAATTCGATCACACTGTCCCAGAACTCGGCCGAAGTGCTGTAGAAATACTGACTGATGGAGCCCTGATAACTGAAGTCGTGGACACGGGGTCATCAGTGTGTTAGATTTATGTTAATGATGATTTGTCTTTCGTAATTAAGAACTTGAAAAAGAAATTTCATGTTGTCAGGGAGAGCTTGTATGTCTGGCGACTTTAGAAAATCGATGGAGTTTTGAGGTTGATAGGCGTTTGCTTACCTGCAAAGTAAATGCTCACATACTATGCTGGAATAACATTAGAAATGTTTATCAAATAAAATAAATATACTGACAGGAACACGCTATTAAGGATCTTTCTTCAGTTATGCGTAGCAGTGGACGAAGTCCATAGCATGGGATATGCCCACAATTCACTGAAAGTCGAAAATGTATGCCTTAATTAAGAAGAAATTATTCTTCGTGTAATTGACTTTGGGTAGCTGCAGCCTTTCGGGAGGCCTGTACCATGGCTTTTCAGGCGAAGAAAGAAAAATATCGAGGAGAGAAAAAGAAGATTCAAGCGGTACGCACCTGAGCTGGTTGAAGGCAAACCTTGCTCTCCTGCCAGTGACATCTACAGTGTAGGATTTATTGCGAATAAACTCATAGACAAGAAAAGAATGAAAGGCGTTCTCAAGGAATGGTATTAAAAAACCTAACGTGTAGATCCTACGTAGCGGCCTACTCTCTCATCAATTATTTGTAAAACTGAGTGTTTTTTAAACAAAACAATTAAGAAAGAAAGAAGATAGGTGTCTCCCGTCACCTATGTTCATTTAACTCCACCAAGGTCTGCAAAGAAGGAAGTAAAACGAGTCCTTTCATTTAGGTCTCGGAATAAAAATAAAAATAAACGGTAACGTAGCAGGTCACCACCGAGTCCAGTGGGATCATCTTCACCTTCAAGTCCTGAGACTATGGAACAAGAGAAGGAGCAGAAACGTCGTAAGATGTTACCCTTTAGCTCCAAAAGACCATCCAGAGGTTGCAAACGAACGCGAAGTTTCGCTTCAGATGACGAAAAGGTGAAAAAACGTCGTAAAATTTCTCCTCTGAGTTAAACAGTTTCGTTCAGCACACGAACCGAGGCTGCGAAGAGAAAATTATCATTCTCAGATAACGAGAAGGTCCGAAAAAGACATAAAGTGTCATCTTCGGACTCAGAAAGATTACCTTCTGACTCGGAAGCATCATCTCCCGGGTCATTGTCTTCAGAGTCATCGTCCGATGATTCATAGTTAATTGCGTCTCTATCGTCTAGGTCAGAGATCAAGAGTGGCAAGAGAAAGTTATCATCGTCAGATAATAAAAAGTATAAAAAAAGGCTTAAAGTGTCATCTTCGAGCTCAGAATCGTCATGTTCGGACTCAGAGGTGTCCTCTTCAAACACAGAAGTAACATTTTCCGGTTCAGAAGCGTCATGTTCGGACTCAGAAGGGTTATCTCATTCAGAGGTACAATCTTCGGAATCTTCTTCCTCGGAATCATCATCATAGTAATCATCTCTAGAGTTGTCATTCTTGGATGATTGTCTTTTAACACACTGATGATTTACCTTGTGTACGTACGAGCCACAGCCCGGCTGATCCGGCACTGACTTTAGGTATCTGTCCAGCTCTCTCTTGAAGGCAGCCAGGGGTTTATTGGCAATTCCCCTAATGCTTGATGGGAGGCTGTTAAACAGTTTTGGGCCCCGGACACTTATGGTGTTTTCCCTTAGTGTACCAATGGCGCCCCTACTTTTTATTGGGGGCATTTTGCATCGCCTGCCCAGTCTTTTATTTTCCTAGGGAGTGATTTCTGTGTGCAGATTTGGGACCATTCCTTCCAAGATTTTCCAAGTGTAGATTATGATATATCTCTCCCTCCTGCGTTCCAACGAGTACAAGTCAAGTGCTTCCAAGCGTTCCCAGTAGTTAAGGTGCTTGACAGAACTTATACGTGCAGTAAAGGATCTCTGTACACTCTCTAGATCTCCGATTTCACCAGTTTCTGCTAATGTATGTCTGATGGGCATAGTTATCGGCTATGACGACTTAACTGGACCAAGGCCTGTAGATTCCTTGACTCCAAGGTGTTTGTAGTTGAGTATAATGCCACTAACTATGTTGTCAGGTTATAGTTATTTTACTACAAAATTTTACTGGTCTTACGAAATAGACACTAAACATTTTAGTTAATAAAATACTAATAATAATAGTAATAATAATAATAATAATAATAATAATAATAATAATAACAATAATAATAATAATAATAACAACAGCAACAACACGAACTGATAAAAAAATCGTAATAGCACAAAGGCTGAATTTAAGAATTCCATGATTACTTAATTAATAGTTAACTGCTTATTTCCGTTAATGAGGTTACCTGTGTTGAGAGTTGAGTTTATCCAAGAACAGGAAATACTGCATATTTTATATTTTCTTTAATAGTCCTCCGAACTCTTGCTAATGGTCAATAAAAGGCGTGTCCGTAATTAATTCGTTCACACTGTCCCAGAACTGTACCCAAGTGCTGTAGAAATACTGACTGATGGAGCACTGTTAATTGAAGTAGTGGAAACCGCGACATCAGTGTGCAAGATTTATGTTAATGATGATTTGTCTTTCGTGATTAAGAACATAAGAAAGGAATGGCATCTTCTTAGGGAGAGCTCATACCTCTGGCGCCTTTAGAACGTTCCTGGAGTTATGAGGTTAATAGGCGTTTGCTTATCAGCAATGCAGATGCTCTCCTACTACGCTGGAATAACATTACGAAAGTTTATCATGGAAAATCCATATGCTGATAGAAACACGCTATTAAACATCTTTCTTCAGTTGTGCAAGGCAGTGGAAGAAGTCCATAGCATGGGTTTTGCCCACAATTCACTGAAAGTCCGAAATATTTGTCTTAATGAAGAACATTTTCTGCGTCTTATTGACTTCGGGTAGACGCAGCATCTCGGGACTCCGGTGCCGAAGTTTTTCAAGAGAAGATACAAAAGAGTTGAGTAGAGAAAAGAAAGATATTAGCGGTACGCACCTGAGCTGGTTGAAGGCAAACCTTGCTCTCCTGCCAGTGACATCTACAGTGTAGGATTTATTGCTAATAAACTCATAAACAAGAAAAGAATGAGAGGCGTTCTCAAGGAATGGTATGAAAAAACCTAGCTTGTAGATCCTACGTAGCGGCCTACTCTCTCATCAATTATTTGTAAAACTGAGTGTTTTTTAAACAAAACAATTAAGAAAGAAAGAAGATAGGTGTCTCCCGTCACCTATGTTCATTTAACTCCACCAAGGTCTGCAAAGAAGGAAGTAAAACGAGTCCTTTCATTTAGGTCTCGGAATAAAAATAAAAATAAACGGTAACGTAGCAGGTCACCACCGAGTCCAGTGGGATCATCTTCACCTTCAAGTCCTGAGACTATGGAACAAGAGAAGGAGCAGAAACGTCGTAAGATGTTACCCTTTAGCTCCAAAAGACCATCCAGAGGTTGCAAACGAACGCGAAGTTTCGCTTCAGATGACGAAAAGGTGAAAAAACGTCGTAAAATTTCTCCTCTGAGTTAAACAGTTTCGTTCAGCACACGAACCGAGGCTGCGAAGAGAAAATTATCATTCTCAGATAACGAGAAGGTCCGAAAAAGACATAAAGTGTCATCTTCGGACTCAGAAAGATTACCTTCTGACTCGGAAGCATCATCTCCCGGGTCATTGTCTTCAGAGTCATCGTCCGATGATTCATAGTTAATTGCGTCTCTATCGTCTAGGTCAGAGATCAAGAGTGGCAAGAGAAAGTTATCATCGTCAGATAATAAAAAGTATAAAAAAAGGCTTAAAGTGTCATCTTCGAGCTCAGAATCGTCATGTTCGGACTCAGAGGTGTCCTCTTCAAACACAGAAGTAACATTTTCCGGTTCAGAAGCGTCATGTTCGGACTCAGAAGGGTTATCTCATTCAGAGGTACAATCTTCGGAATCTTCTTCCTCGGAATCATCATCATAGTAATCATCTCTAGAGTTGTCATTCTTGGATGATTGTCTTTTAACACACTGATGATTTACCTTGTGTACGTACGAGCCACAGCCCGGCTGATCCGGCACTGACTTTAGGTATCTGTCCAGCTCTCTCTTGAAGGCAGCCAGGGGTTTATTGGCAATTCCCCTAATGCTTGATGGGAGGCTGTTAAACAGTTTTGGGCCCCGGACACTTATGGTGTTTTCCCTTAGTGTACCAATGGCGCCCCTACTTTTTATTGGGGGCATTTTGCATCGCCTGCCCAGTCTTTTATTTTCCTAGGGAGTGATTTCTGTGTGCAGATTTGGGACCATTCCTTCCAAGATTTTCCAAGTGTAGATTATGATATATCTCTCCCTCCTGCGTTCCAACGAGTACAAGTCAAGTGCTTCCAAGCGTTCCCAGTAGTTAAGGTGCTTGACAGAACTTATACGTGCAGTAAAGGATCTCTGTACACTCTCTAGATCTCCGATTTCACCAGTTTCTGCTAATGTATGTCTGATGGGCATAGTTATCGGCTATGACGACTTAACTGGACCAAGGCCTGTAGATTCCTTGACTCCAAGGTGTTTGTAGTTGAGTATAATGCCACTAACTATGTTGTCAGGTTATAGTTATTTTACTACAAAATTTTACTGGTCTTACGAAATAGACACTAAACATTTTAGTTAATAAAATAATAATAATAATACTAATAATAATAGTAATAATAATAATAATAATAATAATAATAATAATAATAATAATAATAATAATAATAATAATAATAACAACAGCAACAACACGAACTGATAAAAAAATCGTAATAGCACAAAGGCTGAATTTAAGAATTCCATGATTACTTAATTAATAGTTAACTGCTTATTTCCGTTAATGAGGTTACCTGTGTTGAGAGTTGAGTTTATCCAAGAACAGGAAATACTGCATTTTTTATATTTTCTTTAATAGTCCTCCGAACTCTTGCTAATGGTCAATAAAAGGCGTGTCCGTAATTAATTCGTTCACACTGTCCCAGAACTGTACCCAAGTGCTGTAGAAATACTGACTGATGGAGCACTGTTAATTGAAGTAGTGGAAACCGCGACATCAGTGTGCAAGATTTATGTTAATGATGATTTGTCTTTCGTGATTAAGAACATAAGAAAGGAATGGCATCTTCTTAGGGAGAGCTCATACCTCTGGCGCCTTTAGAACGTTCCTGGAGTTATGAGGTTAATAGGCGTTTGCTTATCAGCAATGCAGATGCTCTCCTACTACGCTGGAATAACATTACGAAGGTTTATCATGGAAAATCCATATGCTGATAGAAACACGCTATTAAACATCTTTCTTCAGTTGTGCAAGGCAGTGGAAGAAGTCCATAGCATGGGTTTTGCCCACAATTCACTGAAAGTCCGAAATATTTGTCTTAATGAAGAACATTTTCTGCGTCTTATTGACTTCGGGTAGACGCAGCATCTCGGGACTCCGGTGCCGAAGTTTTTCAAGAGAAGATACAAAAGAGTTGAGTAGAGAAAAGAAAGATATTAGCGGTACGCACCTGAGCTGGTTGAAGGCAAACCTTGCTCTCCTGCCAGTGACATCTACAGTGTAGGATTTATTGCGAATAAACTCATAAACAAGAAAAGAATGAGAGGCGTTCTCAAGGAATGGTATGAAAAAACCTAGCTTGTAGATCCTACGTAGCGGCCTACTCTCTCATCAATTATTTGTAAAACTGAGTGTTTTTTAAACAAAACAATCAATCAAGAAAGAAGGTAGGTGTCTCCCGTCACCTATGTTCATTTAACTCCACCAAGGTCTGCAAAGAAGGAAGTAAAACGAGTCCTTTCATTTAGGTCTCGGAATAAAAATAAAAATATACGGTAACGTAGCAGGTCACCACCGAGTCCAGTGGGATCATCGCCTTCAAGTCCTGAGACTATGGAACACGAGAAGGAGCAGAAACGTCGTAAGATGTTACCCTTTAGCTCCAAAAGATCATCCAGAGGTTGCAAACGAACGCGAAGTTTCGCTTCAGATGACGAAAAGATGCAAAAACGTCGTAAAATTTCTCCTCTGAGTTAAACAGTTTCGTTCAGCACACGAACCGAGGCTGCGAAGAGAAAATTATCATTCTCAGATAACGAGAAGGTCCGAAAAAGACATAAAGTGTCATCTTCGGACTCAGAAAGATTACCTTCTGACTCGGAAGCATCATCTCCCGGGTCATTGTCTTCAGAGTCATCGTCCGATGATTCATAGTTAATTGCGTCTCTATCGTCTAGGTCAGAGATCAAGAGTGGCAAGAGAAAGTTATCATCGTCAGATAATAACAAGTATAAAAAAAGGCTTAAAGTGTCATCTTCGAGCTCAGAATCGTCATGTTCGGACTCAGAGGTGTCCTCTTCAAACACAGAAGTAACATTTTCCGGTTCAGAAGCGTCATGTTCGGACTCAGAAGGGTTATCTCATTCAGAGGTACAATCTTCGGAATCTTCTTCCTCGGAATCATCATCAGAGTAATCATCTCTAGAGTTGTCATTCTT
This sequence comes from Cherax quadricarinatus, assembly GCF_038502225.1. Classification (NCBI taxonomy): domain Eukaryota; kingdom Metazoa; phylum Arthropoda; class Malacostraca; order Decapoda; family Parastacidae; genus Cherax; species Cherax quadricarinatus. The sequence goes on from NC_091318.1 coordinate 20,682,580, forward strand.
GGATGATTGTCTTTTAACACACTGATGATTTACCTTGTGTCATACAGAGGCAGCAAAATCAGTAGAAATTTAAAAACGATGTATGGAGACTCAGATACTGTCAGAAGTGAGGCGCAGACACAGGAGAAGTAGAGGTAAAACTATAATCATTGAGAGGGCAGGTACGTCTCAAATCCATCCCTTTTCACTTGGAATTAGTGGTCAGGCAAAAAGGTTATCGAATACCTTTCCTGTACCAAGATACCGTTCTGTGTCTGACAGAATGAATATGATAATGGTATACAATACAAGTAATAAGTAGATAAATTAGACACATGGGCAACACTTGAGTATTTTTATTGAGGAAACGTCTCGCCACGCATTGGCTTCATCAGTCCTATACAAAGAATGGCGAAGAGCAGAAGGAGTTGGAGGTAACCAGTCCCTCAGCCTGGAGTCGATGCAATTAGTCCACCATCCTTTCAAGACCGGGCTGGCAAAATAAGAACTTAAGAAAGGAGGAACAGAGCAACAGGCATACTGGCCTGGTCAAACTCACCCGCCCACGCCTACTCTTGTACTTGTCTAACTTACTTTTAAAGAAACACAAGGTTTTCGCTTCAATGACGGTACTCAGGAGTTTGTTCCATTCGTCCGAAATTCTATTACCAAACCATTCTTTCCTAAACTTTCGTAAATCACCATATAGGCTATCATCACAGTTCAAATCGTCACCCAATTTGCCTTCCATCTTCGACGGGGTCGTTTCATTAGCGTTTACTTTTAATAATAATAATAATAATAATAATAATATATATATATATATATATATATATATATATATATATATATATATATATATATATATATATATATATATATATATATATATATATATAATCATTCACCAAACTGCGGCAGGCCAGGACTCGACCCTACGAACCTTGTGCCGCCTCCAGAGACAGCACAATGTACGCATCACCTTACCACTCAGCCAGCAATCCTACAAAAACCAAGCACACAGCACGGAGCTATGTGTTTGCCGTGGTCCAAGGACACTAGTGGCAGTGGTATCTCAAGGATTAATTTCAGCCTCATTTTTTATGAATACCCGCCTCAACAATCAGTGATTTCATTGCTATATAGAGTGCTTGTTGAGGCGGGTATTCACACAGGATGAGGCTGAAATTAATCCTTGATATATCACTGCCACGAGTGTCCTCGGACCAAGGCAAACACATAGCTCCGTGCTGTGTGCTTGTTTTTTTGTAGGATCGCTATTCTAGTGGTAAAGTGATGCATACATTGTGCTGTCACTGGAGGCGGCACAAGGTTCATAAGGTCGGGTCTTAGCCTGACGCAGTTTGGTAAATGATTTAAAAATCACTTGTTTCGTGATTTCAGATATATATATATATATATATATATATATATATATATATATATATATATATATATATATATATATATATATATATATATATATATATATATATATATATATATATATATATATATATATAGATATCGTGTGGCCTCCTGCTCTGTCATCGGTCCTCCTGTTCTTTCATGGGTCCTCTTCTTCTGTCAGGGGTCCCCCGGCTCTGTCATGGGTCCTCCTGTTATGTCATGGGTCCCCCTGCCTGCTCGAGCAGGCTTGATATGCTAATCTAATTAATATAAATAATAATAATTTTTAGTTGCTAATGTAAATCGTTAGTCATAGCGTATGGATGATCAATCCTTTATACATATACACACACGCACACACTGCGACCAGCCGGGGAACTGAACCCGAGCCGTCTAGGTAGCCTCCTGGGAAGATAACTAAACTAGACCATGAAGATCTCTATTATCATCATGAAGATTACGAAGGGTCGATACCGTGACTGGAACAATAACAAATAGCTTTATGACGACGTTTCGGCCCGACTCGGACCGAAACGTCGTCATATAGATTCTTTTTCCTATGTGTAGGTTATTTGTATATTATTACCATGATTGTTACTACTACTAATGTTACCACGACTAGTAGTCGTGGTAACATTAGTAATAGTAGTAGTAACATTACTACTGTTACTACAACAACTACTACTACTGCTACCTCCACGACTACCATCACTGCTTCTCACAACCACTATCACTCCACCACTACTAATGACCTCAGAATTCACTACAACTATCTTCACTACTCTTGTTATCACCATCACTACTACTTGTTATCACCAACTATCACTACTACTACCACTCAGAACAACTAGACCAATTTGCTGTATCACCATATTTTAAAATATACATATACTCATTTACGCAGTCATACACACTTATACATGCTTATACACAGTTATACACACTTATACAGTCCCTAGGACTGAATCCATATGCCTACTATTAGTGCATTCCCTTAATAATAATAATAATAATAATAATAATAATAATAATAATAATAATACCCAATAAATGTTTCCTTACAGCACAGCAGACGAAATTAAGAATTCCATGATAACTTAATAATTACTTATGTGTATACATGTGGTAACCTCTGTTGATAGTCGAGTTTATCTGTGAATGCTTTCCTTCTTGCTTCAGTAATTTGGAAGAGTCATTTCTCGTATTTGTTATTTACTAAAGACTATTGCGAACTCCAGTAAATGGCCAAGAATACGCGTATCCGTAGACGTTTTGATTGCACCGTCCCAGAACTGGGCGAAAGTGCTGTAGACATACTGACTGATGGAGCCACGAGAACTGAAACAATAATAACCTTCACGTCAGTATGCAATGTTTATCTTAATGGTGAAATGGCTTTCGTGATTAAAAGGTTCTATAAGAAGTGGTAAGTAGTCAAAGAGAGTTATTACGTCTGTCGCTTTTAGAAAGTTGCTGGAGTTATGAGGCTGATAGGCGTTTGTTTACCAGCAACGCAGATGCTCTCCTACTACGCTGGACCAACATTACGAATGGTTATCAAGTAATATCCAGGTCCTGACAAGGATACTCTATTAGACGTCTTTCTCCAATTGTGCAAAGCAGTGGAAGAGATTCATAGCATGGGCTTTGCACACAATTCATTAAAAATAGAGAATGTTTGTCTAGATTAAGAAAAAAATATTCTGCGTCTTATTGACTTTGGATAGACGCTGCATCTCGGGACGCCGGTGCCGAGGTTTTTCAAGCGAAGAAAGAAAGGGGTTGAAGAGAGGAAAAAAAGATATTAACGTTACGCACCTGAGCTTATTGAAGGCTAACCTTGCTCAGCTGCCAGTGATATCTACAGTGTAGGTTATATTGCGAATGAACTCATTGATAAGAGAAGAATGAAAGGCGTTCTCTACTATTGGTACAGATAAACCTAAAGACTCAGTCCTGAGCGCCGGCCTACTCTTTCATCAATTATATGTAAAACTGAGTGTTTTTTAAACAAGGCTATCGAGAAGAAAAGAAGAAAGGTGTCTCCAGTGAACTGCGTTCATTTAACGCCTCCAGAAGCGTGTGTACAGAAGGATACAAAACGAGTTTCTTCATTTGGACCAAAAAATAAAAATAAGCGGTAACGTAGCAGATCACCACCGAGTTCAGTAGGATCATCTTCGTCATCCAGTTCTGAGACCATGGGTGACATGAGAAAGTTTTCTTTCTCGGAAGACTAGAAGGCGCCGAAAAGTCGTAAGATGTTACCTTTAAGCTCCAGAAGATCATCCAGGGCTTGCAAACAAATGCGATGTTTTGCTTATGAGGATGAAATGGTGCAGAAACGTCGTAAACTTTCTCCTTCGAGTTAAATAGGTTCATCTTCGGATTCAGAATGGCCTTTATCCTCGAAGTCTCTATCGTCCAGCCCAGAGATCAAGGCTGTCAAGAGAACGTTTTCCTTCTCAGATGATTAAAATGTGCGAAAACGGCGTAAAATGCTACCTTCGGGGTGGTCACCTGTGAAGTCGTCACCTTTGGGATCATCGGACCCACCACATCTGGGGTCATCTCCGGAGTCATCATCTTCGGAGTCATCACTTCTATGGTCTTCATCAGAGTCACCACTTCTGGTGTCATCTCCCGAGTTATCTTCAGAGTCATCATCTCTGGAGTCAACTTTGGAGTCATCATCTCTGGGGTCATCTTCCTCGGATGATTGTCTTACAACAAACTGATGACTTAAGTTCTTTTGCAGGTATTAGTAGATATATGAATTGATAGATAGTTTTATATATATATATATATATATATATATATATATATATATATATATATATATATATATATATATATATATATATATATATATATATATATATATATATATATATATATATATATATATATATATATATATATATATATATATATATATATATATATATATATATTCAGCTGGCTACAGCAAAAATTTTTTGTTTGGCTAGCGTGAAATTCCCTCATCAGAGGGTGTTCAGCAGGGTGATCCACTTACTCCTCTTCTGCTTGGCAGTAAGAGAACTAACTTCCAGCCAATGCAGCGAGCTCAACATTTAGTACCTGGATGATGGCACTCTGGCAGGTACTGAAGAGTCCCTGTTAGAGGACCTACAACTGGTGAAGACATCCTCAATTCCTCCAGGTGTGAAATCACCGCAACGAGCCAGGAAATAATCAGTGTTGTGCAAACAATCCTCTCGGAAGTCTCTACTACCACTCCATACAACAATACCCTCTTGGGAGCACCGCTGGGTCACCATGCCATCGACACTGTCCTCAAGGACAAATTGAATGACCTGAAGAGAAGGGAGGAGAGAATAAGAGATCTTGATGCCCATGATGCCCTGTATCTCCTCACAAGGTGTCTTACTATGCCAAGATTCACTTACTTCCTGAGGTGCGCACCCTCTTTTGACAACCCAACACTCGACGAATATAATGCTCACCTGAGATCAACCTTTAAGAAAGCACTGAATCTGTCACTAGAGGATCGGCAATGGGATCAGGCAACCCTCAAGATTGTCCCTGAATGTTTGAGAGACGCAGTAGGAGCTCAAGACCCAAGGTTCACTGACGCAACCATGCGGTGGGACACCCTTGCAGACTCCTCCAGCTCCTCCCAAAGAGCACAAACAGTTCCACTAGGACAAACCGATAATGGAAAAAATCGCCAACAAGAATGCTCACCAACGCTTTAGGAAAGGACAAGTTCATCTCCTAGTGGTGAAAGGCACCACACTCAGAAGATTTCCTTCTAGCTGTTCCCAACTCCTCCCTGGGCTCTCGACTAGACCCACAGGCCATTAGGGTTGGTGTTGCTCTTCACCAGCCACCCCCATCCTCACCGAACATAGGTGTATATGCGGCAGGGTGACGGCTGATTAATTCGGACATCATGGTCTTGTGTGTCACACATCAGAAGGGAATTATGCCAGACATGAGGAGGTCAGTGACACCATAAAGAGAAGCCTCGCTACTACCCATTACCCAGCCCAAAGGGAACCCCAAGTGCAGAGGTCTGACGGAAGTCAAAAGCGTCCTGATGGAGCCACTATGCTACTCTGGAAGGATGGAAAGCAGATTGCCTGGGACTACACCTGTGCTGCCACAATTGCAGACACCTACTTTCCATACTCCATAGTTAAAGGGGTGGAGCTGCCAGCCACAGGGAGACCCAGAAGACCAGAAAATATGAAGACCTTCCCCCTTGCTATAACTTCATTCCAATAGGGTCGGAGACCCTTGGAGCATGGGGCAAGTGTGCTCTAAAGTTCCTCAAAGAGCTGGGTGAAAAACTTACCATAGAAACCAAGGACCACAGTGGAGCCGGATTTCTCTTTCAGAGACTCAGTGTTGCGATCCAGGGGGTAAATGCCTGCAGCATTCTGGGCACACGGCAAACTGCCGGGGAGCTGGACGAAGTATTTGAGATGTAGCTCTGAGTAGTTATCTATGTTGTTTTACTCTTTATTGTGTTTTTTTTCAGTGTATTTTGTCAATGAATTTTGTCTTTAAATAAAATTTATATTAAATATAGGAAGTGTAAGGAGAAAATTTTCAAGCAGCTTCGGGGAGAACTTTGAGTTTTCCCTGAAACAAGTTTATACTTTTCTCTGAGAATGAGGGTCCCCAGGACAGTTCTAGAGGTGGTACTTCCCTACACACACACACACACACACACACACACACACACACCCACACACACACACACACACACACACACACACACACACACACCCACACACACACACACACATATATATATATATATATATATATATATATATATATATATATATATATATATATATATATGTATATATATATATATATATATATATATATATATATATATATATATAAAGGGGACAAAAGAGAGTGCAAAAATTATAGGGGGATAAGTCTGTTGAGTATACCTGGTAAAGTGTATGGTAGAGTTATTATTGAAAGAATTAAAAGTAAGACTGAGAATAGGATAGCAGATGAACAAGGAGGCTTTAGGAAAGGTAGGGGGTGTGTGGACCAGGTGTTTACAGTGAAACATATAAGTGAACAGTATTTAGATAAGGCTAAAGAGGTCCTTGTGGCATTTATGGATTTGGAAAAGGCGTATGACAGGGTGGATAGGGGGGCAATGTGGCAGATGTTGCAGGTGTATGGTGTAGGAGGTAGGTTACTGAAAGCAGTGAAGAGTTTTTACGAGGATAGTGAGGCTCAAGTTAGAGTATGTAGGAAAGAGGGAAATTATTTCCCAGTAAAAGTAGGCCTTAGACAGGGATGTGTGATGTCACCATGGTTGTTTAATATATTTATAGATGGGGTTGTAAGAGAAATAAATGCGAGGGTCTTGACAAGAGTCGTGGAGTTAAAAGATAAGGAATCACACATAAAGTGGGAGTTCTCACAGTTGCTCTTTGCTGATAACACTGTGCTCTTGGGAGATTCTGAAGAGAAGTTGCAGAGATCGGTGGATGAATTTGGTAGGGTGTGCAAAAGAAGAAAATTGAAAGTGAATACAGGAAAGAGTAAGGTTATGAGGATAACAAAAATATTAGGTGATGAAAGATTGGATATCAGATTGGAGGGAGAGAGAATGGAGGAGGTGAATGTATTCAGATATTTGGGAGTGGACGTGTCAGCGGATGGGTCTATGAAGGATGAGGTGAATCATAGAATTGATGAGGGGAAAAGGGTGAGTGGTGCACTTAGGAGTCTGTGGAGACAAAGAACTTTGTCCTTGGAGGCAAAGAGGGGAATGTATGAGAGTATAGTTTTACCAATGCTCTTATATGGGTGTGAAGCATGGGTGATGAATGTTGCAGCGAGGAGAAGGCTGGAGGCAGTGGAGATGTCATGTCTGAGGGCAATGTGTGGTGTGAATATAATGCAGAGAATTCGTAGTTTGGAAGTTAGGAGGAGGTGCGGGATTACCAAAACTGTTGTCCAGAGGGCTGAGGAAGGGTTGTTGAGGTGGTTCGGACATGTAGACAGAATGGAGCGAAACAGAATGACTTCAACCTAGAAAAGGTTGGAGGGAGGGGGTAAAGAAGGTTTTGTGTGCGAGGGGCTTGGACTTCCAGCAGGCGTGCGTGAGCGTGTTTGATAGGAGTGAATGGAGACGAATGGTTTTTAATACTTGACGTGCTGTTGGAGTGTGAGCAAAGTAACATTTATGAAGGGGTTCAGGGAAACCGGCAGGCCGGACTTGAGTCCTGGAGATGGGAAGTACAGTGTCTGCACTCTGAAGGAGGGGTGTTAATGTTGCAGTGTAAAAACTGTAGTGTAAAGCACCCTTCTGGCAAGACAATGATGGAGTGAATGATGGTGAAAGTTTTTCTTTTTCGGACCACCTTGCCTTGGTGGGAATCGGCCAGTGTGATAATAAAATAAATAAATATATATATATATATATATACTCCCACTTGCATCCCAAATTCCCTGCTCCATCTCCTCGGATCGAGTTTTTCTCTATATCAATAATACAAAGATTTCCCCCACCATTCACTTCTACTCCAAATATTCCTGCTCTACTTCCTTGGATCAAGTTTTTCTCGATAATACCAAGACTCCACTTCCTCGAATCATGTTTTTTGGATTCCCCCCTCTGGGGGTAAGCATTCAAAATGGACTCCCACTTGCATCCCAAATTCCCTGCTCCATCTCCTTAGATCAAGTTTTTCTCGATAATACCAAGACTCCATCTCCTTGGATCAAGTTTTTGGATTTTCCCCTCTGGGGGTAAGCATTCAAATGAACTCCTCCTATGGGGCATGGTACTTTCTCTTACTACAGGTCTAAACAAGTGTGACGTCACCCCACCTGTATTTACTCGGCGGTCAGTGACGTCACTGACATAGGGGGGGAAGTCGACAAGATTCAGCCTGTATGTGTGAGGTCATCACGTGACGTCACTGACCGCCGAGTAAACACAGGTGGGGTGACGTCACACTTGTTTAGACCTGTAGTAAGAGAAAGTACCATGCCCATAGGAGGAGTTCATTTGAATGCTTACCCCCAGAGGGGAAAATCCAAAAACTTGATCCAAGGAGATGGAGTCTTGGTATTATCGAGAAAAACTTGATCTAAGGAGATGGAGCAGGGAATTTGGGATGCAAGTGGGAGTCCATTTTGAATGCTTACCCCCAGAGGGGGGAATCCAAAAAACTTGATTCGAGGAAGTGGAGTCTTGGTATTATCGAGAAAAACTTGATCCAAGGAAGTAGAGCAGGAATATTTGGGGTAGAAGTGGATGGTGGGGGAAATCTTTGTATTATTGATATCGAGAAAAGCTCGATCCGAGGAGATGGAGCAGGGAATTTGGGATTCAAGTGGGAGTTCATTTTGAATGCTTACCCCCAGAGGGGGAAATACAAAAAGCTTGATCCGAGGAGATGGAGGAGAAATATTTGGGGTGAAAGTGGGAGTCCATTTTGAATGCTTACCCCCAGATGGGGGAATCCAAAAAACTTGATCCGAGATCATAAGAAAATGAAATTCGAAAAAAATTGGGATGGGGGTGAAAGTGGGAGGGGGAACCTCAAAAATTTGATCCGAGGAGATGGAGAGCACAAGAAAATAAAATTCAAAAAAAATTTGAAAAAAACTGGAAAAAAATTCGGGGCGCGGGGGCGATCCGGACGACGCTGCAGAAGGCGCAGCAGAAGGCGCGGGCGGGCGCGAGGGCGCGGGCGGGCGCGAGGGCGCGGGCGCGAGGGTGTGGGCGGGCGCGAGGGCGCGGCGGGCGCGGGGGTCGGCGCGAGGGCAGGGGCAGGTGGGGGGCACGGGGGCACGGGCGGGCCCGAGGGCGGGGGACGCGGAGGGCGCGGGTGGGGGTCGTGGGTGGGGGTCGTGGGTGGGGGTCGTGGGTGGGGGACGTGGGTGGGGGGGTTGAGGGTGAGGTGGTCTCGAGGGTGAGGTGGTCTCGAGGGCGAGGTCAAGGTCATTAGCATATAGGTGTGAAAGGGAGCCACTCAGGAAAAGGAGCCACCCTGTAGAAGGCCTTTTCAGGAGGGACCGCTCTGTAGAAGGGACCACTCTGTAGAAATCAGTACTACTTATATATATATATATGTATATATATATATATATATATATATATATATATATATATATATATATATATATATATATATATATATATATATATATATATGCCACCTTTATATCAACAATGTATCTCTTAAATCTTCTGTGCCGTATTATGTAATAAAATATTCCTATTGGTAAAAAAAAATAGTTTAAAAGATGGGGTGGTAGGGGAAGTGGAATATTCAAATGGCTTCAGGAAGAAATCCAAATATTCTTCCTTGAAGCCTTTTTATCCACTTCTCCGAGGCTATGGGTCCCACAATTTACACCAGAGGTGGACCCCATCCTATATATATATATAGATATATATATATATATATTATATATATATATAATATATATATATATATATATATATATATATATATATATATTATATATATATATATGTCATGCCGAATATGTAAAACTGGTCAATTAGCAATAACTCATTTAAAATTAAGTCCTTTCTAAAAAATTTTCTCTTATACGTTTAAAGATATATTTTTTCATTAATGGTAATGTAAAAAATTTTAATTTTGCACAAAACGAATCTTAGAAAACTTACCTAACCTTATTATAACAAGAACAATTTATTTTAGCCTAACCCAACTAAATATATTTTAGATTTGTTTACAATAATTTAATACTAATCAAACCCAGTTAAATATTTTTTTCTTTAGGTTCAGAATGATTTTGGCGAAATTATTGCATACACAAATTTTCACTTGTCCTATATGGCAAGATGAACGTTGCTATTTAAGCCAAGATTGCAAGTTCTGCCTATTCGGCACGACATATATATATATATATATATATATATATATATATATATATATATATATATATATGTATATATATATATATATATATATATATATATATATATATATATATATATATATATATATATATATATATATATATTACAAACAATCGCAGATGGGAGATTTTAACTATGCAAGACAAGCCACGGAGGGTGGAAATCTGTAGCTCATGCACTTTCACACTTCTCAGTGCATCATCAGGAGCTGTGTATGTGCAACGTTGCAAAAGAGCAACTAAAGCAGGGAGAGTTCTCAGGGTAGGATAGTGCTGATGTGTCACCGTCCACGGTTTCCCTTAGACTGTGGTCAGTGATCAGTGCCAAACCCACTCTACTGCCATCCTTCTACTCCCCCATATGGGGTAGGAGGGTTTCTGAAATGTCAAGTATGAAATTATATGAATTAATAGCCAGCTCTTAGCTTTTTCTAGGCGTCGGATATTATACACATGGACTGCTATATTATGTGTAATATAGCACTCCATGTGTATAATATCCAACAAGAAACACATTTTCTCAAATTACATGACCTGTTATAAACGACTAGAAAAAGCTTGGGGCTGGCTGTTAATTTATATAATTTCATACATGACATCTCAGAAACCCTCCTACCCCATATGGGGGTGTAGGGGGATGGCAGTAGGGTGGGGTTGTCACTGACCACTGACCACTGACCACTGACCACAGTCTAAGGGAAACCGTGAACGGTGACACAGCACTACACTACCCTGAGAACTCTCCTTCCTTTAGTTGCTTTTTTGCAACGTTGCATAGCTCCTGATGATGCACTGAGAAGTGTGAAAGTACTTGAGCTACAGATTTCCACCCCCGTGGCTTATCTTGCATATATATATATATATATATATATATATATATATATATATATATATATATATATATATATATATATATATATATATATATATCAATGGACCTGCAATGTCAAGTCACCACAACTCAGCACTGAAATTGCAGGTGTATATACAATCATACAATCATCACTACTCGTCCCTGAACCTAGAACTGGAACGTCAGTGATCATCACTATTCATTCCCAAAACTGAAGCATTACCTGGAGGTTACCTGGAGGTTATTCCGGGGATCAACGCCCCCGAGGCCCGGTCCATGACCAGGCCTCCCGATGGATCAGGGCCTGATCAACTAGGCTGTTACTGCTGGCCGCACGCAGTCCAACGTACGAGCCACAGCCCGGCTGATCCGGCACTGACTTTAGGTATCTGTCCAGCTCTCTCTTGAAGGCAGCCAGGGGCTTATTGGCAATTCCCCTAATGCTTGATGGGAGGCTGTTGAACAGTTTTGGGCCCCGGACACTTATGGTGTTTTCTCTTAGTGTAAAAATGGCGCCCCTACTTTTTATTGGGGGCATTTTGCATCGCCTGCCCAGTCTTTTACTTTTGTAGGGAGTGATTTCTGTGTGCAGATTTGGGACCATTCCTTCCAAGATTTTCCAAGTGTAGATTATGATATATCTCTCCTTCCTGTGTTCCAACGAGTACAAGTCAAGTGCTTCCAAGCGTTCCCAGTAGTTAAGGTGCTTGACAGAACTTATACGTGCAGTAAAGGATCTCTGTACACTTTCTAGATCTAGATTAACAATCGTTACTACAACAATCATCACTCAAATTACATCAACAATCATCACTCAAATTGCAACATCAATAATCATCAATACTCATAACTGTAACTGAAACATCAACACTCATCAGTTAAACTGAAACATCAACAATCATCACTGCTATTTTTCATTAATACTCAATTACAATCATTACCATTGTAACCACTACTATAACTACTACTATTACTACTACTTCTCCTATTAGTGCTAATATTACTGTTATTACAACTATTAGTCACTAATCATCTTCACTACTGTTACAAATACAGACATTACTACTGTTACTACTACTGTTACTACTACTGTTACTACAACTATCTACCACTAACGACCACAGAATTCATTACAACTCTCTTCACAACTACTCACTTGTCACCACCAACTACCAGCACTGTATCTCCCCTCGGAACAACTCTCACCATATACGCTGTCATCACTATCATGATAGCGTATAATTATTATTATTAGTATTATAGCAGCACGAATTGATGAAGATTTCTTCGTAGCAAACACGACGAACTTACAAATTCCAAGATCACCTAATAATTACTTAATTATCTATTAATGTCGATAAGGTTAATTCTGTAGAGAGTTTATGTTGTTAACTCTTGAAATGGCAAAAAACACGCGCCTCCGTAGACGGTTTGATTACACTGTTCCCGAACTGAGCCCAAGAGCTGTAGACATACTGACCAATGGAGCCTTGTGCCTTGTAACTTACAAAACCTGCAAATCAGTGTGCTAGGTTTATATTGATGGTGATATGATGTTCGTGATTAAAACTTTCAAAAAACAATGGAAAGTTGTCAGAGAAAGTTATTTTATCAGGCGATTTTAGGCAATTCCTGGAGTTGTCAGGTTGATAGGCGTTTGTTTACCAACATTGCAGATGCTCACCTACTACGCTGGACCAACACTGGAAATGGTTGTCAGGTAATATCTACCTTTTAACAGTAAAACTCTTCTACGCATCTTCATTTAGCTGTGCATAGCGGTGGAACAGCTTCACAGCATGGGCTTTGCCCATAATTTATTAGCAATGAAAAATGTATGCCTTAATGAGAAAAATAAAACTGTGCGTCTTATTGACTTTGGGTAGACGCAGCCTCTTGGGAAACTGATGCCCAAGATTTACAAGAAAAGGGTGACAGGAGATGACCGGTACGCACCTGAGCTCACTAAAGGCTAACCTTGCTCAGCTGCCAGTGATATCTACAGTGTAGGTTATATTGCGAATGAACTCATTGACAAGAGAAGAATGAAAGGCGTTCTCTACTATTGGTACAGATAAACCTAAAGACTCCATCCTGAGCACCGGCCTACTCTTTCATCAATTATATGTAAAACTGAGTGTTTTTTAAACAAGGCTATCGGGAAGAAAAGAAGAAAGGTGTCTCCCGTGAACTGCGTTCATTTAACGCCTCCAGAAGCGTGTGTACAGAAGGATACAAAACGAGTTTCTTCATTTGGACCAAAAAATAAAAATAAGCGGTAACGTAGCAGATCACCACCGAGTTCAGTAGGATCATCTTCGTCATCCAGTTCTGAGACCATGGGTGACATGAGAAAGTTTTCTTTCTCGGAAGACTAGAAGGCGCCGAAACGTCGTAAGATGTTACCTTTGAGCTCCAGAAGATCATCCAGGGCTTGCAAACAAATGCGATGTTTTGCTTATGAGGATGAAATGGTGCAGAAACGTCGTAAACTTTCTCCTTCGAGTTAAATAGGTTCATTCAACGCTCGATCCAAGGCTGCCAAGAGAAAGTTATCGGTCTCAGATAACGAGAATGTACGAAAAAGTCTTAAAAGGTCAAAAGTCTCATCTTCGGATTCAGAATGGCCTTTATCCTCGAAGTCTCTATCGTCCAGCCCAGAGATCAAGGCTGTCAAGAGAACGTTTTCCTTCTCAGATGATTAAAATGTGCGAAAACGGCGTAAAATGCTACCTTCGGGGTGGTCACCTGTGAAGTCGTCACCTTTGGGATCATCGGACCCACCACATCTGGGGTCATCTCCGGAGTCATCATCTTCGGAGTCATCACTTCTATGGTCTTCATCAGAGTCACCACTTCTGGTGTCATCTCCCGAGTTATCTTCAGAGTCATCATCTCTGGAGTCAACTTTGGAGTCATCATCTCTGGACTCCAGCCCAGAGATCAAGGCTGCCAAGAGAAAATTTTCGTTCTCAGATAATAAAAAGTTGCGAAAACGGCGTAAAATAACGCCTTCGACCTCTGAAGAGTCGGACTCAAAATGGTTATCATCGGTGTCAACTGAGTCATCTGGGAGCTCAGGATTCAGATGGGATTCAGTAATTTTATCGTCGGACTTAAAATAGTCATCATTCATAGATCGTCGGGTAACTGCGCCTTTGTCGTCTGTCCAAGAGATCAAAGCTGGCAAAAGAAAGTTGTCGTTCTCAGACGAAAAGGTGCGATAAGAGAGTAAAATGTCACCTGCGGGGCTGGTATATTAGAAATCATCACCTGTAGAGTCATCATCTTCATCTTAAGAATCATCACCTCTGGGATCATCGTCGGAGCCACCATCTTCATGGTCACCTCCCGATTCCTCATATTCAGAGTCATCACTGCCATGGTCATCATCAGAGTCACCACGTCTGGGGTCATCATCAGAGTCACCAAGTCTGGGGTCATCATCGTCTCTTGGTTTATCATCGGGATCACCACCTCTGGGGTCAACTCCAGAGTCATCTTCGTAGTCATCCCCCCTGGATTCATCACTGGACTCACCACTTATGGAATAATATCCCGAATCATTACCTGTATTATCAACTTCGGAGTCATCATCTTTAGGGTCATCTTAAGATTCATCCCTTTTGGGGTCATCTTTGGAGTCATCCCTTTTGCGATCATCTTCGGAGTCGTCACCTCAAGAGTCATTATCCTCTGATGATGGTCTTACAACACTCTGATGAGCTGGTATGCATCATAGACCAGTGCTGCAAAAACAACTGAGAGGCCATGCTCACGTAACCTCTTTCAACATGAATGAGCAGAGAGGCCGGGCTTACATAACCTTCAGCATGAATGAGCTGGGAGGACAGGCTTATATAACGCCCTATACCTGAAATGAGCTGAGAGGCCACGGCTCACATAATCTCTCTGCTCATTCGAAGGCTCCGATATTTTATTAATAATATTTTTGTGTTAATTATCAAACACATTACTTTCGTATTCTAAGATAACTAAACGTGATAAGAAAACTCAAATATTATTCGAACAGGCTTGCTATTTTAATCTAATTATTATACATAATAATAATAATAATAATAATAATAATAATAATAATAATAATAATAATAATAATAATTAATAATAATAATAATAATAATAGTAATGGGATTTAGGTCATATATATATATATATATATATATATATATATATATATATATATATATATATATATATATATATATATATATATATATATATATATATATATATATATATATATATATATATATATATTCTTTTTCTTCTTTCAACAAACCGGCCGTATCCCACCGAGGCAGGGTGACCCAAAACGAAAAACAAAAGTTTCTCTTTTCAAATTTAGTAATTTATACAGGATAAGGGGTTACTAGCCCCTTGCTCCTGGCATTTTAGTCGCCTCTTACAACACGCATGGCTTACAGAGGAAGAATTCTGTTCCACTTCCTCATGGAGGCAAGAGGAAATAAACAAGAACAAGAACTAGAAAGAAAATAGCAGAAACCCCAGAGGGGTGTGTATATATATGCTTGTACATGTATGTGTAGTGTGACCTAAATGTACGTAGAAGTAGCAAGACGTACCTGAAATCTTGCATGTTCACGAGACAGAAAAAAGGACACCAGCAATCCTACCATCATGTATAACAATTAATATGTATATATATATATATATATATATATTTATATATATATATATATATATATATATATATATATATATATATATATATAGATATATAAATATATATATAGATATACAGTGGTCCCCCGCTTTTCGTAGTTCCCGGCAATCGTAAAATTCGCCAATCATAGAGGTATTTTCGTATAAACATGGACTCGCTTTTCATAGGTTGACTCTCGAGTCGTAGTTCGTCCAGGACGCGTACCCACGGCGTGAGCTAGGGCAGCAGCCAGTCTGGCATTGTTTACCAGTGAGCGAAGGTCCCCTCACGTGCTCCAGCGAAATATTTCATAATATTCCATTTATTTTAGTGCTTGCAAGTACTAAATAAGCTTCCATGGTTCCAAAGAAAGCTCCTAGTGCCAAGCCTGTGGTAAAGAAGGTGAGAAATACGATTGAATTTAAGAAAACCATCATTGAACAATATGAAAGTGGTACAAGTGTGGCCGAACTGTCCAGGATGTATAAGAAACCCTACACAACCTTATGTTCCATAGTGGCCAAGAAAAATGAAATAAAGGATGCTGTTGTTGCAAAGGGAGTAACTATGCTGACAAAAATGAGATCACCAGTACTGGAAGAGGTTGAGAAGTTATTATTGGTGTGGATAAATGAGAAACAATTAGCAGGAGATACTCTTATGACTTCGTTTATTTGTGAAAAGGCTAGGCAGTTGCATGAAGATTTGGTAAAGAAATTGCCTGCAAATAGTGGTGAAGTGAGTGAATTTAAGGCCAGCAAAGGCAGGTTTGAGAGATTTAAGAACCGTACTGGCATGCACAGTGTGGTAAGGCATGGTGAGGCTGCCAGTTCGGACCACAAGGCGGCTGAAAAATATGTGCATGAATTCCAGGAGTACATACAGGCTGAAGGACTGAAACCTGAACAAGTGTTCAATTGTGACGAAACAGACCTCTTTTGGAAGAAAATGCCAAAGAGGACCTTCATTACACAAGAGGAAAAGGCAATGCCAGTACACAAGCCTATGAAAGACAGGCTGACGCTAATGTTCTGTGCTAATGCTAGTGGGGATTTCAAAGTGAAGCCATTACTAGTGTACCATTCTGAAAATCCCAGAGTGTTCAGGAAAACAATGTTATGAAGAGTAAATTGTGTGTGTTTTGGAAATCTAATTGTAAGGCATGGGTCACGAGGGAAATTTTCGTCGAGTGGTTCAATGAAGTGTTTGGCCCTAGTGTGAAGGAGTATCTCCTGGAAAAGAAATTGGATCTCAAGTGCCTGCTAGTAATGGACAATGCACCTGCTCATCCTCCAAACTTGGATGACCTAATTTTCGAGGAGTTTGGGTTCATCACAGTAAAGTTCTTGCCCCCGAATACCACTCCTCTCCTCCAACTCATGGACCAGCAGGTTATTGCAAACTTTAAAAAACTCTACACAAAAGCAATGTTTCACAGGTGCTTGACTGTGACCACAGACACTTACTTGACCCTAAGGGAATTTTGGAGAGAACACTTCAGCATCCTCCACTGCATAACCCTTATAGGTATGGCTTGGGAGGGAGTGACTACCAGGACTTTGAACTCTGCCTGGAGAAAATTGTGGCCAGATTGTGTCGACAAGAGGGATTTTGAAGAATTTGGGACTGACCCTAATGAGCCTATGTCTGTTGTAAAATCAATTGTGGCGCTGGGGAGTTCCATGGGGTTGGATGTGAGTTTGGAGGATGTGAAAGAATTGGTGGAAGACCACAATGAAGAGCTAACCACTGAGGAGCTGCAAGAGCTTCAGCAGGAAGAGCAACACATCGCAGCTCAGAATCTTGCTGCAGAGGAGGAGGAAGAGAGATGGAAGAAGGTGCCTTCTTCAGAAATTAAAGAGATTTTTACTATGTGGGGTAAGATGGAAAGCTTTATGGAGAAACATCACCCTAACAAGGTTGTTGCAAGCCAGGTTGGCAACATGTACAGTGACAAAGTCTTGGGCCATTTTAGGGAAGTGTTAAAGAGACGCCAGAAACAGAGCTCTCTCCACAGTTATTTTGTGAGACAGGACTCCAGTGACTCTCAAGGTGGTCCTAGTGGCATTAAGAAACAGAGAAGAGAAGCAACCCCAGAAAAGCAAATGGTACCTGAGGTGTTGATAGAAGGGGATTCCCCTTCCAAACTATAAACAATCCACTCTCTCTCTTCCTCCATTCTCCCATACACTAAGAAAAATCTCCAATAAAGGTAAGTGTTATGCTGTTAATGTTTCATTCATCATTTCCCATTGTATTGTTTATGTACTACATGCATATTTCATGTTAAATTTTTTTTTGTTTTAATACTTCTGGGTGTCAGGAACGGATTAATTGTATTTACATTATTTATTATGGGGAAAATTGATTCGTAAATCGTAAATTTCGTTTATAGTAACGGCTCCAGGAACGGATTAATTACGAACAACGAGGGACCACTGTATATATATATATATATATATATATATATACACATATATATATATATATATATATATATATATATATATATATATATATATATATATATATATATATATATATATATATATATATATATATATATATATATATATATATATATATACATGGGTCGTTTTGGCCTGCCTCAAAACGACCCATGTTGTTTTGGCCTGCCTCATGGTGAGGGAAAATCACATGATGCTCTAACCTACAGGACCACGCAATCCTACAAGAATCAAGCATCCAGCAGAGCTAGGTGTTTTACCTTTACCAACGGACATACGGTGGTGTGGGTGCCTGTGAGCTAATTTCTTTCTAATCCCCGTTTGGTGTACTATTGTATTATTGTAACCACTCGTTTGTGGTCACAATAATATATATACTGATTGTGGAGGGTAGTAAACCAAAAAGGGATTAGAATGAAATTAGCTCACAGGCACCCACACCACCTTATGTCTACGGATCGAGGTAAAACACCTAGTTTTGCTGGGTGCTTTATTCTTGTAGGATTTCGTGGTCGCTAGTCGCTCTTAATTCCACTCTCACTGGGCTCCAATACCTTTATCGTATCTCTTTCTAGAACTATGTATAGATCCTGCCTCTATTGCTTCACTCTCCAGATTGTTCAACTTCCTGACAACTCTAAAGCTGAAGAAATACTTCCTATCATCCCTAAGGTTCATCTGAGTTTTCAGCTTCCCTTTGTGTCCTCTTATTGAAATGTCTCATTTCTGAAACATTCTGACCCTGTCCACCTGGTCAATTCCTGTCAGTATTTTAAACGTCGTTATCATGTTCTCCCTAGCCCTCCTGTCCTCCAGTGTCGTCAGGTTGAATTCCCTTAACCTTTCCTGATTGGACGTTTCTCTTAGCTCCGGGACTGGTCTTGTTGCAAACTTTTGCAACAAGACTTGCTTGACCCATATGGGTTGCATCCTGGTGTGACCTATTCTTTTCTTCCTTGGGTCGAATCTCGTTGCCTCTCATTTTACCTGTGAGCATTATAACCCTTACGGGTGTGTCGCTTCCTCTTGTTTATAATAAATTCTCAACACATGACAGTAGGAGGTAAATCAGGTTCTATGCGAGGAAGGGGAGGGTAGCTCCATTGCTTCAGATCCCAAGCCTATCACCAGCATCTGTAATAATTATGAGACCGTGCTGCTCTGGGAGGACCGGGTTTACGACTGGTCTGAGACCGTGCTGCTCTGGGAGGACCGGGTGTGCGACTGGTCTCAGACCGTGCAGCTCTGGGAGGACCGGGTTTACGACTGGTCTGAGAGCGTGCAGCTCTGGAAGGACCGGGTGTACGACTGGTCTGAGGCCGTGCAGTTCTAAGAAGACCAGGTGTACGACTGGTCTGAGACCGTGCAGCTCTGGGAGGACGGGGTTTACGACTGGTCTGAGAGCGTGCAGCTCTGGGAGAACCGGGTGTACGACTGGTCTGAGACCGTGCAGCTCTGGGAGGACCGGGTGTACAACTGATCTGAGACCGTGCAGCTCTGGGAGGACTGGGTGTACGACTGGTCTGAGACCGTGCAGCTCTGGGAGGACCGGGTGTACGACTGGTCTGAGACCGTGCAGCTCTGGGAGGACCGGGTGTATGACTGGTCTGAGACCGTGCAGCTCTGGGAGGACCGGGTGTACGACTGGTCTGAGACCGTGCAGCTCTGGGAGGACCGGGTGTACGACTGGTCCGAGACCGTGCAGCTCTGGGAGGACCGGGTGTACGACTGGTCTGAGACCGTGCAGCTCTGGGAGGACCGGGTGTACGACTGGTCTGAGACCGTGCAGCTCTGGGAGGACCGGGTGTATGACTGGTCTGAGACCGTGCAGCTCTGGGAGGACCGGGTGTACGACTGGTCTGAGACCGTGCAGCTATGGGAGGACCGGGTGTACGACTGGTCTGAGACCGTGCAGCTCTGGGAGGACCGGGTGTACGACTGGTCTGAGACCGTGCAGCTCTGGGAGGACCGGGTGTACGACTGGTCTGAGACCGTGCAGCTCTGGGAGGACCGGGTGTACGACTGGTCTGAGACCGTGCAGCTCTGGGAGGACCGGGTGTACGACTGGTCTGAGACCGTGCAGCTCTGGGAGGACCGGGTGTACGACTGGTCTGAGACCGTGCAGCTCTGGGAGGACCGGGTGTACGACTGGAGGATCATTTAGATAAGAACCTTTTGTGCTCTCCACGCTCATCACTATTATCTGTCATGGGTCCCCTGCTCAGTCATGGGTCCCCTGCTCAGTCATGGGTCCCCTGCTCTGTCATGGGTCCCCTGCTCAGTCATGGGTCCCCTGCTCTGTCATGGGTCCCCTGCTCTGTCATGGGTCCCCTGCTCTGTCATGGGTCCCCTGCTCTGTCATGGGTCCCCTGCTCAGTCATGGGTCCCCTGCTCAGTCATGGGTCCCCTGCTCTGTCATGGGTCCCCTGCTCAGTCATGGGTCCCCTGCTCTGTCATGGGTCCCCTGCTCTGTCATGGGTCCCCTGCTCTGTCATGGGTCTCCTGCTCTGTCATGGGTCCCCTGCTCTGTCATGGGTCTCCTGCTCTGTCATGGGTCCCCTCCTCTGTCATGGGTCCCCTGCTCTGTCATGGGTCCCCTGCTCTGTCATGGGTCCCCTGCTCTGTCATGGGTCTCCTGCTCTGTCATGGGTCCCCTCCTCTGTCATGGGTCTCCTGCTCTGTCATGGGTCCCCTGCTCAGTCATGGGTCCCCTGCTCTGTCATGGGTCCCCTGCTCTGTCATGGGTCCCCTGCTCTGTCATGGGTCCCCTGCTCTGTCATGGGTCCCCTCCTCTGTCATGGGTCCCCTGCTCTGTCATGGGTCCCCTGCTCAGTCATGGGTCCCCTGCTCTGTCATGGGTCCCCTGCTCTGTCATGGGTCCCCTGCTCTGTCATGGGTCCCCTGCTCTGTCATGGGTCCCCTGCTCTGTCATGGGTCCCCTGCTCTGTCATGGGTCCCCTGCTCAGTCATGGGTCCCCTGCTCTGTCATGGGTCCCCTGCTCTGTCATGGGTCCCCTGCTCTGTCATGGGTCCCCTGCTATGTCATGGGTCCCCTGCTCTGTCATGGGTCCCCTGCTCTGTCATGGGTCCCTTGCTCTGTCATGGGTCCCCTGCTCTGTCATGGGTCCCCTGCTCTGTCATGGGTCCCCTGCTCTGTCATGGGTCCCCTGCTCTGTCATGGGTCCCCTGCTCTGTCATGGGTCCCCTGCTCTGTCATGGGTCCCCTGCTCTGTCATGGGTCCCCTGCTCTGTCATGGGTCCCCTGCTCTGTCATGGGTCTCCTGCTCTGTCATGGGTCCCCTGCTAAGTCATGGGTCCCCTGCTCTGTCATGGGTCCCCTGCTCTGTCATGGGTCCCCTGCTCTGTCATGGGTCCCCTGCTCTGTCATGGGTCCCCTGCTCTGTCATGGGTCCCCTGCTCAGTCATGGGTCCCCTGCTCTGTCATGGGTCCCCTGCTCTGTCATGGGTCCCCTGCTCTGTCATGGGTCCCCTGCTCTGTCATGGGTCCCCTGCTCTGTCATGGGTCCCCTGCTCTGTCATGGGTCCCCTGCTCTGTCATGGGTCCCCTGCTCTGTCATGGGTCCCCTGCTCTGTCATGGGTCCCCTGCTCTGTCATGGGTCCCCTGCTATGTCATGGGTCCCCTGCTCTGTCATGGGTCCCCTGCTCTGTCATGGGTCCCTTGCTCTGTCATGGGTCCCCTGCTCTGTCATGGGTCCCCTGCTCTGTCATGGGTCTCCTGCTCTGTCATGGGTCCCCTGCTCAGTCATGGGTCCCCTGCTCTGTCATGGGTCCCCTGCTCTGTCATGGGTCCCCTGCTCTGTCATGGGTCCCCTGCTCTGTCATGGGTCCCCTGCTCTGTCATGGGTCCCCTGCTCTGTCATTGGTCCCCTGCCGTCTCATGGGTCCCCTGCTCTGTCATGGGTCCCCCTGCTCTGTCATGGGTCCCCTGCTCTGTCATGGGTCCCCTGCTCTGTCATGGGTCCCCTGCTCTGTCATGGGTCCCCTGCTCTGTCATGGGTCCCCTGCTCTGTCATGGGTCCCCTGCTCTGTCATGGGTCCCCTGCTCTGTCATGGGTCCCCTGCTCTGTCATGGGTCCCCTGCTCTGTCATGGGTCCCCTGCTCTGTCATGGGTCCCCTGCTCTGTCATGGGTCCCCTGCTCTGTCATGGGTCCCCTGCTCTGTCATGGGTCCCCTGCTCTGTCATGGGTCATGGGTCCCCTGCTCTGTCATGGGTCCCCTGCTCTGTCATGGGTCCCCTGCTCTGTCATGGGTCCCCTGCTCTGTCATGGGTCCCCTGCTCTGTCATGGGTCCCCTGCTCTGTCATGGGTCCCCTGCTCTGTCATGGGTCCCCTGCTCTGTCATGGGTCCCCTGCTCTGTCATGGGTCCCCTGCTCTGTCATGGGTCCCCTGCTCTGTCATGGGTCCCCTGCTCTGTCATGGGTCCCCTGCTCTGTCATGGGTCCCCTGCTCTGTCATGGGTCCCCTGCTCTGTCATGGGTCCCCTGCTCTGTCATGGGTCCCCTGCTCTGTCATGGGTCCCCTGCTCTGTCATGGGTCCCCTGCTCTGTCATGGGTCCCCTGCTCTGTCATGGGTCCCCTGCTCTGTCATGGATCCCCTGCTCTGTCATGGGTCCCTGCTCTGTCATGGATCCCCTGCTCTGTCATGGATCCCCTGCTCTGTCATGGGTCCCCCTGCTCTGTCATGGGTCCCCTGCTCTGTCATGGGTCCCCTGCTCTGTCATGGGTCCCCTGCTCTGTCATGGGTCCCCTGCTCTGTCATGGGTCCCCTGCTCTGTCATGGGTCCCCTGCTCTGTCATGGGTCCCCTGCTCTGTCATGGGTCCCCTGCTCTGTCATGGGTCCCCTGCTCTGTCATGGGTCCCCTGCTCTGTCATGGGTCCCCTGCTCTGTCATGGGTCCCCTGCTCTGTCATGGGTCCCCTGCTCTGTCATGGGTCCCCTGCTCTGTCATGGGTCCCCTGCTCTGTCATGGGTCCCCTGCTCTGTCATGGGTCCCCTGCTCTGTCATGGGTCCCCTGCTCTGTCATGGGTCCCCTGCTCTGTCATGGCTCTGTCATCCCCTGCTCTGTCATGGGTCCCCTGCTCTGTCATGGGTCCCCTGCTCTGTCATGGGTCCCCTGCTCTGTCATGGGTCCCCTGCTCTGTCATGGGTCCCCTGCTCTGTCATGGGTCCCCTGCTCTGTCATGGGTCCCCTGCTGTCATGGGTCCCCTGCTCTGTCATGGGTCCCCTGCTCTGTCATGGGTCCCCTGCTCTGTCATGGGTCCCCTGCTCTGTCATGGGTCCCCTGCTCTGTCATGGGTCCCCTGCTCTGTCATGGGTCCCCTGCTCTGTCATGGGTCCCCTGCTCTGTCATGGGTCCCCTGCTCTGTCATGGGTCTCCTGCTCTGTCATGGGTCCCCTGCTCTGTCATGGGTCCCCTGCTCTGTCATGGGTCCCCTGCTCTGTCATGCTCTGTCATGGGTCCCCTGCTCTGTCATGGGTCCCCTGCTCTGTCATGGGTCCCCTGCTCTGTCATGGGTCCCCTGCTCTGTCATGGGTCCCCTGCTCTGTCATGGGTCCCCTGCTCTGTCATGGGTCCCCTGCTCTGTCATGGGTCCCCTGCTCTGTCATGGGTCCCCTGCTCTGTCATGGGTCCCCTGCTCTGTCATGGGTCCCCTGCTCTGTCATGGGTCCCCTGCTCTGTCATGGGTCCCCTGCTCTGTCATGGGTCCCCTGCTCTGTCATGGGTCCCCTGCTCTGTCATGGGTCCCCTGCTCTGTCATGGGTCCCCTGCTCTGTCATGGGTCCCCTGCTCTGTCATGGGTCCCCTGCTCTGTCATGGGTCCCCTGCTCTGTCATGGGTCCCCTGCTCTGTCATGGGTCCCCTGCTCTGTCATGGGTCCCCTGCTCTGTCATGGGTCCCCTGCTCTGTCATGGGTCCCCTGCTCTGTCATGGGTCCCCTGCTCTGTCATGGGTCCCCTGCTCTGTCATGGGTCCCCTGCTCTGTCATGGGTCCCCTGCTCTGTCATGGGTCCCCTGCTCTGTCATGGGTCCCCTGCTCTGTCATGGGTCCCCTGCTCTGTCATGGGTCCCCTGCTCTGTCATGGGTCCCCTGCTCTGTCATGGGTCCCTGCTCTGTCATGGGTCCCCTGCTCTGTCATGGGTCCCCTGCTCTGTCATGGGTCCCCTGCTCTGTCATGGGTCCCCTGCTCTGTCATGGGTCCCCTGCTCTGTCATGGGTCCCCTGCTCTGTCATGGGTCCCCTGCTCTGTCATGGGTCCCCTGCTCTGTCATGGGTCCCCTGCTCTGTCATGGGTCCCCTGCTCTGTCATGGGTCCCCTGCTCTGTCATGTGACCCCTGGTCATGGGTCCCCTGCTCTGTCATGGGTCCCCTGCTCTGTCATGGGTCCCCTGCTCTGTCATGGGTCCCCTGCTCTGTCATGGGTCCCCTGCTCTGTCATGGGTCCCCTGCTCTGTCATGGGTCCCCTGCTCTGTCATGGGTCCCCTGCTCAGTCATGGGTCCCCTGCTCTGTCATGGGTCCCCTGCTCTGTCATGAGTCCCCTGCTCTATCATGGGTCCCCTGCTCTGTCATGGGTCCCCTGCTCTGTCATGGGTCCCCTGCCTTCTCATGGGTCCCCTGCTCTGTCATGGGTCCCCTGCTCTATCATGGGTCCCCTGCTCTGTCATGGGTCCCCTGCTCTGTCATGGGTCCCCTGCTCTGTCATGGGTCACCTGCTCTGTCATGGGTCCCCTGCTATGTCATGGGTCCCCTGCCCTGTCATGGGTCCCCCTCCTCTGTCATGGATCCCCTTGCTCTGTCATGGGTCCCCTGCTCTGTCATGGGTCCCCCTGCTCTGTCATGGGTCCCCTGCTCTGCCATGGGTCCCGTGCTCTGTCATGGGTCCTCCTGTATTGTCATGGATCCCCCTGCTCTATCATGGGTCCCCCTGCTCTGTCATGGGTCCCCTGCTCTGTCATGGGTCCCCCTGCTCTGTCATGGGTCCCCTGCTCTGTCATGACTCCTCCTGTTGTGTCATGGGTCCCCCTGCTCTGTCATGGGCTCCCCTGCTCTGTCATGAATCCTCCTGCTCTGTCATGGGTCCCCTTCTCTGCCATGGATCCTGTTCTGTAATAGGTCCTGTTCTATCATGGATCCTCCTCCTCTGTCATGGGTCCTGTTCTATCATGGGTCCCCCTTCTCTGCCATGGATCCTGTTCTGTCATGGGTCCTGTTCTATCATGGATCCTCCTGCTCTGTCATGGGTCCTCCTGCTCTGTCATGGGTCCTGCTGCTCTGTCATGGATCCCCCTGCTCTGTCGTGGGTCCTCCTACTCTGTCATCGGTCCTCCTGTTCTTTCGTGGGTCTTCTTGTTCTGTCATGGGTCCCCCTGCACTGTCATGGGTTCCCCTGCTCTGCCATGGGCTCTGTTATGTCATGGGTCCTCCTGCTCTGCCACGGGTCTTCCTGATTTGCCTTGGGTCCTCCTGCTCTGCCATGGGTCCTCGGAGTCCGAGGACCCTATAGTAGAGTAGGAGGACCGTCCTCCTACTCTACTATAGGTCTTCCTGCCCTGCAATGTGTCTTGATCTTCCATGGCTTCTACCGTTCCATGGGTCCTCCTGGTCTGCAGTGGGTCCTCCTGTTTTGCCATGGGCCCTGCCCTGCCATTGGTCCTTCTGCCCTGTTTTGGGTCTTGCCCTGTCATGGGTCCTCCTGCTCTGCAATGGGTCCTGCTTTGCCATGGCTCCAACTTTGCCATGTTTCCTTCCCTGCCATGGGTCCATCCCTGCCATGGGTCCATCCCTGCCATGGGTCCTGCTCTGCCATGGGTCCTGCCATTCCCTGGGTCTTCTTGTCCTACCACTGGCCCTACCCACCACTTGGAGGAGGTGGTTCGCAAGCGGCGCGGTTAGCGAGCGCTGTTTTGAGTGCGAATCAAGCGGGCCACAGTGAACAAATTGTGCCCAGTCGCTGCTGCTTCTGCGATTATCTGGAACCATTCCTACAAGGTGTTATAAATATGTTGGTTCAATATGGATTTGTAAGGGCAACTGAGAGCCAGGTCTGGCTAGGTCGACAGTGGGGGCCATTCAAGCCCTGTTGTCCTATTATCATAGGGCATCCATCAGCTCAGTCCGCTCGCTTCTTCTCTTCTAGGTCCAACCCTCACGCCCTTCTCAGGACCTGTTTTGGACTTTATGGCAGGAATACGATGGGGTGAGCAGCGAGGGCGTGGCGAGGAGGGGGCATAAGGCAGGGTAGCGGCACGGTAGCGCGTCCATCGGTGCGGAAGTACAGGTGATATCCGCTTCGGTGGATTCTCAATGGCTGAGGACGCGCGCCCTGCTCATCGGCCGGGTTTGTTTCGTTTGGCGTCCGGGAGGCGGGTTCGCTGGGCCGCGAGCGAGGCAGTGTGGACGTGAGCGAAGCCTTGTGACAGAGCCAGGCGCGTCTTCCCTCTCACTACACCTAAAAAGGGTATTAATGACGCTATTGGAAAATTAGTCACCAGTAGAAGGGGCGGTGCGGGATAATTCCTGCGTAACCTGGGCTTTCATGGCAGCCACCCGACCCTACCACCACCCGCCACAAGTCTATCCCCGGCTTGGTTCGCCTAAACTGGCCCACCCGCTGTGGCCCTGATAGACTGCGGCCATGATAGACTGTGACCATGATAGACTGTGGCAGAGGGTAGACCCTTCCCAAGATAGACAGTACAAGATGGACAGTGGCTATCGTAGGCTGTGACCAGACTAAAAATTATGACCACTATATATAGCGAACATAATTGCACTATATTGGTTCGTATACATGAATCGGGTCTCTATAGACTTTAAGCTTCTTTTTGATTATAATAATTATAATCGTATTTTAGGAAGGAATCCTTGTAAAAAATAAAGTTAACATTGGCCAAAGTCAACATTCTTTTTTCCAGAATGGTTAGTAATACCATCAATGTATATTAACATTTATTTTTTTTACCTCCACTTCTATAGACGCTAAGTGACCCCTGTGGGTGTAGCGCCTCCCCATGAATTTAATGATAATGTGGACTATGGCTCAGAATGGACAGAAAATATGCAGCATATTGTTCGACCAGTTTTAAAAACCGATAGAAAAAGAGATAAGTAATACCAGCCAGACACAGTAGTTGAGTGAGACATGTGCATCAGTGGGTGTCTGTATTGCCTAAACGTTTCGCCTACACGGTAGGCTTCTTCAGTCGAATACAGAGGAAATAAAGATACGTATCTGTCGTACATCTGTCTTGTTCGTCTGCCAGTCGGAACTATACGTTATTGTTGTAATGGGTACAGCTGGACACAGCTGCTACGCTGAGGGATCCTCTAGGTGAATACAGATGGGTGGGGCGTCTCTCCTGTACAAACCGTCACGGAGGATCGAGTCTTCAAAGGCAAAAAACAATATATATATATATATATATATATATATATATATATATATATATATATATATATTATATAAGTAAAATAAACTTGTTTACAGAGATATACGTGTTTTGTATAATAAAATATAGCTGGGAGGAATTAACAGTTATAGGATTTCTTTTATATTGAGCTATATAAACACTCCGGATTTAGCGCTTTTTCATAGATGTAGAGAAGAGTTTATTATTAGTAGTAGTAGCAATAGTAGTATATTATTATTATTATTATTATTATTATTATTATTATTATTATTATTATTATTATTATTATTATTATTATTATTCAGGAGAATCGGTAATCTCGTGCGAGTTCTTCACTGTAAGAAGCGGTGAAGAATCGCTACTCCGTCTGGAAATTACGCAAAAAGTACTACCTCTACGTGTGAAGGGCTCTTGATCCAAGGAATTGGACCTCTCCTCCACTTTCTTGGCTCAGACCTGACTACCTCCCTCCCTCCCATAATATACAAGTTCACAGTTTCACGAAGAGAGCACCGGTCGAGAGAGAGAGAGAGAGAGAGAGCACGGGTCGAGAGAGAGAGAGAGAGAGAGAGCACGGGTCGAGAGAGAGAGAGAGAGAGCGCGGGTCGAGAGAGAGAGAGAGAGAGAGCACGGGCCGAGAGAGAGAGCACGGGTCGAGAGAGAGAGAGAGAAAAAAAGCACGGGTCGAGAGAGGAGAGAGAAAACACAGCTCTGGAAGTAGACCTAAAGAGAGCATGGGTCACTGCTCTCTAGAGAGCATGGGTCATTGCTCTATAGAGAGCATGGGTCACTGCAACAACAAAAAACAGATCACTGCATTAGAGTACGGGTCGCTGCTCTAGAGAGAGCATGGGTAATAGAGCCTCTTTCAGTGTTCTAAAGAGACCACGGGTCGGTGCTCTTTATGAAGGAAGAACACCGTCTTTCTCTCGCGCGACGAGCTCAATAGAAATAAAATGAAGGCAGGACCACGAGTGCACAAGATGAATTCCAGTCCCGTAAAAAAAATAATGAGGAGGTGAAGATATTAGAACAGGGTGTGGCAGGGGCAGGCCAGGGGCAGGTCAGAGCCAGGTCAGGAGCAGGCCAGGGGCAGGCCAAGAGCAGGCTAGGGGCAGGCCAGGGGCAGGCCAGGGACAGGCCAGGGGCAGAGGGCTTCACCTGCGCTTTATTTGTAACTGGTTTCGAGGGTTCTTGTATCCTGCAGCCAGGCTACAAGAAACCAGGTTTCCTCCCTGTTAAACGCCTGGTCCAGCCGGCTGTTTGTGCCTGTGGGCCAATTGTAGCAGGACGCTGGATAGCATCTTGCTACAATTGGCGGCTGATCCAGCAATTGTACCAGGATGCTATCCAACTTGAAATCTCAGTTATACCAGTTACCAGTAACCAGTTGCCAGTAGTATGACTCACTACCAACCGTCTGTACTCACCTAGTTGAGGTTGCGGGGGTCGAATCCGAGCTCCTGGCCCCGTGTGAATCACTGACTGTTATTCACGTTGCTGCTGACCATAGCATGTTTTTGAACGCTACTCACCCCCTAGACTTCACTGGTGGGTCAGTCTGAGATAGAGAGCAGAGAGAGGCAGGGCGGCCTGGTGCTTCCCATAATTTCCGTTATAATTATACGTACTAACCAGCCTAAGTGAGTGTTCTTACCCCATCCACGTTTCGAACCCCACATGACAGAAAACTGCTATCCTCGTACCGGCAGTGTGTCTACTAGCTGCTAGTAATATGCTGAATAGTTAGTAAATGGTACAAGTTTGAGCGAAACGTCGTGGTAAGCTCCTCTCTCCTATATGCGGGTTATTTGTGTATTGTTCCCGTGACGGTATTGTGACTTTGTGTTATTTAGTAAGTTTATTTAGGTACAGACACACATAAGTACAGTTACATAAATTTAGTCGACTACAGTTATCAGCACATTGAAGAAATCGCAATAAAACAGATATTTGTAAAAAAAAAAAATACCAGAGTGAACAATAGAAAATAAAACCTGAGCGCTTTCACGTGTTTACACACGTCTTCCTCTGAAGTTGTGTGTGTAAGCACATGAAAGTGCACAGGGTTTTATTTTCTATTTTCACTGTGGTATTTTTACGTAGTAACATATGTGTAAATTACCTAAGATAAACCAATGCAATGTTTGTTGGCCCACCTCTTTTTTTTTTTTTACGCAAGGTTTCACAGGGTTAGGTTAAGGATCCCTACCTCTTTAATTTTATCCATGGCATCCTCCTTTTCAATGGGTTTATTTCACTTCCTCCAAATCTTTCACTCCGGCACGTTACATCAGTGTGCATGTTAGGGTCAAGGCTCTCAGGTGACTTCCATTATCACAGAGTACATTCCTTGTGTTTTAAAGCATTCCTGATAGTTTGGACGTTTCGTTGTGTTTTGAGTGTGTACTAGATTACCTCTGTTCATTTCCCAGCTCTGCTGTCTCTCCTGCTGTGAAAGGCGCTGTGACTACAGAATATTCAAATGGGCACAGGGCAGAGAAGGGCTGGATAGGGCGGGGCGAGGCAGGGCAGGGCGGGGCGGGCAAGGCGGGGGTATAATAGGGCAGGGCGGGGCAGGGCAGGGTGGAGTGGGTATCGGTTACTCCTCCACTGCCATGAACACTGAGAGCGGCGGGAGGTAAATTACCGGCGATGATCGTCTTTATTTGCTGCTCGAGCGAGAGGACCTTAACCACGGTGCAGATGGCGGAGTTACTGCCCATTGAAACCCGGGGCCCTACCGGTGAGCCCAGGGCCCTCCCTGACGAACCTGGGGCCCCCTCCTCGTTGGTGGTTCTCCTTCCTGTCCTCCTTACAGGAATTTTCAACCAAGAGGATATCAATTTGATTTAACTGGAACTCTTACAGAGGGCCCACCAACACGGACAACAGGTTAACAGACCGAACATCTCTCATTTCTTCATGACTAAGGTGCCTGAACACCTTAAAAGTTACCTCCACACCTCCTGTACGGTCTCCAGTTTGAAAGTCTCTATATTCGACTAAAGAAGCCTAATGCGCAAGCGAAGCCTTTCGGTAATAAAGATACACAGATGTTGCACATGTGTCATATTCATCAACTTGTCGGAATTGTACGACATAAATATACCGTCATGAAACTCGTGGAATAAGTATGAAGAACTCCATTCAACAATAAATGAAGAAAATGTATGCGTTTTGTGCGTTATTACGACATGATCACACTTGTCGTAGGCTTTTGCAAAGTCCGTGTACAATACGTCTGCATTCTGTTTGCCGAAGACCATGTCAGTGGTGCAGCTGTTACGAGAGGCAGGAGCGACCTGCTCTGAATGAACGTATGATGCCCTTCATTGTGCAATTGTTGGGAATCCAAATGGTTGACGATCTTGCTTCTTGGAACCCTTTCAAAGAGTTTTATAATGCGGGACGTTAGTACTATTGGTGAGTAATTCTATGTTATTGCTTTGATGTGATTTTGTGGAGTGGAGCTATATCCGTTGTTTTTAACGACTGTAGGATGACCCCCGTGCCTAGGCTTCCTCTCCATAGAATACTTAGGGCACGTGATAGGAATTTCTTGCAGTTTTTGATAAAGTGGAGTTTCACGAGTCTAGGCCTGGGGTAGAGTACATGGGCATGTGGGGAAATCTTTTTGGAAAAAAAATATAAGATTTGTTTGATGTAACAGAAAGTACAGGAAGATGACAGAGAGAATCACACCGATTACGAAGAGGGAGTGAAAAAGAGAGAGTGAACCCGTAGTTCAGTCAGGAATACACAGAACTAAGAAAACAGCAAAAGAGCACCGATAAGATATAGAATGCGGGAAATAGAATAAAACCGGGAAGTGAGTAGAATATCCAGAAACCATTACGTGAGAATAAGGAGAGAGAGACTAGCAAGTTGAAAATATCACTGCATCAAAACACAACAAACATTCGTCTTTCTTCATTTTTTTTTTTTTAGGTATTTGTGATAAGGCTTAAAAAAAAGGAGGGACATAAACCTCTCGGTGTATGTCTTTCGGTGTATATACACTTAGAGGTTATTTAATCCGTATTTACGAGTGGTGGTGATCAGGTCACATTCAGCCCTCATGACCCTCCAGCGGTCGATAAGTATTA
The DNA here is from genome assembly GCF_038502225.1 of Cherax quadricarinatus. Taxonomy (NCBI): domain Eukaryota; kingdom Metazoa; phylum Arthropoda; class Malacostraca; order Decapoda; family Parastacidae; genus Cherax; species Cherax quadricarinatus. The sequence goes on from NC_091318.1 coordinate 20,714,452, forward strand.
AGCTTAACAACAGGAAATGTGATAAGATCCAACAGGAAAAACTAAAGTGAAGATTTAAAGTGATATTCAGAGTAGAGTAAGTCAAAATTACGAGTGCATGGTGAGTGTACTACCCAACAGGTGAACCTGTAAACCATTACGAAGGAGGAAGTACAAGCTACTAAATACATTAGAAGCACCGGGACCCGATGACCTGTTACTCTTGGGACTGGGAGAAGGAACAGAAATGTTCCTTCGCTCCCTCTTATCGTATCTGCTTGGACTTCCTCCTCCTCCTCCTCCTCCTCTTTTCTGCAGCATTGCAAGCTCCTGATGAATTAGAAAGTTTATAGGAAAATATTGGTTTGGAAATAGGGTAGTTGATGAATGGAACAGTCTACCTAGTAGGGTTATTGAGGCTAAAACATTGGGTAGTTTCAAATTTAGGTTGGATAAATACTTGGGTAAATAGAATTATCAAAGCTTATTGCTTGGGTAACATTTATTCTAATAGTGGGTTGGATTTGTGAAGGACCTGCCTAGTATGGGCCAACAGGCCTATTGCTGTGTTCCTCCTTTCTTATGTTCTTACGTGTTGATTGCAACACGAAAGGCCTAGAGCTATCATTCAACTCACCCCGTAGTTGTTCTGCATCTTATATCGTTTGTTCGCGATATACATACATACATACATACATACATACATACATACATACATACATACATACATACATACATGCATACATACATACATGCATACATACATACATACATACATGCATGCATATATACATACATACACACATACATACATACATACATACATACATACATACATACATACATACATACATACATACATACATACATGCATACATACATACATGCATGCATGCATACATACATACATACATACATGCATGCATATATACATACATACATACATACATGCATGCATACATACATACATACATACATGCATGCATATATACATACATACATACATACATACATACATACATACATACATACATACATACATACATACATACATACATACATGCATGCATACATACATACATACATACATGCATGCATATATACATACATACATACATACATGCATGCATACATACATACATACATACATGCATGCATATATACATACATACATACATACATACACACATACATACATACGTACACACATACATACATACATACACACATACATACACACATACATACATACATACATACATACATACATACATACATACATACATACATACATACACACATACATACATACATACATACATACATACATACATACATACATACATACATACATACATACATACATACATACATAAATAATGCATATTGCCAAATTTAAGCATTTCTTCATTGTTTTATAAATAACGACAAGTCCTTCCCTATAAAGTCAAACATCCCCAAGATCTACCCTAAAATTTAACCCCCTAGACATTCCCTTAAGGATAACTACTAGACCTTCCCTAAGGGGTGGCCACCAGACCTACCCCTGAAGGGATAGCCGAGGGGTAGTAGCCGCCAAGCTGGGATCAACGGGGTAATTATCAATTACCGTCTCTGGATCCAGGATAAAGAAGGCTTAAGAGTTTCATTTACGCTACTTGTTGCTGTGAGTGGAGCCGCAGCTCTGGGACCACCATTGTGTACCATGTTTGTTGATGAATTGACCAGGGGTCCGGAAAATTATTTTGTCATTGTGCTGGGTGAAGGATGGCGGGGGGGATCCTTGTGGGAGACCTTGTGTTGGAGTACTTGTTGGAAGGTGTCCTCGTGGGAGGGTGTCCTCGTGGGATGGAGTCTTTGCTGGAGTCCTTGTTGGAGGGAGTCCTCGTGGGAGAGTGTCCTCGTTGGTGTCTTTGTTGGAGTCCTTGTTGGAGGGTGTCCTTGTGGGAGGGTGTTCTTGTGGGACGGTGTTCTCGTGGGAGAGTGTCTTCGTTGGAGGGTGTCCTTGATGGAGTCCTTATTAGAGTCGTTGTTGGAAGGAGTCCTTGTAGGATGGTGTCTTCATGGGAGGGTGTCTTCATTGGAGTCCTTGTTAGAGGGTGTTCCAAAGAGGGTGTCCTTGTCCATGGGGCGGGTGATGGGTGGGGAATGAGTTGGTGATGGTTAGGTGATAGGTGGATGACGGGGGATGATGGGTGAGTGATGGGCGAGGTAAGTGGGGGAATGGGGGCGATTGATGGGCATTGGTGGGGGATTGATGGGTGATTGGTGGGGGAATGAGTGGGGATGAATAGGGTGATGGGTGGGGGATGGGTGGGGACGGGTGGGGGTTGGGTGGAGGGTGGGTGAAGGATGGTTGGGGATGGGTGGGGATGGGTGGGGGAATGGGTAGGGGATGGGTGAGGGATGGTTGGGGATAGATCGGGGATGTATGGGTGTGTGGGGTGGGGATGGGTGGGCGATGGGTGGGCGGTGGGTGGGGATGGGTGGGGATGGGTGGGGGGATGAGGGAAGGTTCTGTGGTTCGTCAAAAGGAAAGTTGTTTATTAGTGGGTCATTTTATGCCTATTAACCAGGGTGCACTGTGGGGGGCCTGGTCCCCTGTCCCCTACACCCCCACCTCCCTCACCTCCTCTACATCTCCCTCACCTCCCCAACCCCTCCCTCACTACTCCACCTCCCTCACCACTCCTACGTCTCCCTCGCCACTCCTCCAACTCCCTCACCACTCCTCCACCTCCCTCACCTCCTCTACACCTCCCTCACCTCCCCTACCCCTCCCTCACTACTCCACCTCCATCACCACTCCTACGTCTCCCTCACCACTCCTCCAACTCCCTCACCACTCCTCCACCTCCCTCACCTCCTCTACACCTCCCTCACCTCCCCTACCCCTCCCTCACTACTCCACCTCCCTCACCACTCCTACGACTCCCTCACCACTTCTCCATCTTCCTCACTACTCCTCTACCTCCCTCACCCCTCACTACCCTCACCCTCGTTTCCCCTCTTCGTCACCTTTCTTCATCCCTTCTTAATCCTGGTTTTACACCTTACCATCACCATCCCAGAAATTATCAACATTCTAACATCATTCTAGCAAGATTCTCGTGTCCCCTTAAGACACTACCAACATTCTAACCATTAAATACCCTTATCGCTTAAGACCGAAACTCCTGGATGAATGTAATTAAACCGAAGTTGCCACATCCTAGATGACCTGGACATGGGGTACACGTTATTAAGGATTGCGGCAACAGCCTGGTTGACCAGGCTAGCACCAGTCGAGCCTGTCCCATGGCCGGGCTCCGGGCTTTCTTTGTACCAACCAAATTATGAAATGTAAACATATAATGTAACCTTTGCAAAGTAATAAACTTATTTTTTTTATTTATTTTGTTTTTGTTGCGGTCAGGAACCGCGCCGCGGGGGCGATGACCCCGGGAATAAGAGAGGTAGGTCGATCATGTCCAAAATGTTCTGGGTCAAAGAACCGAGATTGTTCTTCTTTGTTTGGTCTAATGAAGCTACTGTGTGGCGAAACGTTTCCACAATAGATACCCAAGTGCTCAACATGTATCTAATTTATCCTGGTCTGGATACAGTGGTATCACATCCATACAAACTTAACCGACACATTTCTTCCTGGGATACCGTGCACACGGAAATACCGAAGCCAAAGAAGTAAGGGATACCACTACCTGCAACGTATACCAAGACACAGGGTACCACGACCTGGATATACCAAGATACAGGATACCACTACCTGGATATACCAATATACAGGATACCACCACCTGGAGAGTATACCAAGATAAGGATACCACGACCTAAAAAATTTGTCACGATACAGGATACCACGACCCGGAATATATACCAAGTTACAGGATACTACGACCTGGAAAATATACCAAGATAAGGATACCATAACCTTGAAGATGAACCACGATACAGGATACCACGACCTGGAAGATATACAAAGATACATGACACCACGACCCGGAAGATATACCAAGATACATGACATCACGACCTGGAAGATATACCAAGATACATGACACCACGACCTGGAAGATATACCAAGATAAGGATACCACGACCTGAAAGGTGTACCAAGATACAGGACCTGGAAGATATACCAAGATACGGGACCTGAAAGATATACCAAGATACAGGATCTGGAAGATATACCAAGATACAGGATCTGGAAGATATGCCAAAATACAGGATCTGGAAGACATACCAAGATACAGGACCTGGAAGATATACCAAGATACAGGATCTGGAAGATATACCAAAATACAGGATCTGGAAGACATACCAAGATACAGGACCTGGAAGATATACCAAGATACAGGACCTGGAAGATATACCAAGATACAGGACCTGGAAGGTATATCCAGCCACAGGTCACCGCCTCATTGCGTCCACAGTGTTTAGTACCTCCAGGCGCGTGATATCAACACTGCAGAGTACTACCACTGAGTAAGTTTCTAACGCAGTTAATAATTAGCTTTGGAAAATTTACAGGAAACCAGAAGAAGCATCAACACGTTATCCCATGGTAGCTAACAACGAAATTCCTTTAATAAAATATTGCAAATTAGGACCTACACAGCCCAAAACTAACTTCAACTTTCCATTGTGAAGCCAAATTGGTGAAGCATTCTTGTGTTCTGTGAGACCAGTATCCTAAACTACACCAGCACATTAAGTTTGAAGCCAAACTGAAGAAGCATTCTTGTGTTCTGTGAGAGCAGTATCCTAAACTACACCAGCACATTAAGTTTGAAGCCAAACTGAAGAAGCATTCTTGTGTTCTGTGAGACCAGTATCCTAAACTACACCAGCACATTAAGTTTGAAGCCAAACTGAAGAAGCATTCTCGTGTTCTGTGAGACCAGTATCCTAAACTACACCAGCACATTAAGTTTGAAGCCAAACTGAAGAAGCATTCTTGTGTTCTGTGAGACCAGTATCCTAAACTACACCAGCACATTAAGTTTGAAGCCAAACTGGAGAAGCATTCTCGTGTTCTGTGAGACCAGTATCCTAAACTACACCAGCACATTAAGTTTGAAGCCAAACTGAAGAAGCATTCTCATGTTCTGAGGAACCAGTATCCTAAAATACATCACTCTGAAACAGCTCATTGGTTGATTCATTAAGTCATCACCATCAAAGCGTCAAAACTAATTCATTACATTAAACCCAGTATTCCAATTTTCCCAATTTCTTCCCTACGAAAGGCAAATTGGGATCTTAACACGTTAATACATCTCTCACCTATTTTTTAAATAAGACTGACCAGCAACTAAGATTTAAATAGGTTAGGGCTCGAGCAGATTATTATTATATTTAAAGTTTGGTACATAACATTTCTTTTTTTAAATACACTTGAGAGCACACGTTTCGGTCCGAGGTTTCGGTCGGGCCGAAACGTCGTCATTAAGTTTATGTCTCCTATGTGTTGATTATCTGCGTATTGCTCCAGTTACGGTATTGTTTCTGTATATTCAGTAACCATCTACACACGATACTTAAAAAATCTCACATAAATACCCAAAAAAAAAAAATTCTTTATATATACCAAAAAAAAAAAGATTTATTTGATATTTTTTTCAGCATCTTAGGATTTTTAAGCCCCTCTCCAGATTGAAATCCTGGGTTAAGTCACTGCCTATATCCAATCTCCGTGTCTCTGGAGTTCCAGGAGTTTTGGCCTGTGACTGAGCGAATGAACATCGTCTTGGAAAATGTACCCAGGACGCTGGGTACCACGACCTGGAAGAAATACCCAGACAGGGTACCGCGATTTTGAGGTTCTAATAAGGTCCAAACATGAGTCCTGATTTCCGTAATGCATCACCAACTTCGAGATCTATATTAGGTCTCGGCTGATCTGGGTTTCCTATCTACTAAAACTATGCAAAGGAATTCATAGAATGTATGTGAAAATACTCAGATTATTAGTGAATGGTGTAAAGAGAGAGGTACCAAAAAATGCAGTAACAATTTTTCCCTCGTGCTCATTTTAAAGTAATTGCACAGAATCAGGTGAACGATTAGTTTCAAATAAACACGGAGAATTGGATCCCTCAACTCGATGAGCGACAAGACGAAAAGAGGTCTGGCTTTGGAGGCTTCAAGACCACAGCAGCTACGGGATCCCACGCGTCGAGCTCTCAACACACCCTTGCTATTGTTTCGTCTATTGTCACCTCATATAGTCTATTGTCTGAGTTGTTTGTGGTACTGGAACTCCTTTGTGTCTTTCCCACAAACCCACTATTCTCCCCTACTGCTTTTCTCCCAAAATCCTTTGCGTTTTCTGCGCAGGGAGGCTGAAGGGTGGAGAATGGGGGAAGATATCTCATTCTCCACCCCAGCCTGTGTGTGTGTGTGGAACTGGGGAAAAAAGTTGTCAAAATCAGCCCAAAATATGCACCTCCTCGCGTCCTCTACCTTCACTCTCAATCAGAGCTTAAAAGCCATGGTGAAACCAACTCCTTTTGGACGACCGTAAACTCCGAAATCGGGAGCCAGCGAAGCAGAGCCTGAGCGCCTTCAGCCCTCTTACCCACTAAAAGGGAGAAGGGATTAAGAACGCGAGATTAGGGATTAAGGGGAAGTAAAGGGGGGGATCAGATCGCTCTCGGCATCTTTGAGGTGCCTGGCTATCGATGCTCTACCATCCCTCCGCCAGCTTAGGCTTACAAAATAAAGAAGGATATCAATTTGTTCGTTTATGTAGTCATGTTAATTGTGTGCCAGCGGGCCAGGTGTGTGCATGTTGCCACATAGTGTTATATTCTTGATACATGCCTCCATTTGTACATACCTACCTACCTATATATATATATATATATATATATATATATATATATATATATATATATATATATATATATATATATATATATATATATATATATATATATATATATATATATATATATATATATATATATATATATATATATATATATATATATATATATATATATATATATACATATATGCAAAACAACCACTCTGAAAGAATAGAGAAATTCCAAGCGCTTTCGTGACTACTCACATTATCAAGGAACTATGAAAGTAAAGCATCCAAGGAAGCTATATAAGGGGTCTGGCCAACACCTCACTATCAGATCCCACAACAGTTAAACACCTGACGCGCGCCGACCCAACTTGGATAGGTCCTTTGCACAACTCACCCATATATATATATATATATATATATATATATATATATATATATATATATATATATATATATATATATATATATATATATATATATATATATATATATATATATATATATAACGACCAGGTCAAGATAGACTTCCTATTCTCTCTTTCCTTCCTTATCCCTTCTGTTGTATTCCTCCTATTATAATAATCCTTCTGCATCCCTCCTGCTGTATCCTTAATTCTGTATCCCTCCTGCTGTATCCTTAATTCTGTATCCCTCCTGCAACCTCATATACACTCGGTAAACAATTCTTCACGCGTCAAAATCTCCCAGGTAATTTACTGGGCCGCCGCACATGGCTTCAAGATACGCTCACAGGGAATTTACTTTGCCAATCCATCGGCCTAAACACGCGTCTATCGTCCAACAAAGTATTTACTGTCGGTGAGGGGGATATACACAGTCCATAATTCCGTAGGGTTTCGGAACGGGGGAGAGATGGGAGGAGCAGTATCAGGCAGCCAACGTCAATCACACGGGTCAGGGATCACCCCTGGTCTGAGCCGCGCATCACGGATCGCGGATCGCAAAAGGTAAACACAAATAGTATCGGAGGTACAAGGCACGTAGAAACGAACCCAACAATGCCTCATCTACAGTCATAAACATCTGTATTTCATAACCATCAATATATATGAATTACACACATTTTTGACCATATGCTCAACATTTCTCGATGCTGTTGAACCCCCTTTCTCTCTCGGCTGACAAATTGAGATCCCACTTAAGAGGATTTGTCTACTGATTCTCATCCTGTGAATGCAATCAGAGTCTTGGCCACAAATTGGAATTGGGAATTAGGGTTGGGAGTAAAAATTTAAGAGCGATACCTGTGTTGGTGGAGATTTGGGAATGCGATTTGTCTGGTGAAGCTCTTACTCAGAGACTGAAAGAGAGAGAGAGAGAGAGAGAGAGAGAGAGAGAGAGAGAGAGAGAGAGACAGACAGACAGACAGACAGACAGAGAGAGAGAGACAGAGACAGAGACAGAGACAGAGACAGACAGACAGAGATACAGGCATTTTCAGAACCGACAACACAGGGGCTAACACATCTGACCATCACTACAACACATAAGAATACGTCACTACAACATTTAAGAACACATCAATACAACACGTAACACATCACAACACGTAAGAACACATCACAACACATAACACGTAACCACAACACATCAGAACTAATCACCACAACACATCGGAATGCATCACAACATGTAAGAACTTATCACCACAACACATATAAATACAACACATCACCACAACACATAACATATAGAACATGATCACATAATATCACAACATGAAAAACATCAACACAAGGAAAAAACACTACAGCACCAAGAAAATCAAGAACATCATAGAACATCAAGAACATCATAGAACATCAAGAGCATCATAGAACATCAAAGAACATCATAGACCATCAATAATATCATAGAACATCAAGAATATCATAGAACATCAAGAACATCACCATAGAACATCAAGAACATCATAGAACGCCAAGAATATCATAGAACATCAAGAACATGTGGCCAAGACTCTGCATTCACAGGATGAGAATCAGTAGACAAATCCTCTTAAGTGGGATCTCAATTTGTCAACATCAAGGACATCACATAACGTGCAACACACTGTGACTCGCACATCACATAATTCTCTGAGAAGCTAACACAACCCACGTTTATGATGGTGGCACAACATAAACACGAGGGTCAGAACGTTGGGTCATGTGTCAGGCCATATCCCGCCCTTATAAGTCTTCATGGTATTTCATTATTTTTATACTGAGGATATTTTGCACACACACATACACACACACACACACACACACACACACACACACACACACACACACACACACACACACACACACACACACACACACACACACACACACACACACGATTATAAACGATAACCAGCACGGATTCATGGAAGGCAAATTCTGTGTCACAAACCTTCTGGAGTTCTATGACAAAGTTACAGAAGTGCGACACGAGAGAGAGGGGTGGGTTGATTGCATTTTCTTGGACTACAGGAAGGCCTTCGACACAGTTCCTCGCAAGAGATTAGTGCAGAAGCTAGAGGATCAGGCGCGTATAACAGGAAGGGCACTGCAATGGATCAGAGAATACCTGACAGGGAGGCAACAACGAGTCATGGTACGGGATGAGGTATCACAGTGGGCACCTGTGACGAGCGGGGTCCCACAGGGGTCGGTCCTAGGACCAGTGCTATTTCTGGTATATGTGAATGCCATGATGGAAGGGATAGACTCAGAGGTGTCCCTGTTCGCAGATGATGTGAAGTTAATGAGGAGAATTAAATCAGATGAGGACCAGGCAGGACTTCAAAGAGACCTGGACAGGCTGGACACGTGGTCCAGCAACTGGCTTCTTGAATTCAACCCTGCCAAGTGCAAAGTCATGAAGATCGGAGAAGGGCAAAGAAGACCGCAGACAGAGTATAGACTAGGTGGCCAAGGACTGCAAACCTCGCTCAAGGAGAAAGATCTTGGAGTGACCATAACACCGAGCATGTCTCCGGAGGCACACATCACCCAGATAACTGCTGCAGCATACGGGCGCCTGGCAAACCTGAGAATAGCGTTCCGATACATTAGTAAGGAATCGTTCAAGACACTGTACACTGTGTACATCAGGCCCATACTGGAGTATGCAGCTACAGTTTGGAATCTACACCTTGTCAAACACGTCAAGAAATTAGAGAAAATGCTAAGGTTTGCAAGAAGGCTAGTTCCGGAGCTCAGGGGTATGTCCTACGAAGAAAGGTTGAGGGAAATCGGACTGACGACATTGGAGGACAGGCGGGTCAGGGGAGACATGATAACGACATACAAAATACTGCGTGAAATAGATAAGGTAGACAGAGACAGGTTGTTCCAGAGAGGGGACACAGAAACAAGGGGTCACAATTGGAAGCTGAAGACTCAGACGAGTTAGGAAGTATTTTTTCAGTCATAGAGCCGTCAGGAAGTGGAACAGCCTAACAAGTGATGTAGTGGAGGCAGGAACCATACATAGCTTTAAGACGAGGTATGACAAAGCTCTGGAAGAAGTGAGAGAGAGGACTTAGTAGCGATCAGTGAAGAGGAGGGCCAGGAGCTGTGTCTCGACCCCTGCAACCACAATTAGGTAAGTACACACATGCACACATATACAACAGGCCTAGTGTCTAATTGACATGTGCCTAGGACAAAATGGTGAATAACACACACACAAAATGGAATAGTCTGGAAAATGACGTAGTGGAGGCAGAATCCATACATAGCTTTAAGAAGAGGTATGATTAACCTCATGTAGCAGGGAGAGAGAGGACTTACTACCTACCAGTGAAGAGGCGGGGACAGGAACTATGACTAGACCAATGCATCCACAATTAGGTGAATTAGGTGACTACACACACACACACGAACAATATACTATATATATATATGTCGTGCCGAATAGGCAGAACTTGCTATCTTGGCTTAAATAGCAACGCTCATCTTGCCATATAGGACAAGTGAAAATTTGTGTATGCAATAATTTCGCCAAAATCATTTTGAACCTAACGAAAAAAATATATTTCACTGTGTTTGTTTAGTATTAAATTATTGTAAACAAATCTAAAATATATTTAGTTGGGTTAGGCTAAAATAAATTGTTCTTGTTATAATAAGGTTAGGTAAGTTTTCTAAGTTCCTTTTGGTGCAAAATTATAAATTTTTACATCAACATTAATGAAAAAAATATATATTTAAACGTATAAGAGAAAATTTAAGAAAGGACTTATTTTTAAATGAGTTCTTGCTAATTGACCAGTTTTACATATTCGGCACGACATATATATATATATATATATATATATATATATATATATATATATATATATATATATATATATATATATATATATATATATATATATATATATATATATATATACAGTATACTGTTCGTGGCTGACTTTTAAAGGTGATAACGAAAAAATATAATTAAAATGGAGCGTGTTTAGTTGAACTGTTGTAGATGAATTATTATAACAGGACTGTTGTAGTTGAATCGTTGTAGCTTCATTGATGTTTTGAATTGTGGCTGGTTTATCAGTGAATAAAACATCAAGAGCAGGAAATACAGCATACAGTGAGTGATGTATATCTCTCAGTGTATATACACTGAGTGATGTATATCTCTCAGTGTATATACACTGAGAATTTACTATAAGCTCTAGAGCAGGTATTGCAATGTTCTTGACTGGTGGTTAACAGGCGACGTGAAGCCTGACCCTCGTGTAGTAGATAGACTTTAAACCCCAGTAATTAACCAATGTTAGGAGTCAGTATGGTGGAGTGTGTGAGTGAAGAGGTGGTGATGTGATAGTGAACACGTGTGAGCTCCCAGTGCTACCCACGTGTGAGCTCACAGTGCTACCCACGTGTGAGCTCGCTCCCAGTGCTACCCACGTGTGAGCTTCCAGTGCTACCCACGTGTGAGCTCGCTCACAGTGCTACCCACGTGTGAGCTCACAGTGCTACCCACGTGTGAGCTCGCTCACAGTGCTACCCACGTGTGAGCTCCCAGTGCTACCCACGTGTGAGCTCGCTCACAGTGCTACCCACGTGTGAGCTCACAGTACTACCCACGTGTGAGCTTCCAGTGCTACCCACGTGTGAGCTCACAGTGCTACCCACGGGTGAGCTCCCAGTGCTACCCACGTGTGAGCTCCCAGTGCTACCCACGTGTGAGCTCACAGTGCTACCCACGTGTGAGCTCGCTCACAGTGCTACCCACGTGTGAGCTCCCAGTGCTACCCACGTGTGAGCTCGCTCACAGTGCTACCCACGTGTGAGCTCACAGTGCTACCCACGGGTGAGCTCCCAGTGCTACCCACGTGTGAGCTCACAGTGCTACCCACGTGTGAGCTCGCTCACAGTGCTACCCACGTGTGAGCTCCCAGTGCTACCCACGTGTGAGCTCCCAGTGCTACCCACGTGTGAGCTCCCAGTGCTCACACGAATACAATCAACAACTCTGGACCTGGGATCAAAAGTTAGGTAAGATTTATCAGGAAACAGAACAAGTGTTTCCTGACTAGGGTCCTAGTCCGATGATAATCCGCCGTTGGAGATTTTGGTCATCTGACCGAGGCCTTCCACTGGCTTACCGATGGAAGGTTTGAAGTTTATAAACAATCATTTGAAATTAAACTAATTTTTCACCAATATCCTGAGTCATGCTTTGGGAAAAACATAATTTTGAGACCCCAAGTTCCACCATGATAGATGCGGTAGCCGGATGTGTTTATCTTCTGCAGGGTAATGAAAGTTCGATGATTTTTTGGTCACGTGTGCAGAAAGTTCATACGTTTTATATTAAAGTGACGTCGGGGTTCACAACAAGAGGGGTTCATTAAGTTATACACTAATGATTTAAAGGTTTAATTAGTTAATGACCCTAGTGTAGGTAGATGGGTTTTTCAACGCAGATAAACCCACCAAATTTTGTGAGATAACCGCAAGAGACCAGCAGTTCCATGCAGGAACAAACAGTTTAATACTAACATGATTCGCTAATCATAAAAACACGACTGCAAACAAACCCGGGAACGGGTGGGGTTTGTACCCAAGAGTGGCGAGTCGTAATGTAGTCAACATGTAGCCAGCTGGCCGAGTGGCTGACATACTGGCCTGGAGTTTTACGGCTCACTCGCCATGGTTAGTTTAATGTTAGTTTAATGCTGGATCATCATATAAGCGCGGTGGCTTTGTTTCAGTACTATCATGTTCGAAGATAATGAGATTAAAACCGAAGTGAAAAATATAGGATAAAACTATTCTTAATGTTGATCTCAGTATGTTCCTCGAGCAACGATGCACCTTAGAAGTGGCTTGTTTCTCAATTTTCGAACTTAAATGTATTCAGTGGCTTGTAATGATCAGGGAACTGACTCCCCCTCCCCTGCCACGAGTTATCTTACTTCAAGATTCTGGTCTATTTTCTTAACGAATGGAATACCAAGAATGTCAAAATTCTAAACATCTCTATGTAAATTTAAGGGAGGTTCCTTGATATCGGCAAGGCGTTTTTGATCCAAAGAATTCCGCTTATCCTTCCCCTCCGAGATATCGAACCTGATTGCCTTGAATATCTATTAGTTAAGCGCTTCTTAAGTGGAAAGATATATCTTCATCCTGACTCTTTGTAATGTATCTTAATTACTGAAACAACCACTGTGAAAAAATAGTGAAATTCCAACCGCTTTCGTGATTTTTCGCATAATCGAGGAACTGTGATAATGTGAGAAATCATGTAAACGCTTGGAATTTCACTATTTTTTCCACAGTGGTTTCTGTGTATTGTGATATCACCTGTTTACTGTGATCTTATTACATTACTGAAATAAGTGGATTAACGAGTGTCATGCTTGTTTTCAGTGACTGTTTCTTGTTAATCACTGACATTCTACTTGTCAAGACTTTCTTTCTTGACCAGTGTAAGTGAACGCCACCATCTAGACTGTGGGACTGACTCCCTCGTCTTCTACTGTCTCTAGCTGCAAAACTCTCAGACACCTCTGTAGTGTAATGATGAAGCCACTGGTTGGCGAAACGTTTTCGTAATAAATCTCCCCTCACGGGAGGTTCTTTGATGCTGGTGAGGGGCTCTTAATCTAGGGAATTGGATCTATGCTCCGGTTCCCTGAATCGAATCTGAATACCTTCCAGTCCCTCCCCCCCCACATACGCTGTATAATCCTACGGGTTTAACGCTCCCTCATGATTATAATAATCAGAATAAATCTACCCAGGTATTGTACATTAACTTATCGGTATCGTATCCAAAACTGCTACTATCTTTATCAAGCCATTACGCCTTGACAAAGCTCTTGGAGAGCGAAACGTTGCCACAATAAAATGTCACATTTGTTGTACTCGTGTTCTCTTGCCTAACATATTGTCGGTTATTCTACCAACATTAATACCATCTTTCTCTTACTTTGAGTGTGGTAGTTGTGATACCTCGACTATAAACACTCTTATATTCTCGTCATATTCAGTGAGAAACAGGACTTCTCAGGAGGAAATGAGTTACAACGATGTATTTAAGTCAGGATTAAAAATGAAGTAGGAAAGTGGCACTTGTATGCTAAATAATGTAAATCTTAATCGAGGTGAAAGGGGGAAAAAACGATTTAAAATTCTAATTAGTAAAAATTTAAAGCAAGACAGCAGTGCATAATTGTTCGAAATAAGGGTAATATAATTCTTGGCTTCATATCACTTATTATTTATAAGTTCTCAGGTTATATTTCAAATTTGTGTAGAAAACAGTGTCAGGGACCCTAGACTGTTCAACTGCCTCCCAGCATACATAAGGGGGATTACCCTGGGTGTCTTCAAGAAGGTACTGGACAGGCACCTAAAGTACGTAACCAACCAGGCTGCAGTTCGTACGTCAGTTTGCGTGCGGCCAGCAGTAACAGCCTGGTTGATCAGACCCTGATCCACCACGAGGCCTGGTCTCAGACCAGGTCTGGGGGCGTTGACCCCCAAAACTCTCTCCAGGTATACTCCAGATATCTTTGGTTAGACCTCATTTAGTATGGTGCTCATTAGAGGATGAACACAAATACTCTCGAAAGTGTAGATGAATGGTTCAGAGAACCGACATGATGGTAAATTAGACACATGTGCAACTCTTGGGTATCTTTATTTACGTATGCCGTATTCTATTCAAGATTGATGGACTGAACACATCGACTCAAGGTTGAGGGACTGATTACCTCATTCTCCTCCTGTTCTTCAAGTTTCTCCTACGTATGGACTGATGAAGCCACTGTGTGGCGAAACGTTTCCTCAATAAAGATACCCAAGAGTTGCACATGTGTCTAATTTACCACCACTCTCGAAAGTACACAGAGAAGGACGAAGTTGATTATATATACCAGAAACAATTCCTGTGAAAATTGTCTGAAGGCCCTGAAACAATGAAATTGTACTCTTTTAAAAAAAAAAAATAACGTAGAACTAGGGGAGATATAACCGAAGTGTACAAACTATAAACGAATAAATAACTGTTGTTAGGTAAGACACGTATGCAACAGTTAGGTATCTTTATTTCGAAACGTTTCGCCTACACAGTAGGCTTCTTCAGTCGAGTACAGAAAAGTTGATAGAAGCAGAAGATACTTGAAGACGATGTAATCAGTCCATCATCCTTAAAGTTTTGAGGTGGTCAGTCCCTCAGTCTGGAGAAGAGCATTGTTTCAGACTTCGGAACAATGCTCTTCTCCAGACTGAGGGACTGACCACCTCAAAACTTTAAGGGTGATGGACTGATTACATCGTCTTCAAGTATCTTCTGCTTCTATCAACTTTTCTGTACTCGACTGAAGAAGCCTACTGTGTAGGCGAAACGTTTCGAAATAAAGATGCCTAATTGTTGCATATGCGTCTTACCTAACAACCTGTCGGTATTTTATACCATTTTAATGTTCGAGTAAATAACTGCGATGCAAATTGCATGATGAAAATAGCTAATGAAGACGGGATTCACAGCAATAGATGAAAGTTGGAGAAATTTAGATTTAGAAAGGATATTGGGAAGTACTGGATTGGCCATAGTTTCAGGAGTGTGTGACAAACTTCCAAGTAGCGTCACTGAGACAAGAACCTCGGGTAAACGAGTAGGTGTGGGTGGACTTGCCTAGCTTAGGTGGAAATAAATGGTATAAAATACCGACACAATGGAAATATAAACACACATGCAGTATAATGTGATCCTTTATTGACAACGTTTCGCCCACACAGTGGGCTTTTTCAAGTCACAAACAGGTCTGTTTGTGAAAGTTAAGACACATGTGCAACATCTGGATATCTTTATTGTAGACGTTTCGCCATCCAGTGGCTTTATCAATACAGATTCTAGGACATAATAGGAAGACAGTAGAACTATATACAAAAATAAAGATATCCAGATGTTGCACATGTGTCTTAACTTTCATATTGTCGGTATTTTATACCTTTCTTGCACAACTTGTCAGACACTGCAACATCATGGAATCTTGGTTCAGAGGACATCTACAAGACCTTCACGGCTGCTGCAACTAACCCATCTCTTTGGGAAGGACCTACTTCCACTGGGGAATCCCGCCTACCAGTGACTTTGCCCTCGTCTGCTGCCCGTCCCTATCCACTGACGCCTATATAACCGCCAGTCTTCTTGTCTTTGCTCCAGATTCTCCTCCACCACGATGCTGTGAACACTAACTCCAAGGCCGAGGGACTGATTACCTCATCTTTTGTATATAGTTCTACTGTCTTCCTATTATGTCCTAGAATCTGTATTGATAAAGCCACTGGATGGCGAAACGTCTACAATAAAGATATCCAGATGTTGCACATGTGTCTTAACTTTCACAAACAGACCTGTTTGTGACTTGAAAAAGCCCACTCTGTGGGCGAAACGTTGTCAATAAAGGATCACATTATACTGCATATGTGTTTATATTGCCTAGCATAGGTCAGTAAGCCTGCTGCAGTGCTTATCTCATTCCAGTGTTCTAATGGTTAACTTGGAAGGCAAAATACAAGAGGCTTTTAACTATTTTAATCCCCCCCCCCCCCAAAAAAAAATAACGTATGACTTGACCAAATCTTCACAACCCGTCCCACGCTCACTGGGACGGGTTGTATCAAATCATGAGGTGATATCTCAGCCTTATAAGCCGTCTGTTCTATTAATTCTACTGGAATAACCTCCAGGTAACCTCCAGGTATCCCTCGATGTGAGAAATCACGAACTTGGAATTTCACTATTTTTTTTCACTGTGATTATTTGTATACTGTGATCCTATTGCATGAACACGGAAATTACTTCCGACACCTTGATCAGCATTACTGTATCTTGTAGTAGCACGAATATCCAGATGTTCAAAGTCGTTCAACATTACACCTATGCAGGAAAGAGACGTTATTTGGTATATGACAGAATATATACCCTGAAGGGTGTATTTCTGTGTATATGCATCGAGTCTACTCTGATCTGTATTTTAGGAGTTAAACTATTCTTTGTCTGGTAGTAGAAATGTTAGGTTGAGACCTAATGATTCTAGTGTAGTCGATAGGCTTCAAAACCCCAGTCTAATGATGTATATATGATAAATCATACCACGGGTGGGGATTGAACTCGGGGCGAGTAAGTCGTAAAATTCTAGGCCAGGGCGTAAGCCACTGGTCCAGCTGGCTACAATAAGCCACTGGTCCAGCTGGCTACAATAAGATTCACCCAACTAGGTATATTGTTTGTAATCGTGTCAATACGATTTCGTTAAAGTGATGACTGCTTTGAGGGGACTAGGGGGGATATTCATCTGTAAAAACTTGCACTTATAGTCAGTGGTGGCCTGTGCTAACCTCTTTATGGTGTATAAATATACCTAGTTGGATGAATCTTATTGTAGGCAGCTGGCCCAGTGGCTTACGCGCTGGCCTGGAGTTTTACGACTCTTTCGCCACGAGTTTAATCCCCACCCGTGGTATGATTTATTATACATACATCATTAGACTGGGGTTTGAAGCCTATCGACTACACCAGAAGCATACAATACCCCGCCCGTGGCATGGTTTGTTTTGCAATCTTGTCATTACGATTTGTATAATGAAAACAACGTCCCACTTTCTCTCATTTTCTAAACTATTCTCATTCTCTCTTCTCTCTCTCTCTCTCTCTCTCTCTCTCTCTCTCTCTCTCTCTCTCTCTCTCTCTCTCTCTCTCTCTCTCTCTCTCCTTCCTCTTCGCTGACATGCCACAAGCAGTAGCATGCTGGTCACTGGATACCCTCTCCTAGGATCAAAGGCTTCTAATCCTACCTGAAGGAGTAGGAGGATCCAACACTATAAACACCCTTCACAATAGTCTCCCCATTACAGGCTTCAATGCCCCTTCACACCAGAGAGTCTTAATGAAGGGAACTCCAGTGCTCCACAGGGGTGATGTATACGCCGGTACTACGGGTACAGGGGTGATGTATACGCCGGTACTACGGGTACAGGGGTGATGTATACGCCGGTACTACGGGTACAGGGGTGATGTATACGCCGGTACTACGGGTACAGGGGTGATGTATACGCCGGTACTACGGGTACAGGGGTGATGTATACGCCGGTACTATGGGTACAGGGGTGATGTATACGCCGGTACTACGGGTACAGGGGTGATGTATACGCCGGTACTATGGGTACAGGGGTGATGTATACGCCGGTAATACGGGTACAGGGGTGATGTATACGCCGGTACTACGGGTACAGGGGTGATGTATACGCCGGTACAGATAGCTCTAGGTAAGAGAAAAAAAACGCCGGAGATTGTCAATATTTCTTGGGGTCATAAACCTCAGCGATCAGGTCTAAAAATACAGGAAATAAAGAAATTTATTAAATAAAACGACTGTGACTATTTGCCCAATAGCCGATAATGAAGCGCATTTGTTTCTTAATCGTTCGTTATTTTTTACATCCTTACTCAACACTAACCTAACGTATAACTTGGCCGCTATCTAGTTGCCCTGATAAAAGGTTTCTAGTCAAAAATCCACTACCTTGTCCTTATCCTGATGTTCGGTTATTGGTAAGATGAAGAATTCGCTGCTTTTTTTATCTGCTACTGAACCAGCGTTAATAAACAGAGACAAAAGGCATACGTGAGCTGTTAATCTTCGTTAAGCACTCTGGCCAAAACAAAAAGAAGTAACAGATAATAACGTTGTGCGTCCTCTCCCTAGCCAGGATCTTCCACACTCGGAAGCACTTTATCCACCCTCCTCTACAAAGTCCTCATAATTCCTCCAATTAATGTTTTTCACGTCCTGACGAAGAATTGCCAATTACTTTCTCTTCTCTTTTGATGCCGACACGGCGGAAAATCACGCGTGTTACGGGTCCCGACACCGGAGCAAATAGCCAGGGCGCTAATACCTCGAGGCGGAAAAACAATTGGACAATACTGAGACCGGGTTAGGCCAGATCATGGCAAATTATTCCCTTGAGAGGGACAACGGGGGTTGGAGGAGCTTAAAAGCGGGAAGCAGCTTGTTTAAGGCGATCATAGTCAGTGGCGGTTGGATTGTTGGGTTGTTTGCGCTTGTTCAGGACAACGGTGTGGCTTTCCAGGGAGTTTTCGAGGACTTAAGCGTGCATCTTTCTTGTAGGGTCACCTCTACCACAGTCAGCACAATATAAACATATCTCCCTTTTGTCCGTCAAATTAATACCTGCTAGACTGGTCTCCACTAAGTTGTAGCCTACATACCAGGCTGGATTTTTTCTTAATTCGTGAAGAGTGAGTCTGATATTCCTTTAAGCGAAGCGATACAGTAGTGCTTCATTATCCATTTGCTGCCACTTTCGTAGTGACACGAGCAGCTAGCTGTGGTGTCCCATCAACACTGTAGCTACAAGAGCAGAGAATTTTGATTTATTGTCGTGAAATGTTTTCAGTACCGATTCACATAAACGTGTATATGAATTAACATAATCATTACTTTCATATGGAGAGCGTTAAATCCCACACAGCGCCAGGGAAGTGATTTTTTTGGGGGTTAGCAATTTAATCCAAAGTTTGTGATCCAGTCACTTAGATCACAAGCACTTCGACGGTATCTAGGCACCTCCCTCAGAGTCCATTTATCTGAAAGATTTTTTTAAAGTAAAAGGACAAGTGCAACTAATGTGACATTTTATTGTGGCAACGTTTCGCTCTTCTGAGCCTATATATACCCTGTGTGTTCATGTACTGTTTGTAACGGCTTGATAAAGCTCCTGGAGAGCGAAACGTTGCCACAATAAAATATCACATTAGTTGCACTTGTGTCCTTTTACTCTACATATTGTCGGTAATTCTACCAACTTTATTATAAAGATTTTTTTGAAGTTGGTTCGTGTAGCATACAAAATTTTCGCAACTGTATTTATGTAATTTTCTGTGACAATTGTGTGTAATTTGCATGGGATCTCCCCGTCGGTTTATCCGGCACACTACTGAACCTCCAAATCGTCAAAATTTTAGCATTAAGTTTCGGCCTCTGAAGTGGCTAGTTTATTGTGCACTCCTCAAACCATACCCCCGGCCGGGATTGAACCCGCGGTCATAGTCTCAAAACTCCAGCCCGTCGCGTTAGCCCCCGGCCGGGGGTATGGTTTGTTTGCAATCGTGTCATTACGATTTCTCGAGTCGAGTCGTGCACTCCTCCATCCTGTGGACGATAGCGCAAAGGCATATGAATGCACAAATGGCCTAGGAAACAAGAGCCGAATTGATTAATAGGAGTACGTTTACAGATTATATCTTGTATAATCTGTAGACGTACTCCTGTTAAACTGTAGATTATACACCTACAGATTACACAGCATCTTATCTGTTGCGAGCAAATTTAGAATATATGCTTAATATGTCTGATATCTTATTTTCATTGATAAAATACCTTGGTATATCAAATGGGTTATAATGCTATTCATTAGTTTTCCTCAAGTTAGCGATCAAGCACATACAACAGTGATAAATTAGACACATGTGCAACTCTTGGGTATCTTTATTGAGGAAACGTTTCGCCACACAGTGGCTTCATCAGTCCATACGTAGGAGAAACTTGAAGAACAGGAGAAGAATGAGGTAATCAGTCCCTCAACCTTGAGTCGATGTGTTCAGTCCATCAATCTTGAATATTCAATCTTGGTATTCTATTCAAGATTGATGGACTGAACACATCTACTCAAGGTTGAGGGACTGATTGCCTCATTCTTCTCCTGTTCTTCAAGATTCTCCTTTGTATGGACTGATGAAGCCACTGTGTGGCGAAACGTTTCCTCAATAAAGATACCCAAGAGTTGCACATGTGTCTAATATATCAACATGTCGGTTCTGTGAACCATTCATCTACACATACAACAGTGTCTAGGATGAGGCTTTAAGAGATGAATTCATCTTCCCTGGAGAGGTAAAATACTCTTCTCCAGTGATTTAACTGCATGTTTTAACAACCCATTTGAATCTGTTTACTTAAAGATTTTTAGTGACACTTTACGGATAATTTCTTAATGTTTTAACACCAGTACAGTGTCAGTCTCAAGTTTAATCACTGATACTAAGAACATCAATTTTCTTCCTCGTTTACAAAATCTTGGTAGTTTTAGGACAGCCAAGAATAATTTTAAGGGCTTCATTTTGCATTCCCCTCAAGGAAGGTTCCTTGATGTTGGTGAGGGGCTCTTGATTTAGGGAATTGGATCTGTGCTCCAGTTCCCCGAATTAAGCCTGAATGCCTTCCACATCCCCCCCCCCCAGGCGCTGTATAATCCTCCGGGTTTAGCGCTTCCCCTTGATTATAATAATAATAATAACAATTCATTTTGCATTAGCTCTAAGGGCCAGAGAGAATTTTCTCCAGCTAACATTAACATTGGTGTAGCATAATCATTTACGGAGCTAATATAGGCTTTATACTGTGCGTCATTCTCGCTATTCTCACATCAACACCCTAGAATTGCAGCCAACAACAGCTCTGAGAACTTCAGCCTAGTTTTGTATTTTATATTCTGTTGAGTTATGATTGATTTAGTGAAGGGTGTATCTTCACCATGATATCTGTAAGATTTAATGTACCTGATGTTTAACCTTGTAAAAAAGATGGATGGGGCATGTCGTTTGTTAATATCGTAAGTCTTTGATAAAGATTTGACGAGACCTAATTGATACGTTAATATTACTTGAACTCCATTAAGAATGACGCTTATTTTGTTGTACCCTGTTGTATGGATCATGATGCCATCGGCATAGCTTATAGCTGTATGTTTAAGTGAGGTAGCTAGAGCATTAATAAGAACACTAAATAGCATGGGACTGAGAACTCTAGTTTTAAGTGGTTCGCCGGTATAGTTCCGGCCTGAGAACTCCCCCCTGCGGTGCACCCAGGGACATTTCCATGAGAACTCCTCCCTGTGGTGCACCCAGGGGACATTTCTTCACTTTTCAAACCCTGCTAGAAAACAGATAATCTATTTATTTATCCAACCGAGAAGGTTGACATCAAGATGCATTTTGGCTTGTTGATGCAAGATAACGGTTCTGTTTGTGATATATGCAAATATTAGATCAAGAAATGTGGTAAAATTCGAAGTTTGTGCAGTGAGAAACATTGGTAATATATTTCTGCACACTGTATCCTTTCATAAAACCATAGAGATGAGGTGAGTATTTGTCTGATTGTTAACTCATTCTTTCCAATGTTTTGCAGAGATAATTAGTTAAGGAGACTGGACTAAATGCGTCTAGATATTGCAACTTTGTACTGTAATAGGAACAATAAGAATAACTTAGAATAAACAGTGATAAAGGGTTATCAGGGACACCTGCCTTAAAGTTTCGAGGGAATTCTAATTTGTACCATCGTCTCCTGGGCAGTTGATCAACCTCTGTTTGATGCAATGTTTATCTTGTAGACAGTGAAGACATATTGTCTTAACTTTAAAGGGATGAACCGGTAAGCTAAAGGCACCAACAGTGAGTCATCATGTGACTATCACCCGCGTCAGGAAACACCCGTCCTGTTTCTTGACGAATCTTGACCTGACCTGACCTGTACACAGTGAAGGAACAATCACTCTTATCCATATTTTTGTCCACAAAATTAATCATTTTCAGCTTTCGAGGTTTATCTTAATATGAGATAGAAAAGTTTCGTGTCCGGAGGGTCCAGGAGCTGGAGATCAACACCTTCAAGTCACCTCCCTCCTTTCCAAGGGTAGTGCCACGATGCCTGTGGGGGAGTATGATCCAAAGAATTTGACCGATCTTCCCTTTCCTTGGAACAAACCTGATTGCCTACACACTCCAGTAACAATCCCAACCATCTTTCAAGTAGAAAACTCTATTGTTGAAGGTTTGAAGCCGATCGCAGGTCGCATTCTCAAGTTGGCCCACGTTGACTAAAACTGAGTTGTTTATATAACAGACCAGAGGCCACCTGTACATATTAATAGTGGCTTGAACCTTTCCCTAGTTGCGGTGACCCGTGGCCTGATGGCTAAAGCTCTCGCTTCACACGGCGAGCGTCCGGGTTCGATTCCCGGCGAGGGTAGAAACACTGGGCGTGTTTCTCTACACCGGTTGTCTATGTTCCCCGTCAGTAAAATGGGTACCTGGGTGTTAGTGGACTGGTGTGGGTCGCATCCCGGGGCAAAACTGACCTAATTCGCCCGAAATGCTCTGCATAACAAGCGGTTTTCTATATAGTAGTATGTCATTGATGTCATCTAGGCCTGTATACCTTGTACATGTACTTGTAGAAATAGATATTATATTATTATACACTGCAGCCTCGAAAATTTGAAATCGATCGGATGAGGCGTTCTCAAGTTATAAACGATAACTTTGGAGGGACAAACAAAATTTTGGGCAACAGCTGTTAGTTACCTCACCTCTGTCTGTCTGTCTCTCTCTGTCTCTGTCTGTCTCTGTTTGTCTCTCTCTCTGTATCTCTGTCTCTCTCTGTCTCTGTCTCTGCCTCTCTCTGTCTCTCTGTCTGTCTCTCTCTCTCTCTCTGCCTCGCTCTCTCTGTTAAGTCGTTAAATACATTTACAATTTTCTCCATTAAATTCAGTAAAATAACCGACACGCCTCATTCACAAAAACTGACGCAGTCTATACAACACTAACTTCACTGTTAAAATCAAGTATCTTGCATGCCATAATAATAATTCCAATGTTCTTTAATAATAATAACAACAATAAAACCTAGAATAATATCTAATGAGCAATATATAAAATTTGGTGTGAATACAATGGTAATACTAACGTGATGATTCATGTGTTAATTTTATAGACTCCTGATGTTATTTAAACTCGTTTAAGTGCACCCACTAAACTCATCCTTTCATGTATAAAGCACTCGAGAGCTTCCCGCCTGTATACCATACAATCGTCTCTGCATAAAAACTTGTAGAATCTCCAAGGCCTGGAGATGTGTGCTGACAGCCGTAGTATTTGCACTGCCCCGCTTCCTGGGGTGAAGAGGTGATCTTCGTGTCTGCCTGCCCGCTTCCCTGCACAAACACAAACCTCTCCCTCCAGAAATACCGTTCCTGTTGACAAATATTATTCAAGCGAGACAAACATGCCAAATAACACGAATGCTAATCCCTACTTGAAGAAATCTTAGGCCGTAATCCCCCCCCCTCCCCCAGTCCACATAACCAGACCTCTGGCCAATGAATACTCGGTTCGAGGAGGGTCCTGGTTTGTGAGTGGCGGAGAGCTGGCGGCGCAAGTGGTGGTCCCCCGTGTTTATGCGGAGGATCGGATCGTCTGGGTGGACATTTCTAAACGTTTTCTATTCTTATGCCATAATTGTTTCCTGCTCTCTTTTGTGTGGCCGCCTTCCTGTGAGGTCCAACTCACCGGACTACAATAACAACGACAGCGGAGACGCTGCTTTTAACACGAGTAATGTTGCGCCGTTTATTACAGCAGCCAGCACCAGGGAACAATAACATTTACTCCATTACAAAAGTCAGACTGCAACGTGCGTGTGTGTACTCGCCTATTTGTGGTTGCAGGGGTCGATTCACAGCTCCTGGCCCCGCCTCTTCCCTGATTGCTACTAGGTCCTCTCTCTCCCTGCCCCATGAGCTCTATCATACCTCGCCTTAAAACTATGTATGGTTCCCGCCTCCACTACGTCACTTTCTAGGCTATTCCATGGCCTGACTACTCTATGACTGAAGAAATACTTCCTAACATCCCTTTGATTCATCTGAGTCTTCAACTTCCAATTGTGACCTCTTGTGTCTGTGTCCCATCTCTGGAACATCCCGTCTTTATCCACCTCGTCTATTCCGCGCAGTATTTTATATGTCGTTATCATGTCTCCCCTGACCCTCCTGTCCTCCAGTGTCGTCAGGCCGATTTCCCTCAACCTTTCTTCGTAGGACAATCCCCGTAGCTCTGGGACTAGTCTTGTTGCAAACCTTTGCAATTTCTCTAATTTCTTGACGTGCTTGACTAGGTGTGGATTCCAAACTGGTGCTGCATACTCCAGTATGGGCCTGACGTAAATGGTATACAGAGTCTTAAACGAATCCTTACTGAGGTATCGGAATGCTATCCGTAGGTTTGCCAGGCGCCCATATGCTGCAGCAGTTATCTGATTGATGTGCGCCTCAGGAGATATGCTCAGTGTTATGCTCACCCCAAGATCTTTTTCCTTGAGTGAGGTTGGCCATCTAAACTATTTTGTGTGTGTGCGCGCGCGCGTGTGTGTGTGTGCGTGCGTGTGTACGCACTCATGCACGCACTAGTCCAACAGCCACTTGCTTGCATGTGCTTCTTGTGGAGTGCGGCTGACTGCAGGGAACATTTAAACTGTTTGCCCACGACTTTTGTCTCTTACCCGGGTTGATGAATGAGACACCTGCGCGACACTTGCTTATCTTTATTGGGGAAACGCTTCTCCAATCAATAGCTTCATCAATCCAATACAGAGAAAAAAAAGGTAGATGGTGTGAAGAGGACGATCGAGGTAAGTTTTCTCAGCCTAGAGAGGATGTGCTGAGTCCATCAGACTTGATATAAGAGCCTCAAGGCTTAAACGAAACTAAGAGAGCCTTGTCACACTGACACTTTAATGCTGAAATAAACTGAACCTGTTTATTTTTTTTTGTGTGTGTGACATTCGTTTGTTGCTCCAATTAGGTTTTTGTTAGTTGTTGTGTTTTCTTTGTTATGGCTAACAGCGCTGAGTGATCTACGAAGGTCAGTTTATATTTCAAACCTCACAAGTTCCTTCCTGCAGGTGTTATTCAGTCCTACCTTCACTTGGACGATATGAGCTCAGCGAGACGAGGTCAGTGACCACTAGAGACCCAGTGAGATGAACCCAGGGACCACTAGAAACCCAGTGAGATGAAGCCAAGGTCAGTTATCATGGCGACTATTTACGCCTGGTACGTGCCATAAAATAATAAAGATTGTGAAGCCAATAATGGCAGATTACACTAACTTTGCTGGTGCTATCTACCGCCCTGTAACAGTGCTGTAATCTACGACAGACTTGTTGGCCGTGTGCGCGCGCGCCAGCCTGTGTACTCCTCAACATGTCTGCGGGTTGAGCTCCATCTCTTGGGCATTCCTCGAATTTTCGTTTGACTCTCATGTGAAGTCGGATTGTCGTTGTCCAACTTATACCACTATTTATACCTTGATGCTGGTAAAGGGTTCTTGATTAAACCTCTTATTTCCATGGCGTTATGTGGCCTCTGCGAATTAGTTATAGGAATTATAAATAAGTTTACATTAAATTCTTTGTAAAATCTTCATGAGTCGTCTGGATGTTTGGAACTCGTATCCCTATTGCTTGTGATGAATTAGTAACTATTTTACCGTCTCCCTGGCACCGAATATTCTGTATACTTCTCATGGCTGTGTTCCTCCACAGTCATGTGATTTGACTAATAGAGTAATTCCTGGGATGAATTTCCTGCAAGGCGAGGCATATGGGTGAGCATCCTTGCACGTTCCAGGAGTGGTGAGGTCATTACCGGCATGAGGTGTTGGAGTGATGTTAGTGCATGATAGGCTCTCATGAAATGAAGATGCTACATAATTCTGCCTCAGTTTTCGTGGGAACATACATAAGAACTAGAGAATGAGAAACACTAACAGGTCTTCTGGTTCATGCTAACAGATAAGCAATAAGGTATTTAGACATCGACTGGACAAGGTTTTTTGGACTTACCAATGGTAGAGTATAGCGACAGCATGTAAATAGGACACACAATAAGGGTTAGGACATTTTTTATGAAGGTGTTTGGTTCAGAAGGAACTTTAGCAGTGAATTAAGTCCCTTATGGACGAAAAGCCTTCACAATCAAATGCCATAATCCGCATTGTGTATCATATTTACAAGGGTTTTCGGGCCTCTGGAGTGTTTTGACTGTATATCCACGGTGTCGGCTTCTTCGACCAAGTCAAGTTTTCAATTCCGCGGCGTCTCTAGGGACCTCGAGGAATTTAAATTTCTTTTCCACAAATTTTAATTAATGCTATGTTTACTTTTTGTCTGTTGATGTGTATAGATGTATTTAACTGTTTATTGTCGACAGCGCTGAATAGTCTTACAGGTCGAAGCGTTTTGTGAATCTCACAACTATTTAACCTACATTTGTCGCTCCTCTTCACCTAGGAGTAAATAGGCTACTGGGGGTTTAGTTGACTGTTGTGGACGGCACCTTTGCGTGGAGTTAGTGATGTACCTCAGTTATGCAGTTCTTAGCTTGCGGCTTCAACTGTATAAAAAAAAACCTTGGTTAAAGATTTCAGTTTAAAGAGCGATGCTCATTATGAAAGATATATTTTTTAATGAAATCTGTCTGTTTTATTACTTATATTGTTCTTAGACTTTCATATTTATCAATCACACCTGCATTGTAAACTCACTTGTTTACATCGCGATTTATTAGTCAAAATTAATTTTTGTTTGGCCCCTGAAGTAGTAAGATTTTTCTTGTGTTGTAATTTGAGATTACAACATAAGCTTCAGGCTACCTCCTTCATGTCAACAGTCTTATTCATACCTAAGGTCAATCTCGTACATTAGAAGTCACTCCCGGTGTCCTAGGTCACTCCCAATGACCTGTGGTCACCCCTAAGGTCATTCTCCAGTCTTACACTCTATCATTCCATTACATCCATCCCGCCTCAGCCTCCAGGAAGGCCCAGAACATAAAACCGCTTCTCATGAACCAGTCGCGCCGCCCCAGATGCCTCTGTGTATGTGTAAGTAAACGTCTCTGATGGTAAATATTTTCTCGCCGCCAAATAAAACCCCTTTAGTCAGCCCTTTCATCTGGCGCCGCCAGCTTCTCGTTTTCTCCCGTGTTTACGAAACAGATTTATCCTTCCGCTGGCAACTTCATATCCTGAATTGAGATATTTTTTAATGTTTTGTAGTTACCCATCGTCCGCATCCACAGGCTGGATGAAAAGTGCACACAAAAACTAGCCATCATAATCCACAGGTTAGATATGGGGTGGAAATAAGTCACTCTGTCTGACTTTTTTGGGTTATCCCAGGTTCTCTACACATATGCTGCTATGTATGATAATTCTATGTAACTGTATTTGTGTATACCTGAATAAATTTACTTACTTACAACATCTAGTCCAGTAGCTTGGATGGTAGCGCACTCACTGAGGTCCGTGGTTCGATCCATGGGTCGGGTTGAAACATTATGGTGTTTCCTTAAGGCACCTGCTGTCCATGTTCACCTAGCAGTAAAATAGGTACTTGGGTGTTAGCCGACTGGTGTTGGGTCACATCCTTGGAATAAAATTGACCTAATTTTCCCGAAATGCTCTGCATGACAAGGTATTTTCTATATAGTATGTCAGCGATGTAGCTAAGTCTGAATACGTTGTACATGTACTTGTAGAAATAAATTATTATTATTAGTCTCGTCCACGGGATGGATAAGAGATGTATACTAGATTAGCCGGACTTGAGTCCTGGAGGTGGAAATTATCCTGCAGTTTGAAGGAGAACCTTCAAAACTAGGGAGGTCAAGCCCATGATGACACTCTTCAGGTCACTTGTTCTATCTAGGCTGGAAAATTGCTGCACACTAACAGCACCTTTCAAGGCAGGTGAAATTGCTGATCTAGAAAATGTACAGAGAGCCTTCACGGCGCGCATAACGGAGATAAAACACCTCAATTACTGGGAGCGCTTGAGGTTCCTGAACCTGTATTCCCTGGAACGCAGGCGGGAGAGATACATGATTATATACACCTTGAAAATCCTAGAGGGACTAGTACCGAACTTGCACACGAAAATCACTCACTACGAAAGCAAAAGACTTGGCAGACGATGCAACATCCCCCCAATGAAAAGCAGGGGTGTCACTAGCACGTTAAGAGACCATACAATAAGTGTCAGGGGCCCGAGACTGTTCAACTGCCTCCCAGCATACATAAGGGGGATTACCAACAGACCCCTGGCAGTCTTCAAGCTGGCACTGGACAAGCACCTAAAGTCAGTTCCGGATCAGCCGGGCTGTAGCTCGTATGTTGGTTTGCGTGCAGCCAGCAGCAACAGCCTGGTTGATCAGGCTCTGATCCACCAGGAGGCCTGGTCACAGACCGGGCCGCGGGGGCTTTGACCCCCGGAACTCCAGGTAAACTCCAGGGATCGAGGGATGAGAAAGGAAGTGTAGTTTATAGTTTCACTTGAGCTATGATGCCAGCACACTCCTTTGCAAGATATCTACTGAATGAGTGATGGTAAATGCGTTTCCTTTCTTTGGGTGACCCTACCTAGGTGGGAGACGGCCTGTCTATTGTAGATTCCTAGATGCATTCTTGGCAAAATAAAAATCCTGATCTTTGTTTTAATATTTAACAGTTGTTACTGTAGCATCAGCAGTGGTGGTGCTGCCTAGTACGTGAACTAGGCCTCCGTCTAGGCCGTCAGAATTTTGGAGCTGTGAAAAACAGGCTCATTTTTTTCGTTTTGTCACCGTTTTGATTTTCCTTAAGCCGAACTTTTCGAAGAAATATATAAAGAAAACTGAAAACTATACAGGAAATAAAAGAAATTATGATCACTTAAATATTTTTCTCGTTTTTAATAAGTCAATAATTAAAAATACATCAAAAACATATAGTCAGTAAATTGGTTAGGGGGAAATTGGTGGGGGGGGGGATGGAGGTCCAAAATTGTTCATGTATAGAGACTAATACTCGCTGCCGAGGCTATTACTAACACCTTGACTGATCACAGATCTGGCTGTACTTAGCGGATGGAGGATCGAAGCTCCAAACTGAATGACCCACATGGGTTTAGTATTTTTATATAAAAAAATGAAAAAAAGGCACTGTATTAATCCCATATCAAAAAAATCTTCCTGCCAATAATAGTGAAGGAAAGACTCGTGTTGCAGAAGCTGCTTTTATTGCCTCAACGTATCGCCCTCTGTAGAGCTAGAAATGTGAAACGTGCTTGGCAGAACATTTTTTTAACTGGGAACTCCTGAGTGTTTGAGCCCCCATAAGTCTCAGGGGAAACAATGGGAGGGAAACTTAATATTCTTAAGGACCCCTGAGAGTCATGGGGCTCTTAACACGAGCGAGTCTTACAAACCCATACTAGAGTTTTAGAAGACCCTTATTGGTGTCTTAGAAACACTTAGCCTAGTCTCAGGGACAGGTACCAGGAGGTAGGAACCCTTACTAGAGACGGTTAACAGTCTCAAGGTCCCTAACAGAGGCTTTGGAACCCTTAGCAGAGTCTCAGGGATATATATGGCCAGGAGCTGTGAATCGACCCCTGCAGTCACAAATAAGTGAGTACATACCTCAGTCTCGGACTTATCCTCTTCACCTTTTCCCTTGGGGCCAGGAGCCACAACTTAGTTCATGTCTTCATAGTGTTAAAACATCCATAAAAGATGGCCTTGCCCCCTCACCCTCCGGCATTTTTCTTTCTGATGCGCATCCTTCAAAGCCATCTCGCGGAAGGATGCCTCCCTGACTCTCATGCATAGGATTAATATATATCCTTACCGACCCTGTCTTTTCACCAGCTTCCTGCCCGCCCCAAATTTTTACCATGGCTCCTTTTTATCTTAAATTTCCGCCACTTTGAGCCCAGATGCAGCGTCCCTGGCCGCTTTGCTCTCTCTCTCTGTCGGGTGAACTTTGGGGTCCACCTCACTTCCCTCTTCAGCGAGACGGCCGTTGACGTGTATCGGTGTTCAACGAAGCTTCGCTTCACCGAGTGATCATCTGTGCTTTGTAAGGGGTAATCTGTGTACAATGAGTGTTAATCTGTGTACAGTGGCTGCTAAACTGTGTAGGGTAGATGTTAATCTCTGTACACTGGAGTGTACATTGGACGATAATATGAGTACATTTGACATTAATCTGTGTACATTGTTTGCCTACGGAGGCAGATGTTTAGCATACAGTGACTGTTATTCTGTGTACACTGAGTTAATATGCGTACAGTGGCTGCTACTCTGCCTACAAAGAAAATTAATTTACATACTCTGGCTGTCATTTTGCATTCAGTGTTATGTTATTCTGCATATAACTGCATTTACTACACGTACACTGTATACACTTTTGTTTGCTTTTATACAATTTTGTATATACTTTTCAACCATTGCATTGTTTTTATTTGACTTTTAAATAAATTTATTGTACACCCTATATCCATTTTATGGAAGGTAGCCTAAAAGCACATGGATACACCAGAGGCCTAGGAACTAGGCCCCAAAAAGGCTTAACAGGAGTGGGATAAAAACCGAGACAAATGACAACCAGATATTTTAAAGATTTGGTGGCGATGAAAACACATTAAAAACCCAGACAGGCAAATATTATTGCAATTAAATGTAGGAGGTAGCGAATGCAATGTTGGGGCAGTAATGATGCAAGATAACGAAACTGACTCTGGGAAAAATCATATCACAGCACGTGTAGGAATCGAACCAATGGCAGGTGAGACCTGAAATTTGCAGGCCAGTGCGCTCTCGAAGTCGTGATGCCACGATTAGTATTGATGTTTCTCACCCTGGACGAGAATGTCACAGTACAGTCTCTGACGCAATTCAGAAATAAAATTTGGATGACCTGTAGTTTTTCTAGGGCCATTAAATCGTAACATAGCATCTTGTGGAACTGTAAATCTGGAACTCAATTTGCTTCTACAGTTTTTGGCACTGTATCGGAAACACTATCAAACTACGGAAAAAGAAAACATTTATTAGGGCTTTAAAATATTTTGAAGTGTTTTTCAGTGAGTCTCCCATGAAACGTCTTGAACGCTTCCCGAGTCCAGTACAGAGAAGAATGGTGGAAAATCGGAAGGAATTTTAGGTAATCAGTCCCTCGGCTTGGAGTCGATGTAATCAGTCCGTCAATCTTGATGGAATGATTACGTCGACTCAGCAACAGCAAACTCAGTACGAATTGGACAAAAAAGAAAGCAGCAGGACATATGACGGTAAAGGTAATCATCTGAGTGCAGATGGGACACCTGTTTTAAACAAGAATGGCACAACTGGAGATCATTAGAGCATAAAGACATCAAATGGACACCAGTGGAATACCATTAGGTCAAGAGAATGGCTGGAATAAGACCATATCAAAACACTAGCAGGGGAGGAGAGTGGTGAGGGGTGGGGGGGGGGTGGGGGAAGGACGAGTGGTGAACACGTGAGTACAACACAGCTGGTGAGGGCAGCGTGAGAATTGGGGTGTTCTTCAGGACATCCAAGAGGTGCACCTGAGCGAACTTCCTGTGTGACCAGTGCACCATGAGTCACCCCCCCTCCCTCTTCCTCCCTTCAAAGGGAGAACTAAACCACTAACCACCACCACCACTACCAATCGCCACCACTACCAATCGCCACCACTACCAATCGCCACCACTACCAATCGCCACCACTACCAATCACCACCACTGCCAATCACCACCACTGCCAATCACCACCCCTGCCATCACCACCCCTACCATCACCACCCCTACCATCACCACCCCTACCATCACCACCCCTACCATCACCACCCCTACCATCACCACCCCTACCATCACCACCCCTACCATCACCACCCCTACCATCACAATAACCATGAAACAAAAGCTTCCACTACATCATCCACCACAAAACCTTCATACTATTAATGTATTTTGAAAACTGGAGAGGGAAGTAGACGTTGTATGTAAGTCTTTGTACAGTGATGAGCAGCGTTATTGCCTCGCTGGAGAAACTGTAGAGGATGGAAGAATGGGGAAGAGAGAGAAGGAAGGAAGAGGGATGGAAGTAGAGAGGGAGGAAAGACTGGAAACGCTAAAACTGGTTCTATTTCGGTAACGTTTTGTTTTTTTACACAGGGTTTGACAAGGTTAGGCTAAGGATCCCTGACTTTAGTGACAAGCTATTTACAAGTTAAATAGTAACGCTCATCTTGCCATATAGGACAAGTGAAAATTTGTGTATGCAATAATTTCGCCAAAATCATTCTGAACCTAACGAAAAAAAAAATATATATTTCACTGTGTTTGTTTAGTATTAAATTACTGTAAACAAATCTAAAATATATTTAGTTGGGTTAGGCTAAAATAAATTGCTCTTGTTATAATAAGGTTAGGTAAGTTTTCTAAGATTCTTTTGGTGCAAAATTAAATAAAATTTACATTAGCATTAATAAAAAATATATATCTTTAAACGTATAAAAGAAAATTTCAGAAAGACTTAATTTTAAATGAGTTCTTGCTAATTGACCAGTTTTACATATTCGGCACGACATACACACACACACACACACACACACACACACATATATATATTTA
This sequence comes from Cherax quadricarinatus, assembly GCF_038502225.1. Classification (NCBI taxonomy): domain Eukaryota; kingdom Metazoa; phylum Arthropoda; class Malacostraca; order Decapoda; family Parastacidae; genus Cherax; species Cherax quadricarinatus. The sequence goes on from NC_091318.1 coordinate 20,748,102, forward strand.
TTTATCATCTGTTACTACAACTACTACAACCATTACAACCACTACAACTACAACCACTACAGCCACTACAACGACTACAACTAATACAACCACTACAACTACTACAGCCACTACAACTGCTAAAACCACTACAACCGCTACAACTACAACCACTACAACTACAACCACTACAACTGCTACATCAACTACAGCCACTACAACTACAACCGCTACAACTACTGCAACTGATAACCACTACAACTACTACAACCACACTGCAACTACTACAGGTGCCACGCAAGTTTTTCCCGAATAGTAGGTGCCCCGAGGTTCGTGGATGGCTCTTGGTCCAAGGAAGTGGAGCTAATCTTCCCTTCCTTGCATCGAATCTGATTGTCTTCTATTCCCCAAGCACTGTATGACCCCTCGGGGTTTAGCACTCCTGGTCTATTACTACTGTTCACCAGGATGGACAAGTTAGCTTGGAGAAGCTGGTGACGGAGGATCGAGCCTTCATAAGAGGAATGATCCACGCAGAGCTACGGAGGATCGAGCCTTCACATAGGTTTCAACCTTCCATCTCCAGTCCATCACTCGCGTCAACATCTCTCAAAATCTATCTCAGAAGAATAAGAAAAAATATTAAATATGAAATACATCAAAATGAATTTGTTGATAAATTTCTTGATCGCTCTGGTGATAATAGTTGTGTCTGGTGCTGACACTAATGTTGTCCAAGATGATGGGTGGCGACCTGCCCATCTGGGCACTAATCTTAAACTACTTCGTGGTCGACGTGACCGCCAGAGAGGGTTTGACCCAAGTCTTCCTGACGTCCAGGGAGAAGGACTGGTTGACCCTGGTCTTCCTGACCACCAGGGAGGTGGTCTGGATTACGGGAATGTAGGTTACGTGGAGAGACGTGGTGAACGACCTCGTGGTTACCTGGGCTTCCCTGGCGGATACTCCTACATGGACGATGAATTCTCAGACACCGACGACTCCTGGGACACCGACGAAGACTACTCAGACACCGATGACTCCTGGGACACCGACGACTCCTGGGACACCGACGAAGACTACTCAGACACCGACGAAGACTACTCAGACACCGACGACTTCTGGAACACTGACGAAGACTACTCAGACACCGAAGACTCCTGGGACACCGACGAAGACTACTCAGACACCGACGACTTCTGGAACACTGACGAAGACTACTCCAGCGAATACAACCTTCCTGTTACATTTGACGATGCCCGTGAAGGAAATTAGGGCGAACATCCAGCTGGTGCAGTGGATGAAAGCCTCGGTGGTACAGAGGAAGAGCACCCAGCTGGTGCAGTGGATGAAAACCTCGGTGGTACAGAGGAAGAGCACCCAGCTGGTGCAGTGGATGAAAACCTCGGTGGTATAGAGGAAGAGCACCCAGCTGGTGTAGTGGATGAAAACCTCGGTGGTACAGAGGAAGAGCACCCAGCTGGTGCAGTGGATGAAAGCCTCGGTGGTACAGAGGAAGAGCACCCAGCTGGTGTAGTGGATGAAAACCTCGGTGGTACAGAGGAAGAGCACCCAGCTGGTGCAGTGGATGAAAGCCTCGGTGGTACAGAGGAAGAGCACCCAGCTGGTGCAGTGGATGAAAACCTCGGTGGTACAGAGGAAGAGCACCCAGCTGGTGCAGTGGATGAAAGCCTCGGTGGTACAGAGGAAGAGCACCCAGCTGGTGCAGTGGATGAAAACCTCGGTGGTATAGAGGAAGAGCACCCAGCTGGTGTAGTGGATGAAAACCTCGGTGGTACAGAGGAAGAGCACCCAGCTGGTGCAGTGGATGAAAACCTCGGTGGTACAGAGGAAGAGCACCCAGCTGGTGCAGTGAATGACGAACACCAAGGTGGTGAAGAACTACTGCAAGATGCACTTAAGTACAACGATCAGCTGGAGAGCGCTTTGAAGGAAGAACGGAAGCAGCTAGAAGAAGTACTCGAGTACAGTAAACAGTTGGCGAGTATTCTGAAGGAAGAACGGCAGCAGACGGATAATGTACTCGAGTATAGTGAACAGCTGGCGAGTACTTTGAAGGCAGAGAAGTTGTACAGTGAGCAACTTGAAGATGCTTTAAACTCCGCAACACTGAAGATTAACGAGGGAGAAATATCCAGGGTACAGATGGAGAAAGTGATGAAAGTAAAGTTTCAGTACTGTGACGAGACTGAAGCTTCCTTGGAGGCAGAGAAGCAGCACAGTGCTCAGCTCAAAGCTACCTTGGAGGCAGAGAAGCAGCACAGTGCTCAGCTCAAAGCTACCTTGGAGGCAGAGAAGCAGCACAGTGCTCAGCTCAAAGGTACCTTGGAGGCAGAGAAGCAGCACAGTGCTCAGCTCAAAGGTACCTTGGAGGCAGAGAAGCAGCACAGTGCTCAGCTCAAAGGTACCTTGGAGGCAGAGAAGCAGCACAGTGCTCAGCTCAAAGGTACCTTGGAGGCAGAGAAGCAGCACAGTGCTCAGCTCAAAGCTACCTTGGAGGCAGAGAAGCAGCACAGTGCTCAGCTCAAAGCTACCTTGGAGGCAGAGAAGCAGCACAGTGCTCAGCTCAAAGCTACCTTGGAGGCAGAGAAGCAGCACAGTGCTCAGCCCAAAGCTACCTTGGAGGCAGAGAAGCAGCACAGTGCTCAGCTCAAAGGTACCTTGGAGGCAGAGAAGCAGCACAGTGCTCAGCTCAAAGGTACCTTGGAGGCAGAGAAGCAGCACAGTGCTCAGCTCAAAGCAGAACTTCAACTGCTGAAAGAACAGGATAGCGAACTGAATAATGATTCGCTGGATGTTTACGTAACTTTACAGAAAGAGTTGTTGTTTGTTGAGGATCAGTTAGTTATCAAGAGCGAGGAGTGCGAGAGTCTGGCCGCTAACCTCACACATCTTAAAAGTCAGGTTAAGACCACGGAAAAGAATGCTGCAAAATATAAACGCCGTTTTAAAAAGGTTCATGAAATGGCCAGCAGTCTCATCAAAGAGAACGAGCTTCAAGCTGATCACATTAAGAGTCTTAAGAAAACAGTTAACTTCCAGCGACGAAAATACCTGAGTTTACACCAGGAAACCGAGGTTCTCAATGTTGTAAATAACAATCTCCGACCCCACTCTCTGACAACAACTCAAGTTCTGGAAGAAACCACTAAAGTGAACGTACAAGAGCAAGATAATCTCGAGGAGGAAGACGCAGCTGAGATAAAGCTTGATGATCTCAGGGAGAAAGAAAAAGCAACTGAGGTCAAGCTTGATGATCTCAGGGAGAAAGAAGAAAGTGAGAAGGTCAAGCTTGATGATCTCTGGGAGGAAGAAGGAACCGAGGTCAAGCTTGATGATGATCTCTGGGAGGAAGAAGGAACCGAGGTCAAGCTTGATCTCTGGGAGGAAGAAGGAACCGAGGTCAAGCTTGATGATGATCTCTGGGAGGAAGAAGGAACCGAGGTCAAGCTTGATGATCTCAGGGAGAAAGAAGAAAGTGAGAAGGTCAAGCTTGATGATCTCTGGGAGGAACGAGGAGCAACGACTGAGGAGCAGCAGCTTGATGTACTTACCGCTTATAAACGTAAAATGTTAATCCACATGATCGAACATGAGAAGAAACGTAAGAAGATGGAAGAACATAAGATGGAAGAACATAAGATGGAAGAACATAAGAAGGAAGAACATAAGACGGTACATATCTTATGCGTTATGATCTTCATCTCAGCTGTTTTTAGTCTTCTCTGCCGCTCAAGGAAGGTTCCTTGATGTTGGTTAAGGGCTCTTGATTTAGGGAATTGGATCTGTGCTCCAGTTCCCCGAATTAAGCCTGAATGCCTTCCACATCCCCCCCCCCCAGGCGCTGTATAATCCTACGGGTTTAGCGCTACCCCTTGATTATAATAATACTCTTCTCTGTATTGTGACTAGTTTCTTCCCTTACAAGCAACGTAACTGGCCCCTGAGAACCCGAACTGGCCCCTGGGAACCTACCTGGCCTGGCCTCTGGGAAATATAGGGGTCCCATGGGATATTATAGGGGTCAGTGGGTACCCCTGGGAAGTATTATTAGGGGTCAGTGTTACCCCTGGGTAGCATCAGGGGTCCCTCACTATTTAATGTATATTTTTATTTTTTAATTTAACCAGGCGGAAGAATGTAACCCACAGAGTCAGGACTGACTTCTTGTATCGCCTCTGCAAGGACGTTGAAGACGAGGAGATATGTTCAGGACATACATAATACCCTGGCAAAATAGTGTTAGACCCACACACTGGGTGTATAAACAGGCGAATCAGTCATAATTACACAAAAAATATCTATATATTATATTAATTCGCCTTATTACTCGCATTCTAGTGTTCGACGTGTCCCGTAGCTCGGTTGGTAGCGCACTCAGCTCACACATTGATTGTCCGTGGTTTGATCTCCGGTATGGGTGGAAACATTGAGGAATGTTTCCTTAAGACATCTGCTGCTCCTGTTTACTTAGCAGTAAATGGGTACGTGGGTGTTAGTCGACCGGTGTGGGTCGCATCCTGAGGACAAAACTTAATTTGCCCAAAATGCTTTTCATAACCAGGATCTTTCTATATAGCATGTCATTGATGTCATTGGTCGGCTGGTGTGGTAGGACTGACCCCGTGGTCTGACAGCTCATAGCTTTGTGAGAAGTGTGGTATGACTGTGGTGGAGAGTGACACGTCTTTCCCCACCACATACTGTGGAAATATTAGACAAGGAGTGAAACACGTGCCTGTGGGGAGGTGGGGTGTTGCAGGATGTGCACGGTAGCAGGAGGGTGATGTGCTGGGAGGATGGAAGCTGTGGGGAGAGTTGGGGGTTGTTTAGCCTGGGAGGAAGGGAGGTGAGGTGTGTGGGTGTTACTGACCAGGGGTTAAGGGACAGTGTACCTCCGTTGATACCGATGGGTTCATAACCCAGAGGTACCGGGTTCAATCGTCTGGGTCGTGTAACATGGGTGTGTTTTTGCTTACACACCCGTTGCTCCTCCCACCTAGCGCAGGAAGTATAGGTGCATGTGGGTTTTAGGCGACCGTTGTGAAAGTTAAGGATTCCTAACTTTGACAAGCTAACAGCTGTTACCTACATCAGCTCATTTGAAAGCATTTTTATTGTTATGATACAAGTATGGAACAAGATGAAGTTGGAGCTACCTGTGGGCCAGCATTTTCATCTGATCAAATGACTTTATCTCGCTGACATCATTATGCTGTACGAATGGGTTCCAGACTCGTGTCATCCTGGGGATAAATGATCTCAGATGAAGTGATGTTCTGGAGAAGGGTACAGCCAGAGTGAAGTTGCTGCTTTCTGCCCGTCTTGTGGTATAGAAGCTTGCTTCATGCTGTCTCTCTCTCTCTCTTTTTACTCCCTCACACTTTCCCTTTCATTCCTCTCTCATATTTCTTCCTTACCCTCCTCCCTCTCCCTCACTTTCCTCGCTTATCCCCAACATTCCCTCCCTCACAAACATTATCTTTCCTACAAAGTAGTTAATCACTAAATAGTGCCTCTCCCCTCCCCATCCCCACCTAATTCCGACCCACACCTTTTCCATTTCACCCGCACTCGTAAGACTTGAATTTCCCATGAAAATACCAGGTAAAGACACCATTAATTGCCCTCCTTCCATAACTGTCTTGTCTCCCTCACCAGGGAAGCTGAGCAGGATCCTGGGCGTCCATTGATAAAATGAAAGACAAAAGCTTGCATAGGAAAGTAGACAGGTCAGTGGAGTCGAAGTCGAGGGCAAATGAACGCGAATGTATTCACTTAAGACATCTTTATTGCATATAATAATGACATATGTACAACAGTTAGGTGTCCGGGGATCTTCATTACTCCAGGAGTTAGTAGACTGTTAGTGCCGTCTCAGAGGAGCACCTAGGGATCTAATAGGAGCACCTAGGGATGTTAGAGGAGCATCTAGGGATGTCATGGGAACAAATAGAGATTTAACAGGAGCACCTCGGGATCTCTGTGAAAGCCACATTACTAGGCTCCACACTTGCTGCTCTCGTTCTGTTGCTAGCGCACACTCCTCATACACTAAGGTCCGTGGTTCGATCCCCGGTACGGTTAGAAACATTCAGACGTGTTATCACCGAGCCGACTGGCTTGGGTAGCATCCTGGGGACAAAATTAACATAATTTACCCTTTCCATAACAAAGGGCTTTCTATATAGCATGTCATGGGTGTCAGCTATGGTCTGTATAAGTTGCATCATGTACTAGTACAAATAAATATTATTAATAAAGAGTGAAGAAAATCAACGGGCTGACAAGAGGACAGCTTCTTTTGGTATTTTAAGCTCCCATGCGGGTTTAGAGCTTATTTTCGAATCTATAACTCTTTTTAAGGGATCAAAAGTCTCGGAACGTAACACTACCATAGCTGGAACAATTCGCAAACTGCTCCACACTTTTTTGGAGACGAAACATTTAGACGACGTTTCGGTCAACCATGGATCATTATCAGTTGACTTGACTATGTCCCAGGATACAGAATTAGCTCTTAAATCGATTATATTTATTGCTCATATAATTATACACATGTTTATTGTGATTTTATCAGCGTTTGTCAGGTAGGTGTGAGATCGTGTGTAGGGAGGTATGGACGTGTATTAAACACGTCAGCGCTGGGAGCTCGTACTTGGGGTGTTGACTGACCAACACCTGTGTAACGGGTTTCTTTATTGCGGAAACGTTTCACCACACAGTGGCTTCCAACACCGAGAAGAATGGTGAAGGATCAGGAGGAGTTTGAGGTAATCAGTCCCTCAGCCTGGAGGCAATGTAATCAGTCTGAGGTACTCCAGGCTGAGGGACTGAGTACATCAACATCCAAGAACACTTGTGCAACACCCAAGCGTTGTACAGGTGTTTCATTCATCAACATATGATGCTTGATGATGTCAGGGTTATCCATGATTTTCATTGGTTGTTTTCACTGTGATAGTCTCTTCATTTTGGAGTTAGTTCTCTTATAAGCGAATTCTTAGTCAATTAACAACCCCGCTAGGTCTCTTAACAGGCCTCTAAACAGCCCCCATCGGCCCCTTAATTGTAGCCTTGGGTCCCTTAAGAGGCACTTCCGAGCCTTAACAGCCCCATCATAGGTAACTCAAGCCTCGTGTGTCCCTTTACCCCCTCCCAGGATAATTAAACTTGCAAGGAAAACAAACATTTAGCTTTGTGGGCGTGTGTGAGGCGGGGTTGTGAGTCCCTACTGGCTGTCTCTCCTTACCGTCTCTCATGCTGGAGACAACTTTGATGCTCCGACACCACCGTGGGTGTATGAGGCGGAGTGGGATCTTCACCGTGGGTGTATGAGACGGAGTGGGATCTTCACCGTGGGTGTATGAGGCGGAGTGGGATCTTCACCGTGGGTGTATGAGGCGGAGCGAGATCTTCACCGTGGGTGTATGAGGCGGAGTGGGAGCTTCACCGTGGGTGTATAATGTTAAAATGCCAGACCATAGAACGGTACTAGCACAAACCATCTAGCCAGATGGTCAACAAATACTAGAACATAGCAGAGTCCTAAGTGACTATGCAGATCCACAAAACTTACTCCAACTCAATCTTCCAGCTCTTTAATTTCTGAGAAAGCTTGTTATCTAGAATTAATCCTAGAGAGTTACTTTCCTCCTCTGACAATGGCAACCAAACTTGACATACTTAGGACAAGAGATCAGGAAACCAATAAGTGTCTTTTTTGTCCTCTTAGGAGTTCTAAATTAAGACTCCTGGTTGGCCGGCAATGTTATCTGAATGAGTTTGCTCTACAGCTGCGTCCCTGAGGTAACACTAACTGCATCAGTGAATGACGGGTTTGCACCCGGTACAACACATCATTTTGCATCTCTGACTCATCATCAACATTCAAGGTTGACTTAAAGTTCGAAAATTTACCTCTTTCCAGGTATTGAATTACTCCCATTTATAATATTGCCATTGATGTACCTTTTAAATTTCCACTAGCTAGTGACTCCATATTTGCATCTTCATTAAATGTTACTTCTTTCCTACTCGAGGTATCAACACATGGTGGGACACTCCAGGCTTATGCAAGATTAAGCAAGAGTGAGCTGAGCTGAAAGCTCATGGCCCCTGAGTAGACATCCCAAGTTAACAAGTTTTATGAATACATAAAACAATGGCCCGTGGTCTGTTGCTACTTTAAAATGGCGCTGAAACACGCAAGGCTCAAAATACCTCACAGTAGGAACCCCAGTGAGGGTGTCCGGAAAAATATATCAATCGAATTAATAAGTATAGGCAGTTTGAGGGTATTACTGGAGATCCCATATCACTGATAACACACTCGGCCTGACTGTTCACAGACCGGGCTGCGATAAGCCGAGGACAGTCTTCACTGTTCCTTGGGCCGAATTTCCCGTACTAAAATAACGCTATATATATTTAAATAAATTAAAATTGGTCACCTTTGTTGCATATCTACAGACTCTGGTAGTTAATGCTATTGCAGTAATTATAGAGCTGTTGTGTAGTTGACAGTGATGTGGTAGCTAATAAAATGCTGTAGTGGCCAATAAAATGCTGTGGTAGGGCATTGGTTGCTAATATAATGCCATGGTAGTGTGGGTTAACGTGACAGTGGAGTTTCGTTGCAGATTAACAAATGATAATTTCCGAGTCATCTCAATCTGTCGTTACATTTCTCTTCTTAAACAGATAATTCTGTAAAGCCTTTACTGGTACAAGGTTTTGCCCACGAGTGAGCTTTACCAAGCACACAGTAACAAGGAAAAAATGACAGCTAGTACAGGTCATCCGGAGCTGGTGATCAGAGGTAAATAAGCAAAAATCTTTCTTCTGGAGACGTTTCGTCCACCTGCGGCTTTATCAGTCCAATACAGAGAAATACTGGAGAAGGTGGAAGACGTGAAGAGGAAATTTGAGGTGATCAGTCCCTCGGTCTTAATAGGCGTTTCGTCCCTCAGTCTTGATGAATCTATGACGAGGTATACTGATGTGCTGTATAGCCCTTGTGGCTTAGCGCTTCTTTTTGATTATAATAATTAAAAACATGTGCAGTATCTGCTTATCTCTGTAGATGTTTCGCCATCTAGTAGCTTTATCAGTACTACATGGACATAAGGTGAAGACTGTAGAAATATATTAAGAAGACGGTGGAAGACGAGGTAGTCAGTCCCTGACGTATACTGGAGATAGGTGAAGTGAAGCAGTTGGAGTCGGTCTCCTGGCCTAGGCTTGGTTTCCTTCTTCCCAAAATGTGTGTTATGGGAGTCGCCAAAGTGAACACATTACAGTTTTGCCTTATGGTGTATATATGAATATAGACGACTGCATGATGTGGGAGTGAGTGATGTGGGACGGTACACATGTGTTGTTGATGCCCGGTCTCAGCCTGTCCTCTTAACCACAAATATCTTGGTACTGTTGCTGAGTAAGACACGAGTGCAGGAGTTGGGTAACATTATTGTTGAAATGTTTCATCTACACAGTAGACTTCTTTAGTCAATTCCAGAAACACCAGGTTTAGTTGTATTTGACTGAAGAAACCTACTGTGTTTACCTGGAGTTTACCTGGAGAGAGTTTCGGGGGTCAACGCCCCCGCGGCCCGGTCTGTGACCAGGCCTCCTGGTGGATCAGCCCCTGATCAACCAGGCTGTTGCTGCTGGCTGCACGCAAACCAACGTACGAGCCACAGCCCGGCTGATCAGGAACTGACTTTAGGTGCTTGTCCAGTGCCAGCTTGAAGACTGCCAGGGGTCTGTTGGTAATCCCCCTTATGTGTGCTGGGAGGCAGTTGAACAGTCTCGGAGAAACGTTTCAACAATAAAGATACCCAACACGTGTCTTACTCGTCAACCTGTCTGTATTTTATACCATTTTCAGCGTATCATGACACTGTTTTACAACAGTCAAATGGATGACTGTTGAAGGAGCCTTCAACAGTACTTGTGGAAAATACTGTATATATTTTCCGGAAATACGGTAATTTATAGGTAATAAGATGCCCTATATTGTATTTTTAAAAGAAGTATGTTATCGAAAAAAAAGAAGACACTCGCCATCTTGGTTTTGATTTTGTATTAGAAACGTTGGTGAATGGAGAAGAATTTTTCGTGCTCTAGAGGTTAAAATTGTGCTGACACCTCTCAAATAGGAGGCGAAATTGGTAGATATGCATTCCTGCATAACTTGAGTATCAGACGACTGGACAAGACAGCTCCAGGAACCTCAGATAAGCTCTCTAGATTTGTGTATAATTCTGGCCAGCATTATTTTCATAGATTTAGTTAGAGTGAGGTTTTCTGAGTATGATACACATTAATCTCCAGTCAATTTAGTGAGTGATATTAATATATATTTTCCTTCTGTTGTATAATTGTGTATATATATAATCATTTATTATTTTTAATATACAGTCCACAAATTTATATATTTACCAGCATTCCTGGTGTATGTATATTTCATTTAATAGGTCCAGAGCAACTTTTGGATATGACAGTGGTAGGTATCGAAGAGGGACATTTTTTGCGACCTAAGTGTCCCAAATTCCTACTTGTCTAATTGATTAATAATAGTTATCATTGTTCATTTACCGTTATGTATATAATTATACATCCAAGTAAATGCAATTTTCCACATTTAATTTGCCCGTTGGTCCTTCTTGAACCGGAGGTAATTAGTGAAGTCATTAATTAGTTAATTACTTAATAATTATATGTGAAATGACAGAAGGAGGTGGATGTTAAATTCACAAATTTACTTAGTGTGTAGTGGATTATAATTATTACAATATTAATTTGGATAAGTCAAGTGTGGCTGAAGATTATATTAATGTGTATAAGTGTATGTGTAATTGATAAGCCAAGTGTAGCTAATTATATTAATGTGTATATTAATTTTGCAAAGCCAAAGTGGCTAGGATTTATATTAATGTATTTGTATCATATTAATTTGATAAGATAATTCTGGCCAAGATTTATATCAGTGCATGTGTAATTGATAAGCCAAGTGTAACTAATATTAATGTGTATAATATTAATTTTGCTATGCCAAATTCTGGCAAGGATTTATATTAATTTGTATAATAATTTTGATAAGCCAAGTCTGGCTAAAGGTTTGTTTGTATTAATATACATTTAAAATTTATATTATAATTTTTTTGCATGTAATTGCTAAGCTCAAGTAGCTAGGATTTATTCAAAGGTAAGTTGTATCAGTGTTGTAAGTTGTAATCAGTGTTATTAAGTTGAATTTAATACATTGCATCATGGCTGAAAATGAGGAAATTAATATAGAAGACAAACATATGGAATATAGAGTAAAGAAAGCATCACTGCAGGCTAGAAAAGTTCATGTAACCAAGGCATATAATAAGTGCTTGGAATTAATGAATCAAGAAACTGTGAATACTGATTTTAAAATTGTATTTAGATGCTTTAGGTAATAGATATGATTCATACAAATTATATTACAACAAATATGAAGGAGATTTATTAGTAAACTGTGTAGATGAGACTGAAATAGATCTCATGATTAATCAGTATTATGAATTAGAGGAAAAGATTCTTGTAAAAGTCAGGCCTTGAATAAATTAAAATGTGTAAACCAGGCAGTTGGTCAGTCTGCTCCAACAAATAATATGTCTTTGCCAAAACTCCCAGAATTATGTTTGCCTGTGTTTAATCCTGGAGAAAATTGGGAGGAATTTTGGTCAATTTTTAAAGCAGCTGTGCATGACAGGAGTGACCTAGCCTGTGTAACTAAATTATTTTACCTCAAAGGACAGGTAAGAGGAGATGTTCACATACTCATACAAGCCTTTCCCAATGTAGATGACTCTTACAAGGAAGCAGTTGACTTGTTGAAGGTCACTTATGGTAATATAGAACAAAGTAGGTTGGATCTAGTGAATATTATTATTAATTTAAAATCTCCAGATCATACTTACAAAGGTTTACAGCAGTTTAGAGTTAAACTGGGGAGCACTCTCAAAACTTTAAGTAATAAATATAATCTGAAGGAATCAGACTGGTTATTGAGTGCCATTGTACGGAATAAATTAAGCTGTAAAACTCTTGAATGGCTCTCGAATAAATATCACAAGGGTTATTTTGGTCTGGAGGAAATAAGACTAGGTCTACAAGAATTAATTGTTCAGTTGCAGACCAGCCAACCAACTCATTTTAAAGATGCAACACATCATAACTCTGAAGTATCTGTCAAGTTTCACAAAGGGAAAAATTATCCCAATGTTAATAATCAAATTTCATTTCCTAAAAAGAGTTGCATAGGTGCATATCAAGTAGCAGGAATCAGAAATAATGATTCTCCACAAGGTAAGAAGAATAAGTACCCTCCTAAGAGTAGCCCAGTTAATAAGAAACCAGTCAAAGAAAGGAGAGATTGTCTCTTCTGCAAGGGTACTCATTTTTCTAAGAATTGCAATGCATACAATTCATGGAATGATAAAGTTGAAAGATTGGAGGAACTTGACAGATGTATCAGGTGTTTAGGTAATCACAATGTAAAGGATTGCTATGCCAAATTAAACTTCTGTTATCAATGTCACAAAGGAAGACACCATATAGTCATGTGTAAAGGTCTATATGATAATGTTGATAATAATGATAATGTTGACAATCCTGACACAACAGTAGCTAATGTAAAAATTGCTGCTAATGTTAATGATGGTTTTGCTGAAGTAGCCTTACCTGTGTTACAGGTAAAAATTGATGATAAAAGGCATAAATCAAAAAATGTAACTGCATTATTGGACCAGGGATCCCAGCGTACTTTCATAAAACGTAAATGTCTTGATGGTATGAAGAAAGTACAGATGGGAGATCCCACAACTTTAAAATTATCTGGTTTTCTCTCGGATAAAAGATCTCAATTGTATGACACTGTTTATGTAACTGTCAGGTTGGGCAATGAGAAAAAACGTGTTAATGCAGTAATTGTAGATAGACTTCCAGAGAAAATATCTACAGTAGGGCTTAGTAGAGCTACAGAAAGACTTTCACATAATGTAAATTTAGCACCTTCTGGTGTAAGTGATGATTCTGTAGGCCCAATAAATATTTTGATAGGTAGTGACTATTATGCCTCGTTTGTAAAGGGTATGGTAAAGTAATGTGGTGTCACCCTTTTGAAGACTGCAGGAGGCCATGTAATGTATGGTAGGATTCCTCGTAATAATAATTCATGACTAGAGGAAACTACAAATACCATAACTGTGTGTCTTACTCATGAAGTCGTGCCCCAGTATAATTCTTTCATAGAGGATGGTGTTGAGTCAGTGCATAAATTGTGGGAATTAGACAGCATTGGAATAAATGTAAATGAAGAAAGTCCAGACGATTCTTTTACTCAAGAACAATATCTGAGAGATGTAAAATTTGAATCTGGACAATACTGGGCACGACTTCCGTGGAGACTGAACCATCCAGAATTGCCCACTAATTACAGAATGGCATATGGACAATTAATTAAAGGCTCAGCTCCGCGAACTGAGTAAGACACCAGAATTGTTAACTGCCTATAATGATATAATTGCTGAGCAGTTAATTAATAAATTTATAGAAGAGGTACCTCCTGATAAAGCCAAAATTTATGGTCACTATTTGCCACATCACGGAGTGAAGAAGGATTCTAAGACCACTCCTTTGAGGATTGTGTTTAACTGTAGTGCCAGGAGTAACAAAAATGTACCTAGTTTAAATGACTGATGACAGGTCCGTCGTTGACGGAAAAATTAGGAGATATCTTATTAAATTTCAGAGTAAAGAATTATGCTTTTATGGCTGACATAAGTAAAGCTTTCCTGAGAGTGGGTTTACAAGAGGCTGACCGGGATTGTACCCGCTTTTTATGGCCTGAGAATCCTATTGACCCACTTAGCCCTTTGAAAACCTTTCGCTTTAGGAGCGTATTATTTGGTGCTACATCCAGTCCGTTCCTACTTCAAGCGACGATAAATGCACACCTTAAACGTATGGGAAGTCCATTGAGTAAAGTAATGAGCAAACAATTTTATGTGGACAATTTCCTGGGTGTGACGTCAACTGAAGAGGAACTGTTAATGACTTATGGAGAGGCTAATAAAATAATGCAAAGTGCAAATATGCCTCTGAGGGAATGGAATAGTAATTCGTCCAAATTAAAGGGCAAAATAAGTAAAGATTACCCTGGAGATGAAGTACCAAAATGTAGTAATGTATTGGGTTTAAATTGGGATACTGAGAGAGATTTGTTAATGTTAAAACCTAATAAATATAGTATGCCCAATAAATTAACTAAGAGAGTTTTGCTTGCTGAAGTTTCAAAATGTTTTGATCACTAGGTTTAGTGTCACCCCTTACTATAAGAGGGAAATTATTAATTCAGGAAGCATGGAAACTTAAATGTGCTTGGGATGAAATTCTACCTGAGGAATTCAATAACATGTGGGATGAATTAATTGGTGATTATGAAAAAATTCCAATGTTGGAGTTCCCACGCCAGGTGGCCAATCCAAATGGGAAAAATGTACTCCACATTTTTTGTGATGCTTCAAAATTGGCATATGGAGCAGTTGCTTACCTTCAATGTAATAGTGTTATTTCTCTTATGTCTAAGGCTAAAGTGTCTCCAATTAAATCACATACTTTACCTCAGTTGGAATTAACAGCCATTTATGTAGGTGTCAAATTAGCTAAATATATAAGAAATAAGTTGCAGGAGATAAATATTAGCGACACTGTAATTTGGTCTGATAATGAGGTATCCTTACAATGGATTCGTAATGGAAACAGTAAAATTGTGTACGTACAAAACAGAGTCGCTGAAATTAATCAGATGCAAGAGAAGTATAATAGTTTGGGTCAGCATATGTTAACATTTAATCATATACCTGGTGAGGAGAATCCAGCTGATTTCATGTCTCGAGGTTTACCTTATGCTAAATTTGTAAATGCTGTATCATGGTTTAAAGGACCGAGCTGGTAGGTAAACAAAGCTAATTGGCCTGTAGAAAAGGCGTATATTGCTCCTGTTGAAATTACTGTGACCACCGCTCCAATAGTTTGTCCTTCTTTATCCATTGATATAAATAGATATTCTTCTTTACCCAAACTGATCAATGTAACTAAGTTGGTGTTTGAATTTCTAAACAAGATGAATATTTCATATAAGTTTTCACATCCTCTTGAATATTGGAAAAAGTGGGTACAGGAGGAAATCTATGGAAATGAGATTAAATTGATGATGGAAAGAAAAATTGTGAAAGGTTCTGTAATAGAGAAATTGGGGCTGTACTTAGAGAATAATGTAACTAGGTGCAGAGGTAGGTTACAAAATGCTGAATTGAGTGATTATGCTAAACACCCTATCTTACTGCCCAAAACTCATCATCTAACAAATTTGATTGTTCTAAATGCCAATAAAAATGTAATGCATGGTGGGGTGCAAGATACCTTAAATTGTATTAGGGAAACTTTCTGGATTCCACAAGGACGGCAAAGTGTAAAAAGGGTGATTAAATCTTGTGTAATATGTCGCCGTATGCATGCCAGAGCCTGTATGTACCCAGGTCCTCCACCATTGTCAAATGAGCAATTTGAGCCGTTTAGCAACGAACTCCGGCCGGCTGCAGTGTGGAAAATACTGTACATATTTTCCGGAAATACGGTAATTTAAAGGTAAATAGATGCCCTATATTGTATTTTTAAAAGAAGTATGCTATCGGAAAAAAGAAGACACTTGCCATCTTGGTTTTGATTTTGTATTAGAAACGTTGGTGAATGGGGAAGAATTTTTCGTGCTCTAGAGGTTAAAATTGTGTTGACACCTCTCAAATAGGAGGCGAAATTGGTGGATATGCATTCCTGCATAACTTGAGTATCAGACGACTGGACAAGACAGCTCCAGGAACCTCAGATAAGCTCTCTAGATTTGTGTATAATTCTGGCCAGCATTATTTTCATAGATTTAGTTAGAGTGAGGTTTTCTGAGTATGATACACATTAATCTCCAGTCAAATTGGTGAGTGATATTAATATGTATTTTCCTTCTGTTGTATAATTGTGTATATATATAACCATTTATTATTTTTAATATACAGTCCACAAATTTATATATTTACCAGCATTTCTAGTGCATGTATATTTCATTTAATTAATAGGTCCAGAGCAACTTGTGGATATGACAGTGGTAGGTATCGAAGGGGAACATTTTTTGCGACCTAAGTGTCCCAAATTCCTACTTGTCTAATTGATCAATAATAGTTATCATTGTTCATTTACTGTTATGTATATAATTATACATCCAAGTAAATGCAATTTTCCACAGTACTAATCTGACTATTGCTCTAGTCGTCCGCAATTAGTATCTTTTCGCTATATGAACTTTTTTTTTGTCGACTTTTATCTTGTATTGTTTCCATTGTGGTATAATTTATATATATATATATTATGCACACATGTATATAATGACGACAATCTAACCTAACTTAGAAATGTGCTACTAAGCGTTTATGTAGAAGTAACCTAATATAGCAGAGGATAGGTTATCAGTCTACTGCCTCACTATTGGTAAGGGAAGACACCTAGCCGAACCCCTGACAGGGGAACCTGTAGACTCCTACGTAACTGGGACCTCTTGTAGGCTGTGGATTTGTTTTATATTGGTGAATACTGAATCCTTAAGGATCATATGGCACCTTTGGAATGGTAGTCAGATTTTAACCCATAAATACATTTTGTCCAGATACACAAAATATATGCAGCATGAACAGCTCTCAGCCTTTTTGTATGACTGAACATTTACCTGCAGTCTTGTAGAATACCCAGAACTCAGCAAGTGGAGGTCCTCGTCACGTGGTTTTAACGAGACTCGCTAAATTGTAATGACACGATTACAAACAAACCATACCACGGGCGGGGTTAGAACCCCCCACCCCCCCACCCCAGTGGTGGTAACCACAGCAGCCGTGATGTTGGACTACGTTATACAAGGGTTATCATGTTGGCTGTAGCGCTGATACGTCATGTATATCATCGTTCAGTGTTGCTGAGCTTCCCGGCGTTGTTGGATCGTCTCTCTTATGTTTGTAGTGACGGTTCACGCGGCGAAGGAATTTAAAGTTGAAGGTGTTGTGTACACAGACTTGCTCGTGTAGCCGCAGTATTAGTAATAAAGTCAACTTTAAAATTAGGATTTTTTGGAGTTTTCTGCCAAGACCAAAAAGCATATTGAGCTCTGTTCATAGCACCTAGTTAACCTAGTTAACCTAGAACAAGGTCAAAGTAACCTAGTTAATCTTGACCAAGGTCAAAGTAACCTAGTTAATCTTGACCAAGGTCAAAGTAGGCCTCTTGCAGTGCAATTTCTCAGCTTGTTTATACCTGACCACCGGTCCCTGATACCTTCTATTATCTATAATTGTTTTCACTGGGTGAAGCACTGTAGCCAGGAAAGACTTCACTGCATTCTCTTCACAGGTTGTCGGCGCTACGTTATTATTTAGCATAAAATGTGTCCCTTCTGATTGGTGGATATGTCTTCTTGAATACCTGCAGGGAATACTGGTCGTATCGGTAGCTCCAGGTGTGGGCGTGGGTAAGATGTGGGCGTGGGGCAGGTGTGGACGTGGGGCTGATGTTGGCGTGGGGCAGGTGTGGGCGGAGGGGTGGGGCGGAAGAAAGACTGCCTCAGGACAAGACAAACTCGCCCACACCAAATCTGTGATCCCAGGCAATAAAGGTCGAGTATCTGGAAGAACAATATTGGTAGAGCTAGCAATAAAGATGTCACAGCTCCTCCCCAGCCCTCACCACCACTTCATAGCCCCCACCTCTCTCCTTAGCCCCCGCTATCTCTTCATAGCCCCCACTACTACATGCTCTCACTACCTCGTCATAACCCTCACCTCCACCGTCAGTTTGCGTGCGGCCAGCAGTAACAGCCTGGTTGATTAGACACTGATCCACCACGAGGCCTGGTCTTAGCCGGACAGCGGGGGCGTTGACTCCCAGAAACCCTTTCCAGGTATACTCCCTCTACCCTGCTCCCCCATCTCTCTCCAGCCTTCACCGCCCCTCCTCAGCTCCCATCACAAACAATTTAACATGACACGTACAAAACAAATTTTACCTATTTTCGCCGCATAGTCCCTTATCAACATACTTAAAGTGAACAAGAGATGAATGTAAATTATAATGTAATCTCTGTTTACACCAAAATTGCCCATCATTACTCTGAAAAAATATTCGTTTAAGAAGTCCCTTGAAAAGATGTATCCAGTGTACAGGAAATTCCTTTTAAATACTGCAGCCAGATTACCTGGAGTTTATCTGGAGGTTATTCCGGGGATCAACGCCCCCGCGGCCCGGTCCATGACCAGGCCTCCCGGTGGATCAGGGCCTGATCAACCAGGCTGTTACTGCTGGCCGCACGAAGTCCAACGTACGATCCACAGCCCGGCTGATCCGGCACTGACTTTAGGTATCTGTCCAGCTCTCTCTTGAAGGCAGCCAGGGGTTTATTGGCAATTCCCCTAATGCTTGATGGGAGGCTGTTGAACAGTCTTGGGCCCCGGACACTTAGGGTGTTTTCTCTTAGTGTACCAATAGCGCCCCTACTTTTAATTGGGGGGTAATTTGCATCGCCTGCCCAGTCTTTTACTTTCGTAGGGAGTGATTTCTGTGTGCAGATTCGGGACCATTCCTTCCAGGATTTTCCAAGTGTAGATTATGATATATCTCTCCCTCCTGCGTTCCAACGAGTACAAGTCAAGTGCTTCCAAGCGTTCCCAGTAGTTAAGGTGCTTGACAGAACTTATACGTGCAGTAAAGGATCTCTGTACACTCTCTAGATCTGCAATTTCACCTGCTTTGAATGGAGATGTTAATGTACAGCAGTATTCCAGCCTAGAGAAAACTGATTTGAAAAGGATCATCATTGGCTTGGCATCTCTCGTTTTGAACGTTCTCATTATCCATCCTATCCTTTTCTTCGCACTTGTGATCGTGGCACTATTGTGATCCTTGAAAGTGAGATCCTCAGACATTACTACTCCCAGGTCCCTTACATTATTTTTCCGCTCAGATACCCAGGATCATCACATAGAAATTTAATCACTAAAGCAACTGAAAAAAAGATGTTTGTTTTATGTACACAAAACTGTCTATTAGCGTTCAAACATGTAAAAAAAAGAATTATTTTTTCCCCATTATACATAGAATGAACTGCATGTGTAAGCCCGAAATTCTGGAGAGGCTTGGATTACATCACGGCTTAATTTATAAGACCAGTTGAAATTACCCTTGAATTAGTCATTTCTTCTTGTATCTACTTAGATAATGTGACCTGATATTGTATATAGCCTTATCCCTTGTGTGGCTGTTAGTCTGCTGAAGAGGACCTCAGTTTGAGCAGGAAACCTATAATACCTGAACTATTGTTTCGTGTGGGTTTGTGCAACTGAAAGTTTATTTGCTTTATTTGGGAACAAATTTAATTAAGATGAAAGTAATAGAATAAATTAATATCTGGGTAGAAGGGAGAGATGGAAAAGGGCTTCAGTAACACATATGACACAACAAGCTTCTAATGTTAAAATATTAATCTCTGTAAAACTTTTTCACACCGTCATTAAAACTTAAACAGATTTTCACGAAACGTTCTGACAATGAAAGCTTGCTTGACATTTGTGTCTTGTAAACGATCCTTGACAAAGGTGACAATCAAGAAACTGTCGAAGTGTTTAGGAATTTTATTTTGAAAGCAACATCAAAAGGTTGCCTGGGAGTGTAGGCGCGAACCTCGCCTTCCCACGGCGATCCACCACCGTCTAATAAACTGCAAACAGGCGTCCACCAGCCTCTTCATACAGCTCAAACAAGGCCATTAACTTCCCCCTGATTGGCCGCACCATGACGACCAATCGACGCCAGGGAAAATATTCCGCGAAGATGAACGCTTTCTCAATACCCAAAGTTTCCAGTTGTTCAGATGCCGGGATGTTTTTCTCGCTGAGTTCACTAGCAACGCTCTACAATGACCAATAATGTGGCAATAGAAGCGTTGAGTCCACTCCAGAGCTCAGACAAGGATATCACTTTCTCGGTGATTGGCTGTTTCCGGGCAACCAATGGGAGGCGCGAATTACAACAACACCGACTTCAATATTAACCGATATTTTTGATGGCGCTCCGCTCCGTTTAATTTCAGTTATGAGGAAACCTGAATGCCTCTGATCATTCCAGATTCTATTAGCGCATATAATTTTGATTTATTATTGAACGGCGTGAATGAGTGGCGGCATAATACGCTCTGGGTCGCCTAGAGGACACGGCTAGGGAAAGGGAGACGAGGCTCAAGTAATACATGGTGTGCAGGAGTAATTGGACTCCTATCATCACCCTGTATTATGGCCCGCTATTATCGCCTCTGATGACAGTACCCCATGGCGGCCGCTCAACCGAAACTTATTGGCAAATAACGAAATATTTTACGTGTCAGGTGACAGCGCTCGGGTGCGCTCAGATGCGAGCATGAAGATAGCAGCCACTGGAAGGGTCGAATTCCTTATAGTTGACTGATGAACAAGACACGAAGCCAAGGTGGCAGTAATTATCAGATGACTGATCCTGTTGTGCTTCACACATGAAGAAGAGAGATGGGATGATATATGTATATGTATGTATATATATATATATATATATATATATATATATATATATATATATATATATATATATATATATATATATATATATTATATTATAATTCAAGTAGTTTCAGGAAATTCTCTTCAGCAGAAGAGGACGTCTAACCATTGTCGAAGTATTCAGAACTTTCTTCTTTCTCAGTATGGATTGACTCTTGGTATTGCATGTTTCAGCAAGCTGAGAAAGTATGTCCTAACTTCCATGTGATTCATTTGCTCTCTCACATCCGTGCCTCTTTCGTTTCAGGCAGCCTATCACTGTCAAAACCTATGAGTATCTTGTACGTCGTTACCATATCTCGTGGACCTTCTCTTTCATTTCTTGAGCCTTTCCTGGTAGTTCATCCATCTCGGTTCTTGAACCGATCTAGTTACAAATCGTAGGATCTTCAGCTTTGAAATCCTTTTTTTCCAGGAGCGGGCTCCATGCTGGTGCTGCGTATTCTAAAATATGAATGACATACGTCGTGCACAATGTCTTTAAAATCTCTGTATTGAGGTATATGAAGGCAAATTTAGCCCTTCACTGAACTGGAGCTAATTATTCCATTTCTTGAATGGAATTTGACTACCTCTCATTCCACAGGTACTTTATGACCCCTACAGGTTTAGTGCTCCTCATGAACATAATACATTTACCCTAAGTTTAATGAAGCAGTTTCTGAAAGTTTTCTGAAATATGATTTTTTCTATGTAACTTACTGTAACTTAATTTTAAGTGTTTTTAAAAAAATAAGATGGCCAAGACACGTCTGGCAGCGCGTTGTCTGGGTAATCTCAGGCAACACTGAAATCTGCACGTGTATCCCAGCCTGGTGTTGGGGCCGGATTTGAATCACACGCCATTATTATCCAGATTATCTTTCCCATTAGTCTTTATCCTCTGTGGATAATAAATGTATTTTTGTTTGCATTGCTCTCGACGAATAAGTTATCCGATGTAGCTGTTTAGTGTTGTTATAACGTACTGACGTGTACGTTATAACGCACTGACGTGTACGTTATAACGTACTGACGTGTACGTTATAACGTACTGACGTGTACGTTATAACGTACTGACGTGTACGTTATAACGCACTGACGTACATTGTATTGTGATGTGTTATAACGTACTGACGCAGACTGTAGTGCTCTTTTGTAACTAACAGTCTATAGCGCACTGCTGTTACTAACTGCAGTAGCTGTGTAATAATCTGTGTTCCCTAACTTGCATTGCTAAGGCGGAAATCAGGTACGAGACCAGCCATCGTGCTAGAAATATTTTGATATCACGAATTGGAGTGACTATAGGCACTAAGTTTATACGAAGTGGTGGTGTAGAGAAAACGTTAACTTCAAGAGGAAGGTAACTCTCAGTAGAGTAAAAAAAAAAAATCGTTGGTCTACTACAAGAATTTAGATCTGATTCCAGTGTCACACTGTTTCTTTCTTTGGTCACCATTACAGTAGAAAAGATTTTTATTTATATTGTTATGTCGTTCCAAAATATGTAAAGAACTGTAGTAACTAGTGGCCATTTGAAATGTGTTAATTGCTAGGCTCTGCATAAAATTGCTTGAGATTTGAAAACGACGCTCAGACATTGTCAACAATATATTCTCTAAGACATCGACAGAATTTCTCTTAGGCCTCGACAGAATTTTCTCGAAGCCTGCAATAAGATTTTCTTCTAGACTTCAACTAGAATTCTTTGAAAGTTGTCCACATTATTACCTCTGAGAATGAGCAGCAAAGAGTGACGAGATTCTCCGAATCGTCGCTCAAGATAGGAAAAATGCGACTCTTGATTTCCATCTTTTATAAAGTGTGTGGCAATAACATTCTGAGTCTCTGTAAAAGGTCGTTTTTACGTGTTTCATAAAATGGTGTCATATCCTGTCTGATCTCTCGATTTAGCTTTCTGATAATGTAAAAATTCGCATGAAATGCGAATTTTCACATTATCAGCTCCCACTGTGATTCATATTATTATATCCCACTGTGATTTATATTATCACCTCCCACTGTGATTCATATTATCACCTCCCACTGTGATTCATATTATCACCTCCCACTGTGATTCATGTTATCACCTCCCACTGTGATTCATGTTATCACCTCCCACTGTGATTCATGTTATCACCTCCCACTGTGATTTATGTTATCACCTCCCACTGTGATTCATGTTATCACCTCCCACTGTGATTCATATTATCACCTCCCATTGTGATTCATATTATCACCTCCCACTGTGATTCATGTTATCACCTCCCACTGTGATTCATGTTATCACCTCCCACTGTGATTTATGTTATCACCTCCCACTGTGATTCATGTTATCACCTCCCACTGTGATGTTATCACCTCCCACTGTGATTCATATTATCGCCTCCCACTGTGATTCATGTTATCGCCTCCCACTGTGATTCATATTATCACCTCCCACTGTGATTCATATCACCTCCCACTGTGATTCATATCACCTCCCACTGTGATTCATATTATCACCTCCCACTGTGATTTGATTCGTCCAGGGAATGGTTAAGACACTATAGCATAGATTTCACGAGGTAGTCGTACTCTCCCAGTTTGGGGTGACAAAGAATGGAGTGTATGAGCGACTATATAAATGCTAAGAATCTATTTTCTCAAACACAAACATTACTTTCACACGTATGGATAAATCTAAACTATTAATTTATATTCATATCTTTTAAGTGGGCGTCCAATAGTGTGAGATAATTTTAGATGCGTCTCGTGTCTCGTATCAAAAGTGTTTTGAGAGACTCGCGAGACAGGCATCAAATTGCAAAATGAATTTTGTGATGGAATTCTAGTTGTACATTCGTAAGAACTAAATTTTAAACATCGTTTCGCTTATGGGGAGGTTATAAAAGTCTCCCCTGGAATATACCTGGAGAGAGTTCCGGGGGTCAACGCCCCCGCGGCCCGGCCTGTGACCAGGCCTCATGGTGGATCAAGCCCTGATCAACCAGGCTGTTACTATTGGCCGCACGTAATCCGACGTACGAACCACAGCCCGGCTGGTCAGGTACTGACTAGGTGCCTGTCCAGTGCCTTCTTGAAGACAGCCAGGGGTCTATTGGTAATCCCCCTCATGTATCCTGGGAGGCTGTTATATAAAAACATTTCGCTTAAAATCATCGTCAGGATACAGGTCTCGGGCGAAACGTTGAGCTTGCATCTCTTGCCCCCGGAACTAGCCACTATAATGTAATCCACAGCGCTGTATGACTCAAGTGGGTTTAGCGCTTAGTTTTAATTATAACAATAATATTGTAACCCAAAAAATTCTAAACCAACTGAGAACATTGTCTCTCGAACGATGTTTTTTTTTTTCCCCCCAATTTCGACGCTAAATGCAGATTTATTCAAACGAATTTGGCCTTGTGGGTTTAGAGCTTCGTTGTGATTATTATAATGATTCAAACAAAACGCTGCATTAGCGAGGTAAAATACATTAGCATGTATGATTATCATGAACAATTATTGTCATCGATAAGTATTATCAATAATTATCATTAATCTTTATTAGCTATGATTGCTCTATGACCCCTTTAGGGTTTATAATTGGTATTATTATTTTTTGCATTTACTTTTATTTTTATTAATATTTTTAGTTATAATCATTATGATTATCAATGGTTATTTTTCGTTTCAGAATCCCAAGTAACACTCGACTTGAAGGAACAAGAATTTAAGGTGGACTGCAGAAGGTGCGTTTTTTTACTATAAATTAACGTAATTAAGATACCTTAATTGCCTTGGTATATTAACTATCTATTAAGGCAATTAAGGTATCTGTTAAGGTAATCAAGGTATTAACGTAATTAAGGAATCAAGGTTATTAAGGTATCAAGGTAATTAAAGCATCTATAAAGGTAGGGCATCTATTAAGGTAATTAAGATATATATTAAGGTATATGTTAAGGTAATTAAGGCATTTAAGAGAATTATGGTATCTATTAAGGTAGTTAAGGTATCTATTAAGGTAGTTAAGGTATCTATTAAGGCAATTAAGATACGAAGGTAATCAAGGTAATGGTTATATTACCAAAGCGTACCTTTTATATACCTTTAAAGAGTTTCGAGAGTTTCTCTACTCTCTGAGCCCGGCTATGGGGCAGGCTCGTCTGATGCTTGCCTGGTCAGCCAGGCTGCTGCTCACTGGAGGCCGCTGCCCCACATAGTTCATTCCCAAATCAGAATAACCAGCTAGAGACACTTAACAACGATCTCAGCGAAGGGGAAGAAACAGCGTAAAGCACAGAACTCAGGAACGGAGAAACATAAACTAGGGGGGAGACGTCTGGGTCCTTGGTGAAGCAAGATCATCAGACTGGCTGATGAGGTGATGGTGATCTAAGATGCTTCCTAACACGGAGTGTCATGTCTACCTTCTGTTTCTAGTTTGCTGAGTAGCTGTTGGTCATTACTGTTGGTCATTCCAGCAGGAAGTTGGTAGTTTGATAACTAACAGCAGGGTTAACTAACATTAGGATTATTAACTAACAGCGGGATTATTAAATAACAGGATTACTAACAGGATGTTTAAATAAGAGTAATGATTTAAAGGATTAATAACTAAGAGGATGATTAACTAACATGATTAACTGAAAAGAGATTAATAATTAACAATATGATTATTAACTACTTAATAGGATAATTAACAGTAGGATTAATAACTAACAATAGGACTATCACCAAGAGAAATATTAACTCAGTTATTAGATAAACTTAATTATTTAAACATTTTACAATGACCTCTACGGGTTTACCGCTCCCCATGAATGTAATAATTTAATAATCATCAGATTTCTGGAACTGTCTTCATATTAATCACCGATTGATTTGGCTGCGTTGAAAGGCTCTTGATCTCGGAAATTAGAGGTACACCTCCCTTGGATAATACTGGATAACTTCCCATTACCTAATGGCTTCATGACCCTTGCGGGTTTGGCGGTGGGTGGCCCCCAAGGCGGTGAACTAAGGTTTTTGTTACGTGTATAGAGCGTTTAATAATTCAGTGATTGGTGGCGCGCGCGCGCACACATACACAGTGCATCACGGACGCTTAACCCAGGATAACCCAGGATAACCCAGGTTAACCCAGGATAATCTAATAGGTCGCAATGCAAACAAGTCACTGACTATGTGTTTACACGAGACAAAAGTTGAAATTTATATAATATATATATATATATATATATATATATATATATATATATATATATATATATATATATATATATAAATGCTGTAGCAAGGAGGTGGTTGGAGGCAGTGGAGATGTTCTGTCTAAGAGCAATGTGTGGTGTGAATATTATGCAGAAAATTCGGAGTGTGGAAATTAGGAGAAGGTGTGGAGTTAATAAAAATATTAGAGGGCTGAAGAGGGTTTGTTGAAGTGGTTTGGTCATTTAAAGAGAGTGGATCAAAGTAGAATGACATGGGGAGCGTATAAATCTGTAAGGGAAGGAAGGCGGGGTAGGGGTCATCCTCGAAAGGGTTGGAGGGAGGGGGTAAAGGAGGTTTTGTGGGCGAGGGGCTTAGACTTCCAGCAAGAGTGCGTGAGCGTGTTAGATAAGAGTGAATGGAGAGGAATGGTATTTGGGACCTGACGAGCTGTTGCAGTGTGAGCAGGGTAATATTTAGTGAAGGGATTCAGGGAAACCGGTTATTTTTATATAACCGGACTTGAGTCCTGGAAATGGGAAGTACAGTGCCTGCACTCTAAAGGAGGGGTTCGGGATATTAGCAGTTTGGAGGGATATGTTCTCTCTCTTTATACGTATATGCTTCTAAACTGTTGTATTCTGAGCACCTCTGCAAAAACAGTGATTATGTGTGAGTGAGGTGAAAGTGTTGAATGATGAAAGTATTTTCTTTTTTGGGGATTTTCTTTCTGTTTGGGTCGCCTGCCTCGGTGGGAGACGG
>NC_091318.1:20777255-20872255 GCF_038502225.1 Cherax quadricarinatus
CGTTTCGCTCTGTGGAGGAATTTATCAAATTATTCACGTGATGAGGTTTTACTCAGAAGGAGACGCTGATCCAGTGGATTTTTTTTTTCTCAACTTGTCAGCTTTCATGCCCCTGGCCCCTCAAGGGAGGTTCCTTGATGCTGGTGAGGGGCTCTTGATCTACAGAATTGGATATGCGCTCCAGTTCCCTAAATTAAGCCTGAATACCTTCCACATCCCCCCCACAGGCTCTGTATAATCCTACGGGTTTAGCGCTTCCCCTTCATAATAATGCCTCTGGCTTATTTAATTCTTCTAGTACACTTTCGTGTCCCTCATTCTTCATCCCATGGAAAATTTAATGTCCCTATTTCCTTTGTTATAGGTAGTAGGTTGGTAGACAGCAACCGCCCAGGGAGGTACTACCGTCCTGCCAAGTGAGTGTAAAACGAAAGCCTGTAATTGTTTTACATGATGGTAGGATTGCTGGTGTCCTTTTTTCTGTCTCATGAACATGCAAGATTTCAGGTACGTCTTGCTACTTCTACTTACACTTAGGTCACACTACACATACATGTACAAGCACATATATACACACCCCTCTGGGTTTTCTTCTATTTTCTTTCTAGTTCTTATTCTTGTTTATTTCCTCTTATCTCCATGGGGAAGTGGAATAGAATTCTTCCTCCGTAAGCCATGCGTGTTGTAAGAGGCAACTAAAATGCCGGGAGCAAGGGGCTAGTAACCTCTTCTCCTGTATATATTACTAAATGTAAAAGGAGAAACTTTCGTTTTTCCTTTTGGGCCACCCCGCCTCGGTGGGATACGGCCGGTGTGTTGAAAGAAAGAAGAAGATTTCCTTTGTCAATTTGAGTATCTTGTATGATGTGATCATGTCTCCTCTGGTTCATCGATCTTCTAGTAGAGTAAAAGCATCTTTCATTACTCGACTCTCACAGTTATCAAATAAAACTTTTAGAACATCTCTGAACTTTGTTTCCTTGGAATGTTTGATGACTCGAGGGTTCCATGCAGGTTCCACATACTCGTGCACCGGTCTTGTAAACGATGTGTAGGTTCCATGATGGTTCTGTGTACTCTAGTGCTGGTTTCGTGTGTGTGTGTGTGTGTGTGTGTGTGTGTGTGTGTGTGTGTGTGTGTGTGTGCCCGATTGCTCAGGTTTCCGATGGCTAGTCTTATATTTGTCAGGTTTGTTTATTACGCCTGTGTGTGTGTGTGGCTGAGTGTGTGGTTATGGTTGTGTGTGTGTGGTTGTGTGTGGTTGTGTGTGTGTGTGTGTGTGTGTGTGTGGCTGAGTGTGTGGTTATGGTTGTGTGTGTGTGGCTGAGTGTGTGGTTATGGTTGTGTGTGTGTGGTTGTGTGTGTGGTTGTGTGTGTGTGGCTGAGTATGTGGTTATGGTTGTGTGTGGGTGGTTGTGTGTGTTTGTGTGTGTGGTTGTGTGTGTGTGTGTGTGTGTGGTTGTGTGTGTGGCTGAGTGTGTGGTTATGGTTGTGTGTGGGTGGTTGTGTGTGTGTGGTTGTGTGTGTGTGTTTGTGTGTGGGTGGTTGTGTGTGTGGCTGTGTGTGTGTGGTGTGAGTGTGTGGTTGTGTGTGTGGTTGTGTGTGTGTGGTGTGTGTGTGTGGTGTGTGGCTGTGTGTATGTGGCTGAGTGTGTGGTTATGGTTGTGTGTGTGTGGTTGTGTGTGTGTGTGGTTGTGTGTGTGTGGTTGTGTGTGTGTGTGGTTGTGTGTGTGTGGCTGTGTGTGTGGTTATGGTTGTGTGTGTTTGTGTGTGTGTTTGTGTGTGTGTGGTTGTGTGTGTGTGGCTGTGTGGTTATGGTTGTGTGTGGGTGGTTGTGTGTATGTGGTTGTGTACTCACCTAGTTGTACTCA
The DNA here is from genome assembly GCF_038502225.1 of Cherax quadricarinatus. Taxonomy (NCBI): domain Eukaryota; kingdom Metazoa; phylum Arthropoda; class Malacostraca; order Decapoda; family Parastacidae; genus Cherax; species Cherax quadricarinatus. Next base: position 20,779,127 of record NC_091318.1, read on the forward strand.
CCTAGTTGAGGTTGCGGGGGTCGAGTCCGAGCTCCTGGCCCCGCCTTTTCACTGATCGCTACTAGGTCACTCTCCCTGAGCCGTGAGCTTTATCATACCTCTGCTTAAAGCTATGTATGGATCCTGCCTCCACTACATCGCTTCCCAAACTATTCCACTTACTGACTACTCTGTGGCTGAAGAAATACTTCCTAACATCCCTGTGATTCATCTGTGTCTTCAGCTTCCAACTGTGTCCCCTTGTTACTGTGTCCAATCTCTGGAACATCCTGTCTTTGTCCACCTTGTCAATTCCTCTCAGTATTTTGTATGTCGTTATCATGTCCCCCCTATCTCTCCTGTCCTCCAGTGTCGTCAGGTTGATTTCCCTTAACCTCTCCTCGTAGGACATACCTCTTAGTTCTGGGACTAGTCTTGTTGCAAACCTTTGCACTTTCTCTAGTTTCTTTACGTGCTTGGCTAGGTGTGGGTTCCAAACTGGTGCCGCATACTCCAATATGGGCCTAACGTACACGGTGTACAGGGTCCTGAATGATTCCTTATTAAGATGTCGGAATGCTGTTCTGAGGTTTGCTAGGCGCCCATATGCTGCAGCAGTTATTTGGTTGATGTGCGCTTCAGGAGATGTGCCTGGTGTTATACTCACCCCAAGATCTTTTTCCTTGAGTGAGGTTTGTAGTCTCTGGCCCCCTAGACTGTACTCCGTCTGCGGTCTTCTTTGCCCTTCCCCAATCTTCATGACTTTGCACTTGGTGGGATTGAACTCCAGGAGCCAATTGCTGGACCAGGTCTGCAGCCTGTCCAGATCCCTTTGTAGTTCTGCCTGGTCTTCGATCGAGTGAATTCTTCTCATCAACTTCACGTCATCTGCAAACAGGGACACCTCAGAGTCTATTCCTTCCGTCATGTCGTTCACAAATACCAGAAACAGCACTGGTCCTAGGACTGACCCCTGTGGGACCCCGCTGGTCACAGGTGCCCACTCTGACACCTTGCCACGTACCATGACTCGCTGCTGTCTTCCTGACAAGTATTCCCTGATCCATTGTAGTGCCTTCCCTGTTATCCCTGCTTGGTCCTCCAGTTTTTGCACCAATCTCTTGTGTGGAACTGTGTCAAACGCCTTCTTGCAGTCCAAGAAAATGCAATCCACCCACCCCTCTGTGTGTGGGTGGATGTGTGTGTGTGGTTGTGTGTGTGTGTGGTTGTGTGTGTGTGGGGTTGTGTGTATGTGGTTGTGTGTGTGGTTGTGTGTGTGGTTGTGTGTGTGTGGTTGTGTGTGTGTGGTTGTGTGTGTGTGGTTGTGTGTATGTGGCTGTGTGTGTGGTTGTGTGTGTGTGGTTGTGTGTGTGTGGTTGTGTGTGTGTGGTTGTGGGTGGTTGCGTGTGGGTGGTTGTGTGTGTGTGTGGTTGTGTGTGTGTGGTTGTGTGTGTGTGGTTGTGTGTGTGTGTGGTTGTGTGTGTGTGTGGTTGTGTGTGTGTGGTTGTGTGTGTGTGGTTGTGTGTGTGTGGTTGTGTGTGTGGTTGTGTGTGTGTGTGTGGTTGTGTGTGTGTGGGGTTGTGTGTGTGAGATTGTGTGGTTGTGTGTGATTGTATGTGGTTGTGTGGTTGTGTGTGGGTGGTTGTGTGTGGGTGGTTGTGTGTGTGTGGTTGTATGTGGTTGTGTGGTTGTGTGTGGGTGGTTGTGTGTGGGGTTTGTGTGTGGGGTTTGTGTGTGGTTGCGTGTGTGTGGGTGGTTGTGTGTGTGTGGTTGTGTGTGTGTGGTTGTATGTGGTTGTGTGGTTGTGTGTGGGTGGTTGTGTGTGGGTGGTTGTGTGTGGGTGGTAGTGTGTGGGTGGTTGTGTGTGTGGCTGAGTGTGTGGTTATGGTTGTGTGATTATGGTTGTGTGTGTGTGGTTGTGTGTGTGTGGGGTTGTGTGTGTGGGGTTGTGTGGTTGTGTGTGTGCACGGCGGCAACTTAACAGCAGTCACAAACATCGGCTCTCACAGCAATTTGCTGCACCAAGGAGTCAGGCTCGGCGGTGATTCAAGCGTGATCTGCCTTCGGTCACAAGTTGTTTATTGGATTTAATGTCTAATTGTAGCGTGTGTGAGGGGAGCGTCTGCCTGCCTGCCTGCCTGCCTGCCTGCCTGCCTGCCTGCTTGCCTGCCTGCTTGTCTGCCTGCTTGCCTGCCTGCTTGCCTGCCTGCTTGCCTGCCTGCTTGTCTGTCAGTCTCTTGCTCCTGGCACCATCTTGGGATGTTTGATGAGGGTTGTGTAGAATAGAGCACACATATATGAGCTATTTCCCTTCACCAAGCGCTCTCTCTCTCTCTCGTATTTACGATTTATTTGCGATCGATGAGGACCACCGAAATCAAATGCTTTGTCATCACATTCTACCGAAGTGCAGCTCAGTCCCAGCCCACTTCTCTTTTTATTCTGGCCGGAACAGTGAGACTGTTGGCGCTAGCAGCATGTAAGCTAACGTGAGCACCACAGCCTGGCTAATCGGCAACTGTCTAGAGAATCTCATCAGGTTCCCTTGTCCAGACAGGATCTGTTCATAATGCAAACAATTATACACTCTATATTGTACACACACCTGTACATTATACACTACACACACACACACACACACACACGTGCATTATACATACCCAATTCATTATCTTTGGTCTCCTTCCATACGTCACTCATGGTCTGAGGTCTCCTTCCATACGTCACTCATGGTCTAACCTCCCGTCCTGTACGCCACAGAAAAGAATATAGATGAACCAGTGCCACAGACACCTTGCCCCGAGTTCATAGATAATCCAGGGTGCTTCTCCGGACAGGCTAACAGAGGAAGGTTTTTCATGGGTACAGATGAAGCTCTGGAAATGTCCTCCATGAGCACAAATGGAGCTTCGAAAAGTTCGTCCATGGACACAAGGGAAGCTTAGAAAGGGTCTACCACATTCAGAGATTAAGCTTAAAAAGGGGTCCTTTACAGAATCAAGAACTTTAGGAAAGGTCCTGCACAGGCACATTAGGTTAAAATATCCTGCAGAGAGAGAGAAGCTTAAAAAAATCCTACAAAAGTACAGAAGGCTTTTAAAAAGATCCTTCACGTTTAAAAGAAAATAGAGAAACGATCATGTACTCAGTTGTCAAACGACTCTCAAACATTACAAGCATCACGTGAAAGAAGGTGTGTTGAAATTTGGATTGAATGACCTTAGAGTAGGAGGAATTATAAGAGGAGGAAGAATAGGAAAGAGAACGAGGAGGAGAGTTGAAGACGGAACGAGGAGACTGAAACAGGCAAGGAAAAGTTGCTGTACTAAGATGGAAATTAATTTATGTGTAGGTATTAAGAAGTAAGCAAGTGAATAAGGTGAACGAAGGAGTTACCAGAGTATACTAATGGGGTTACCAGCCGGTAGACGAGTGGGATATCCTGAAAATCAACGGAGAGAGAGAATGAGAGAGAATATGAGAATGTATGTGTGTGGTATCCCCGGTAATCCTAATGGTCCACTTGCTTTGTTGGCTATCCGTCAGGGAACCTCTCTGTTTACATACGCATAAATAAGCCGTTGTGGCCAGATGTGTTTGTAGGAGAGCCGTGAACTGTGGGAAACAGCTCTCTTGTCGGGAGAAGAAGCAGTGCCTCTTGTCTCTTAAGTAAAAATTACACCAATTTATCCCAAGGAAGGTAAAGGAGCTTTCTCACTTCTCAACCTAAAAAAAAAAGAAGTTTCTTTCAGGGTTGAAGAGGACCTCCCTGTTTTGTCGAAAATAATGCCTGGGAAGACCTTTCAAGTGGGTTGGAGGACCTTGAAGCTAACCTCCTTCCTTGAATCAAACCTTAGTACTATCATTTCCAGGAGCTGCTTGGCCCTTATGTTTTTAGCGTTTCTCAATGAATGTATTGTGATATTAATCGCATGGGAAGACTTTCTCCAGTAGAGTATCTGGAATCTACCTAGGGTTGATTTCGGGGGTCACCGCCCCCCTGTGGCCCAGTCCTGGACCAGGCTCTCGGTTGTTGGCCTGATCGACCAGACTGTGCTGGTGGACGTAGCACGCAGTTCTTAAACGTGTAATTATTACATTTGTTCTTTGATGGTAAATATGAGATTGCAAGATTCTCCGACTTCACTTGAGAGAGAGAAAAAAATCTCTATTTACAAGTGAGAGAAAAAGATTCTCTCCTTTCAGATGACACAGAAAGATCCTCTCTGCAGGAAGAGAGAGAGAGAGAGAGAGAGAGAGAGAGAGAGAGAGAGAGAGAGAGAGAGAGAGAGAGAGAGAGAGAGAGAGAGAGAAAATGAATTCTGTTTCAAATTTCGTACAAGGTCGGGTGGTGCGCTGCGCCGGTGTTGACCTTCCTACCAGCGCCGACCTCAAGTTATTACTCCTTCAAAATTCTCTGCCAAAAGAGTTCCTTCAAGAATTGTATTCCAGCATCAGAGGGAAGTTTGTTGTTGGCTCTCAAGAGGTCGAGTTTTCCCTCGGCTCGTGGAAGTTTTCTCGGAAGATAACACGTTTCTCCAGGGGAAAAAAAATAATCCGTGGACAACACGAAGATGTTTTACTCTGAGCCTGACGTATATAGCGCAACCTTTCTGTTATCATTTGAACTGCCCGAATCTTTCGAGTCAAGTGACTTATAGTGCTGCCGGGGGACGAGTTGAAAATCATTGTTGACAAGTTGCAGCCTCTGGAAAAGGTGATTTGAGAAGAACAAATGTTCTTAGCACGTACGAGGCCGTGCATTATACGTCATACGCTGGAACTTTCACGGCACTGACGATAATTTTAAGTTTGTGTCCAGAGAGGCTGTTTATGTTGCCTCGCTCAGCGTGATCAACACCCACACGTTGCATTAATTATCAATCAACCAGGACATTTTAAAATATTAATCCGTGGTTTAAAATGAGATACAAATGTACATTCTTAAGAACGGCATTCAGACACCTCAGCAAAAAGTCACGTCTCTGTTTATTACGAATGAAATAAAGAAAAAATTCTTGCAAATGCATATAAAAAAAATAAATAACTTCGTATCATTACGAAACCTTCATTTAAATAAACATATCAAGAAACTTAGAAAAAAAAATCATCTAGAAATTAATTATGAAGTCCGTGAGCAAGAAGGAATGACCTTTGAGGAAAAACTGATAGCACTGTCTTACAACACTGGAGGAGTAGGGGGAGAACAGGGAGACACATGATCACGAAGTGCAAGATACTCGGAGGACACAATAGGGCGAATTGAAAAGAAGTGGCTGAGAACAAGGGACGTAGTGGGAAGCGAAGAAACATCAGGAAGGATTTTATTTTTATGTGAAGATTAAGTTTGGAAGTGAAATGATACTAGTAAGAAATTGATGACAGCAGATCCCTTACTCAGTTTTAAAAGTAGGTACGATAGTCCATGTGATCAAGAAAAGTGTGAGAGTTCGTCAGTAATTGAGTGTCTGGGGGACAAGAACTATATTTCAACCCTTGCAGCCACAACTAGAAAACACACACACGACCAGCGAAGAGGCGGGGCCAGGAACTATGAATCAAGCCCGGTGGCCTGGTGGCTAAAGCTCCCGCTTCACACACGGAGGGCCCGGGTTCGATTCCCGGCGGGTGGAAACATTTCGACACGTTTCCTTACACCTGTTGTCCTGTTCACCTAGCAGCAAATAGGTACCTGGGTGTTAGTCGACTGGTGTGGGTCGCATCCTGGGGGACAAGATTAAGGACCCCAATGGAAATAAGTTAGACAGTCCTCGATAACGCACTGACTTTCTTGGGTTATCCTGGGTGGCTAACCCTCCGGGGTTAAAAATCCGAACGAAATCTTATCTTATCTTATCTTACACACTCGCACGCACACCGCTACAGATAACTCTCAAGACTCGTTTGTGTGTGTGTGTGTGTGTATGTATGTATGTGTATGTATGTATGTATGTATGTTTGTTTCTGTGTATATATATATATATATATATATATATATATATATATATATATATATATATATATATATAATGTCGTGCCGAATAGGTAAAAGTGGTCAATTAACAAGAACTCATTTAAAATTAAGTTCTTTCTAAAATTTTCTCTTAAACGTTTCAAGATACTTTTTTTCATTTATGTTAATGTAAAAATTTTTAATTTTGCACCAAAAGAACCTTAGAAAACTTACCTAACCTTTTTACAACAAGCGCAATTTAATTTAGCATAATCCAATTAAATATATATTAGATAAGTTTACAATAATTTAATAATAAACACAGTGAAATATATTTTTTTCGTTAGGTTCAGAATGATTTTTACGAAATTACTGCATACACAAATTTTCGCTTGCCTTATTCGGCAAGAAGAGAGTTGCTATTTAAGTTAAAGTCGCAAGTTTTACCTATTCGGCACGACATATATATATAATATATATATATATATATATATATATATATATATATATATATATATATATATATATATATATATATATATATAAAATCTTTCGGCTTTCCCCTTCTCTTACTCGCTCCCCTCTCCCTCCAGCAAACTCGTCCTCTAACCTCTCACTTCGTATTCCTTTCCCTCATCCGTTCCCTTCCTCTCATCTCTCCCCTCTCCTACCACCTCCGCCCACCACCTAAAGTGCCATCCCCGCGTCAACAAAAGAAAAATTGTCTTGGTTATGAAAAGGCCGGTGCCAATATCTCAAATATTTCCTCAGGGTGAGCGCTTCATTAAAGGATAATATTGCGCCAAATCTTCTGATAAGGGTGGCAGCTCACGCCTTGCCGCTCCCCCGTGGTATGTGCAGAATGACAAATAAAGTCTTGGAGCCGCGTAAACAAGAGACAATCGTCTAGTTTATGAAAGAACAGGGTAGGATCCCATTGTTGGGGATTCCGGATCCTTCGAGGATTTTTGTTTTCCCCTCCTCTCTCAGTCGCATTCACTAAACAACGCAGCTCTTTTTTTTTCCTGGGGGGAAGATATTTTTCATGGCTGGGAGTTTTTGCTTTTGCTTGCTCTTGCAATATCTAACTACTTTTTCTTCCTGTTTGGAAGCCTCCAACTTGTAAAATATCGCTTTGGTTATTGAAGCTTGCTAGAGAGCGCCTCGCAAGGGCCTTGTTATTTCGGCTAAGACTAATGAAGCAGGAGTATAGAGGCGGGAACCTGGCGAGAGTTCTGGCTTCTGGATCCTATTGTTTGGCAGGCGGGCGCGCGGACGCTCGTCAGCTATGTGGTGAAAGCTGGAGGGATGGAGGCAGGCTTGTCGCCTCCCTGGAATATTTTTCCTATTCCTTCCATTCCAGCTGGAATATCCCCTTTGGCGGCATCCACTACTACAATTTCAATATTTGTGTATCCGAAACTGTCAAAGAAAAGGGTGCGAACTTAAAATTGGAAACTCCATGGAGGTGTAAACTTTTCTCTCTCCCTCTCTCTCCGTTCCCCCTCCTCACCCATGGTGGCAGGGCGGCAGATTTCGGCAACGTGGGAGGTATGTGTAATATTGGGATTCCTGAGCCCGTTACGGCTGTCGAGAGGAATGCAATATCATAAATGGACGATTGGACACCCCATTCACACTTATCACTGGCCGGAGTTGATGTAATCATGGCTTCGCTTACTTCCCGTTCAGTTATTCATTACAAAACTATTCCAGGTCCATTAGATAACCCGTTGTGCGTCTGTTAAGGGAATATTTTTTTAACGGGCAAACAGGTGGTTTGTGGTGGTGGTGGTGGTGGTTGGTAGGGCAGGTTTGTGGCAACTGTAGTTGGAGTGGTTGCTGGTGGTGGTTGCAGTAGTGGTAATAGTGGTTGAGAGGAATGTTTGGAGAAGTTGGTGATAGTGAGGGAAATGTGGATGTCAATAGTGTTTGTGTATATTCTCATTTCTCTCCCTCCCTCTCTCTCTCTCTCTCTCTCCCTCCCTCCCTCTCTCTCTCTCTCTCTCTCTCTCTCCCTCTCTCTCTCTCTCTCTCTCTCTCTCTCTCTCTCTCTCCTCTCTCTCTCTCTCTCTCTCTCTCTCTCTCTCTCTCCTCTCTCTCTCTCTCTCTCTCCTCTCTCTCTCTCTCTCTCCCTCTCTCACTCTCTCACTCTCTCTCTCTCTCTCTCTCTCTCTCTCCCTCTCTCTCTCACTCTCTCTCTCTCCCTCTCTCTCCTCCCATCTTCTCTCTCTCCCCTCTCTCCCCCCTCTCTCTCTCCCCCTCCCCTCTCTCTCCTCTCTCTCCCCTACACAGGGTTTGACAAGATTAAGGATCCCTAGCTTTATTGACAGCTATTTACAGGTTAAGGATTCCTAACTTTGTTGGCAAGCTAAGAGCTATTACCTACATCAGCTCATTTGAAAGCATTTTTATTGTTATGAGACATACAAGTAGGAAACAGGATGAAGTTGGAGCCATCTGTGGGCCAGCATTTTCATTTGATCAACTGACTTTATCTCGTTGCCATCATTATCCTGTACGAATGTGTTCCATACTTGAGTCATCCTGGGTATGTATGATCTCAGATGGAGTGATGTTCTGGAGAAGGGTACAGCCAGAGTGAAGTTGCTGCTTTCTGCCCGTCTTGTGGCATAAAAGCTTGTTTCACGCAGTCCTCGAAGTGGATCCAAGTGTGGTATTTTGACAATATTGGCCTTGTACATAACAGTAAGGCCACCCACATCCCTCCTATGTTGAAGGCTCTGCTGAAATGACAGATCTATCCAGGATGGGTCCAGGCGAGAGATGAGACGTCTTGCTCTGTTCTCTACTCTGTCAAGCAGTCGCAGATGAGAGGGTGGGCAGGCAAACCAAGAAAGTGGAGCATACTCAAGGTGCGAGCGTACTTGTGCCTCGTACAGGATCTTGCAACCCCTACTGTCAAGCAGATGGGAGATACGGCGAAGTGCTGTAAGCTTCCTGGCTGCCTTGTTTGCAAGATTTACAACATGGTTCTTCATGGTTAGTTTGGAGTCAAATTTCACCCCAAGGATATCAACTTCTTCTCCAGGTGCCAACATCTTCCCATTCATCCTTACTACTGCACCAGCATTACCATCATGGTGCCTAGAGACGATCATTTGCGTTTTCTCAGGTGCAAATGTTACTTGCCATCTATTTCCTCAAGCTGATATAGCTCTCAGCTGGTGATTGATGTAGCTTAGAGCAGCTGGCATTTCTTCTCTTGGATAAGTGAATGTCAGTGTACAGTCGTCTGCATATGCATGTGATTCTGGGATGAGATGAAGAAGGTCGTTGAAGTAGACATTCCATAACAATGGACCCAGCACGCTTCCTTGTGGAACACTTGCCCCAATAGGATGTCTTGCTGATTCCGTTCCATTGAGAACTACACTTAGAGATCTACCATGAAGGTAATCACTGAGGAGACATAGCGTAGAGCCTGCAATTCCCAGTGCTTGAAGTTTTGCTAAGAGACCCTGGTGCCACACCCGGTCGAAAGCGCCAGCAATGTCCAGTGCTACCACACAGCTGACTTTGGATTCATCCAGTGACTGGTGCCACTTAGTGGAGAGGTTTAACAACAGATCAGCAGCAGAGTAACCTTTCCTGAAGCCATATTGACGATCACAAAGTAGTGAGTGGTAGTCAAAAAACTCTGTCATTTGTCTTGAGATTATTGTCTCAAGGATCTTACCAGTGATTGACAGGAGTGACACTGGTCTGTAGTTGCTGATTTCTGCTCTGCTCTTCTTTTTGTGAACAGGGACTACATTTGCCTCTTTCCATAGAGAGGGCCATTTACACTGTACTAGGCAGTGCTGAAAGATGCGAGTTAGAGGCGCTGCTAGCTGGTCCCTCTCTCTCTCCCTCTCTCTCTCTCTCTCTCTCTCTCTCAGCCTCTGGTTCACCTGAAGTTACCAAGAGACAAAATTTAAAAGTACAAGAGCATGGAAAAGTAGAACTACAAAAGTAAAAGGAATTCAATAAACAGAGAAGCGAGAAGAACCGGAAACAATACACACGAGTGAGAAGAGACGCTGACCGACGATTTAAGAGAAGAGAAGCTGTACCTGGAGGTTACCTGGAGGTTATTCCGGGGATCAACGCCCCAGCGGCCCGGTCCATGACCAGGCCTCCCGATGGATCAGGGCCTGATCAACTAGGCTGTTACTGCTGGCCGCACGCAGTCCAACGTACGAGCCACAGCCCGGCTGATCCGGCACTGACTTTAGGTATCTGTCCAGCTCTCTCTTGAAGGCAGCCAGGGGTTTATTGGCAATTCCCCTAATGCTTGATGGGAGGCTGTTGAACAGTTTTGGGCCCCGGACACTTATGGTGTTTTCTCTTAGTGTACCAATGGCGCCCCTACTTTTTATTGGCGGCATTTTGCATCGCCTGCCCAGTCTTTTACTTTCGTAGGGAGTGATTTCTGTGTGCAGATTTGGGACCATTCCTTCCAAGATTTTCCAAGTGTAGATTATGATATATCTCTCCCTCCTGCGTTCCAACGAGTACAAGTCAAGTGCTTCCAAGCGTTCCCAGTAGTTAAGGTGCTTGACAGAACTTATACGTGCAGTAAAGGATCTCTGTACACTCTCTAGATCTGCGATTTCACCTGCTTTGAATGGAGATGTTAATGTACAGCAGTATTCCAGCCTAGAGAGAACAAGTGATTTGAAAAGGATCATCATGGGCTTGGCATCTCTCGTTTCTATCATTTTCTTTGCACGTGCGATCGTGGCACTGTTGTGATCCTTGAAAGTGAGATCCTCAGACATTACTACTCCCAGGTCCCTTACATTATTTTTCCGCTCTATTGTATGGCCGGAGTCAGTAGTATACTCTGTTCTAGTTATTATCTCCTCCAGTTTTCCATAACGGAGTAGTTGGAATTTGTCCTCATTGAACATCATATTGTTTACCGTTGCCCACTGGAAAACTTTGTTTATATCTTCTTGGAGGTTAACCGCGTCCTCAGCAGATGACAGCCTCATGCAGATCCTAGTATCATCCGCAAAGGATGATACGGTGCTGTAGAAGAACTTTTTTTTTTTTTGGGGGGGGGCAGAAGAGAACGTTTCTGCGTGCGTGTGTGTGTAGAGCGAAACGTTGTCCCAATAAGAAGGTTCTTCTGCAACTCGTGTTAAGATTAGCATCACAAAATTTTATTTCCCCGATACACAAGACAGAGACTTTATAGACGACAAGACCGTAAAAGGAAAGTTGAAAACTCACAGGGAACGACGAGGAACCTAATAAAAGGAAGACACTGGAGACCAGGGACAACACCAGGGACAACACCAGGGACAACACCAGGGACAACATCAGGGACAACACCAGGGACAACACCAGGGACAACATCAGGGACAACACCAGGGACAACACCAGGGACAACACTAGAGAAGAACTTAAGAAGTTGTTAAGTGAGCTCCAGACATCACAGAAAATCAAACCTGACATCACTGCTTTAAAATAGAAGGCAGAAGCATACCTCTCAGTGTACGTTGGGATACCTCGTAATCATACTAAGTGATACCTCAGTGTAAATACCTTAGTAGATACCTCGGTGAAAATATGCTAAGGGATACCTCGGTATGTTAGATATACCTCTACGCTAAGAGATGTCTCTCAGAGACAAATATTCAGCTACACATTTATGTGTATAAAGTATACACATATACATCTATCAGCCTATATATACTGGGAGATGCACACTTTGGCGTATATACAGAGATATACACTTCTCGGTGGATATACACTAAAAAATATAAAGTGAAAAATGCATATCTGTGTATAACTGTGAATATTCACTGAAATCGTACACCTCCGTGTATATATACCAAGGGAGACGTGCAGCGCGACTCGCTGCATACACTTCAAGAGATTTGTGTATCACATTGTATATACGAGAGGTGTGTATGCCTTCGCGGTTGGAATTTCACTATTATTTCTCAGTGGTTGTTCTACGTGTATGTATACACACACACACACACACACACACACACACACACACACACACACACACACACACACACACACACACACACACATATATATATATATATATATATATATAATGTGTATTTCTCGATCCACATACACTGGAGCGTATATAGTGTACAGCTCTGTATATACACAGAGAAGTGTGTATAACTGTGTATACCTACTTGGACTCCACTTGCTTAGCAAGCGTCTCCCGGAACGAATCTACAGAGATTTCTTACCCATTTCTTCAACACTGCAAGTTCCTGATGTGTTGATTGCAAAACGAAAGGCCTGGAGCTATCATTCAACTCCTCCTGTGGTTGTTTTGCATCTTGTATCGCTTGATTGTCATTCTTCCATATATAATGTAGTGTCGAACAGGTAAAACTGGTCAGTTAGCAAAAACTCATTTGAAAATAAGTCCTTTCTAAAATTTTCTCTTATACGTTTAAAGATATATTTTTTCATTTATGTTAATGTAAAAACTAACAATTTTGTACCAAAAGAACCTAACAAAACTTACGTAACCTTATTATAACAAGTGCAGTTTAATTTAGCTTAATCCAGCTAAATAAATTTTAGATAAGTTTACAATAATTTAATTAACAAACACAATGAGATATATTTTTTCGTTAGGTTCAGAATGACTTATGAAATTATTGCATCCACAAATTTTTCCTTGCCTTATTCGGCAAGTTCTACCTATTCAGCACGACGTTGTGTGTGTGTGTACTCACCTAGTTGAGGTTGCGGGGGTCGAGTCCGAGCTCCTGGCCCCGCCTCTTCACTGATCGCTACTAGGTCACTCTCCCTGAGCCGTGAGCTTTATCATACCTCTGCTTAAAGCTATGTATGGATCCTGCCTCCACTACATCGCTTCCCAAACTATTCCACTTACTGACTACTCTGTGGCTGAAGAAATACTTCCTAACATCCCTGTGATTCATCTGTGTCTTCAGCTTCCAACTGTGTCCCCTTGTTACTGTGTCCAATCTCTGGAACATCCTGTCTTTGTCCACCTTGTCAATTCCTCTCAGTATTTTGTATGTCGTTATCATGTCCCCCCTATCTCTCCTGTCCTCCAGTGTCGTCAGGTTGATTTCCCTTAACCTCTCCTCGTAGGACATACCTCTTAGCTCTGGGACTAGTCTTGTTGCAAACCTTTGCACTTTCTCTAGTTTCTTCACGTGCTTGGCTAGGTGTGGGTTCCAAACTGGTGTGTGTGTGTGTACTCACCTAGTTGTACTCACCTAGTTGAGGTTGCGGGGGTCGAGTCCGAGCTCCTGGCCCCGCCTCTTCACTGATCGCTACTAGGTCACTCCCCCTGAGCCGTGAGCTTTATCATACCTCTGTGTGTGTGTGTGTGTGTGTGTGTGTGTGTGTGTGTGTGTGTGTGTGTGTGTGTGTGTGTGTGTGTGTGTGTGTGTGTGTGTTATATATATATATATATATATATATATATATATATATATATATATATATATATATATATATATATATATATATATATATATATATATATAATTTATATATTTAAATTCAAGAATTGTATTTCTCTTCTTTAATTAATGATATTTTTTCGAAAAGTATCTTGTAGGTTTTTCATTGTATTCTCTATACTTTTATCGTTATGTAATTACCACCTGTCATACTACTGCCAGCTGCACGCCGCCACTAGTAGCGGCGCCCTGCTAGCACAACCACTAGCAGCGGCGCCCTGCTAGCACAACATCTAGTAGCGGCGCCCTGCTAGCACAACCACTAGTAGCGGCGCCCTGCTAGCACAACATCTAGTAGCGGCGCCCTGCTAGCACAACCACTAGTAGCGGCGCCCTGCTAGCACAACCACTAGTAGCGGCGCCCTGCTAGCACAACCACTAGTAGCGGCGCCCTGCTAGCACAACCACTAGTAGCGGCGCCCTGCTAGCACAACCACTAGTAGCGGCGCCCTGCTAGCACAACATCTAGTAGCGGCGCCCTGCTAGCACAACCACTAGTAGCGGCGCCCTGCTAGCACAACATCTAGTAGCGGCGCCCTGCTAGCACAACCACTAGTAGCGGCGCCCTGCTAGCACAACCACTAGTAGCGGCGCCCTGCTAGCACAACCACTAGTAGCGGCGCCCTGCTAGCACAACCACTAGTAGCGGCGCCCTGCTAGCACAACCACTAGTAGCGGCGCCCTGCTAGCACAACATCTAGTAGCGGCGCCCTGCTAGCACAACCACTAGTAGCGGCGCCCTGCTAGCACAACCACTAGTAGCGGCGCCCTGCTAGCACAACCACTAGCAGCGGCGCCCTGCTAGCACAACATCTAGTAGCGGCGCCCTGCTAGCACAACCACTAGTAGCGGCGCCCTGCTAGCACAACCACTAGTAGCGGCGCCCTGCTAGCACAACCACTAGTAGCGGCGCCCTGCTAGCACAACCACTAGTAGCGGCGCCCTGCTAGCACAACCACTAGTAGCGGCGCCCTGCTAGCACAACCACTAGCAGCGGCGCCCTGCTAGCACAACCACTAGTAGCGGCGCCCTGCTAGCACAACCACTAGTAGCGCCTGCTAGCACAACCACTAGCAGCGGCGCCCTGCTAGCACAACCACTAACAGCGGCGCCCTGCTAGCACAACCACTAGTAGCGGCGCCCTGCTAGCACAACCACTAGTAGCGGCGCCCTGCTAGCACAACCACTAGCAGCGGCGCCCTGCTAGCACAACCACTAGTAGCGGCGCCCTGCTAGCACAACCACTAGTAGCGGCACCCTGCTAGCACAACCACTAGAAGCGGCGCCCTGCTAGCACAACCACTAGCAGCGGCGCCCTGCTAGCACAACCACTAGTAGCGGCGCCCTGCTAGCACAATCACTAGTAGCGGCACCCTGGTAGCACAACCACTAGTAGCGGCGCCCTGCTAGCACAACCACTAGCAGCGGCGCCCTGCTAGCACAACCACTAGTAGCGGCGCCCTGCTAGCACAACCACTTGCAGCGGCGCCCTGCTAGCACAACCACTAGTAGCGGCGCCCTGCTAGCACAACCACTAGCAGCGGCGCCCTGCTAGCACAACCACTAGTAGCGGCGCCCTGCTAGCACAACCACTAGTAGCGGCGCCCTGCTAGCACAACCACTAGCAGCGGCGCCCTGCTAGCACAACCACTAGCAGCGGCGCCCTGCTACCACAACCACTAGTAGCGGCGCCCTGCTAGCACAACCACTAGTAGCGGCGCCCTGCTAGCACAACCACTAACAGCGGCGCCCTGCTAGCACAACCACTAACATCGGCGCCCTGCTAGCACAACCACTAGTAGCGGCGCCCTGCTAGCACCACCACGAGTAGCGGCGCCCTGCTAGCACAACCACTAGTAGCGGCGCCCTGCTAGCACAACCACTAGTAGCGGCGCCCTGCTAGCACAACCACTAGCAGCGGCGCCCAGCTTGCACAGCCACTAGCAGCGGCGCCCTGCTAGCACAACCACTAGCAGCGGCGCCCTGCTAGCACAACGAGCAGCGGCGCCCTGCTAGCACAACCACTAGCAGCGGCGCCCTGCTAGCACAACCACTAGCAGCGGCGCCCTGCTAGCACAACCACTAGTAGCGGCGCCCTGCTAGCACAACCACTAGCAGCGGCGCCCTGCTAGCACAACCACTAATAGCGGCGCCCTGCTAGCACAACCACTAGTAGCGGCGCCCTGCTAGCACAACCACTAGTAGCAGCGCCCTGCTAGCACAACCACTAGTAGCGGCGCTCTGCTAGCACAACCATTAGCAGCGGCGCCCTGCTAGTACAACCATTAGCAGCGGCGCCCTGCTAGCACAACCACTAACAGCGGCGCCCTGCTAGCACAACCACTAGTAGCGGCGCCCTGCTAGCACAACCATTAGCAGCGGCGCCCTGCTAGCACAACCACTAACAGCGGCGCCCTGCTAGCACAACCACTAGTAGCGGCGCCCTGCTAGCATAACCACTAGTAGCGTCGCCCTGCTAGCACAACCACTAGTAGCGGCGCCCTGCTAGCACAACCACTAGTAGCGGCGCCCTGCTAGCACAACCACTAGTAGCGGCGCCCTGCTAGCACAACCACTAGTAGCGGCGCCCTGCTAGCACAACCACTAGTAGCGGCACCCTGCTAGCACAACCACTAGTAGCGGCACCCTGCTAGCACAACCACTAGCAGCGGCGCCCTGCTAGCACAACCACTAGTAGCGGCGCCCTGCTAGCACAACCACTAGTAGCGGCGCCCTGCTAGCATAACCTTCTATCACTGCTGTTGCTGATTAACTATTGATTCAAACTACCACCACTGCCCGACTACCACCACTGCCAGACTACCACCACTGCCCGACTACCACCACTGCCAGACTACCACCACTGCCCGACTACCACCACTGCCCGACTACCACCACTGCCCGACTACCACCACTGCCAGACTACCACCACTGCCCGACTACCACCACTGCCCGACTACGACTACCACCACTGCCCGACTACCACCACTGCCCGACTACCACCACTGCCCGACTGCCACCACTGCCCGACTACCACCACTGCCAGACTACCACCACTGCCCGACTACCACCACTGCCCGACTACCACCACTGCCCGACTGCCACCACTGCCCGACTGCCACCACTGCCAGACTACCACCACTGCCCGACTACCACTGTTACCAGTATCTGTCTTCTCTCTATCCATTTCTTTCTTCTCCCTTCCTCATCCTGCCTTCTTTATTCTCCTTACTTTTCCTTTCCTTCCTTGATTTTCCTTTCCCTTCTTTCGCTTGTTTCCCTCTTTTTCTATTTCCTACTAAACTTCCCTCCTGTATTTCCCCCTCTCATTACGTTCTGTTTCCTTCCCTTCTTTCCATCCTCGTCTCCCTACCCCTCCTTCCCTCCCTTTCTGCTTCTCTCCGTCCCTCCCTTGCCTCTTCTACCCCCCTATTTCTCGTTCTCTTCCTCCCATTCCTTCTCTCTCTCCCCCTTTATCATCTCTCCCCTCTATCTCTCCTTCCCGCCTCTCTTTCTCTCCCTCCCTCTCCCTCTTTCTCTCCCTCCTCTCATTCTCTAAGTATTGATTGTCGGAAATGCAACTTGGAAGGAAAAAATCCTTCCACTACTGTGTTTGAGAAACCTTTCTGTAGAGAGGAGGATTTGAGGTGGGTCTTCAGGGAGGGCGGGTCTGGAGGGATGGAGGGCGGGTCTGGAGGGATGGAGGGCGGGTCTGGAGGGATGGAGGGCGGGTGTGGAGGGAGGGAGGGAGGGAGGGAGGGAGGGGGGGTGGGGTTGGGAGGGAGTATTTGAAGGAGAGGAGTGTTAGAGTGTTTGGAGAATGGATTGGAGTATACAAAGAAGTATTCCTCATAGAGGGGGAGAGATGAGGAAGGAGAAAAAGAGGGAGGGAGGGAGGGAGGGAGGGAAGGAAGGAAGGAAGGAAGGAAGGGAAAGAGAGGAGGAAGGAGGGAGAGAGGAGAGAGGAGAGGAGGAGCCATGTCCAATCGGCGTGTCCCGTCCCATTCACGTCAGCAAGAAACAGTTCCCCCCACGAACAAAACCTCAATTTTTCGAGGTTGCCTCTGTTATTGAGTCTTGCCAGAAAGGTTCGTCCAGACAGTGCCGGGGGAAGGAGACACCAGCCAGCACTTGTAGGCACACAAAGCAACCACAATAATTGACTTGTTTATTAGCCCCCGATGCTGCAATATGTAGCGTCCCTCACTGTCTATCTTTTCCCAGGTAAGCTTTTGTTCCCAGACGTTATGGAGATTGGCCTTTTCTGCAGCGATCATATTGAGATTGAAAATCAGTCTCTTTCACCGCTCCTACCGGATCGTCCTGAGCTGCCTCCTGGTTAGTACACATGTGGCTAGTCCTCGCATATCCTCAGCTGCTGGGATCCTCGTCCACCTCATAATGACGTAATAAATGTATACCTTGTTAAGTGGGGAAGGAGACGTCAATAGGATGTGTGACAGGCATCTGGTTGGAAGATGCCTTTGTACAGTGTTGTGTGAAGCCGCGTCCAGTGTGGGAATAGTCAGTTTCGGAGTGAAGGTGGTTAATGCTGGACTGGATTTTTGCTTCAAGATGGGAGAAAAGCGTTGCCTTGGGATTTTTAAAATTCAATAATTAAAGGAAATATTGTATGTAGAATTCTATGAGAAGAATTAATTTTACAGAACAGTTTTTGCCAAGATACTTTTGCTGGTTTAATTTAATGACTTTATACCAAAAAATAAAGTTTTTTTTTTACTCTAAATGTCAAGGTTTTAGTGCGTTTTTCGGTATTTGTGTTGATTAGCCTGTGTGTATTTCATTTCAACAGTGCGTTTAATTTTCAGTTAAACGTATTCACACGTTACGTTGAGTTTATTTGTAATTGTGTAATACCCAGTGACAGTGAATGTTGCTCTCCTCCTCTACACGATATCTAGACCGAATGTCACCATCAACATTTGGCGATCAAATGCAATTGCATCATGTAACAGCAGACGGGTAACATCTCCCTCAACACACACACACACACACACACACACACACACACACACACACACACACACACACACACACCAGCTCCCCTTCTCCCTAAACTTCATAACTGAATTGTGTATATGATGTCTTCACTAAGACGAGGAGGATGAGAGCCCATTTGTCGGAAAAGACCAAATAAAAAGATTTTTTTTTTTTTAAGAGAAACGTCTTTCTGCACGGGCTTAACCATCGAATGATGGACAGGTCAGACGCTGCCAGTCGGTCAAGAGGGGCGTGTGAAACTACCTTCAGCCTAGATGGAGAAATCGCCCTTGCTTAAGTAGGGAATATGGCCCATGATCTCCTATTTGGAGTGGTTCCTTGGGGCCGTGACGGCAGGGCGGTCGTAGCATCAATGTTTAAATTGGGCGAGCGTTTTAATTATGTGTGACAGGCAATTATTTGCATAATCTGGGATGATCGGACCAACCAGGTGGCCGTCGGCAGGAGATGAGGGTAGGGGAGAGGAAAGTGGGGTGAAAGAAGAGGAAGAGAGGGGGTCAGAGGTGGGGAGACGGAAGAGGTCTACCTACCTGGTAGGGAGGGGGATGGAAAAGATGGGGACAGGGAAGGGAAGAAAGAGGGGAGAGGAGAGTATGGAAGGGAAGAAGAGGGAGGGAGAAAAGATTGAGGAAAGAAAATTGAGGAGAGAAAGAGGGTAGGGGAGCAAAGGGAAGAGAATTGTTGAGGAGAGGATGGATGGAAGGCTGTAGAGGAAGAAGGGAAGGTTGGGGTCCTAGAGGGAAGGTTGGGGAAAGAGGGAGGGAAAACTGAAGGAGAGGATGAAAAGAAGGAAGCGGTAGGTAAATAAAGAGGGGAAGACAGGTATTGATGGGGGGGTTAGTTAAATAGGGTGTAGTAGGAAGGGAGGATAAGGAGGAAAATGGGTAGGAAGTGTGGCTGAGGAGGCAAAGAGTGAGGATGGGGAGGAGGGAAGTACCATGATGGGGTGGGAGGTACCATGATGGGGTGGGAGGTACCATGATGGGGTGGGAGGTACCATGATGGGGTGGGAGGTACCATGATGGGGTTGGAGGTACCAAGATGGGGTGGGAGGTACCATGATGGGGTGGGAGGTACCATGATGGGGTGGGAGGTACCATGATGGGGTGGGAGGTACCATGATGGGGTGGGAGGTACCATGATGGGGAGGGAGGTACCATGATAGGGTGGGAGGTACCACGATGGGGAGGGTAAGGTAAGTAGGAAAGACCTTGGAGCTATATAGGGAACCTCGGAGGTAGGTAGGGAAGAAGGATTATAATATATGGTGAGGCGTTAAAGTCGTAGGGGTCGCACAGCGCTTGTGTTAATGAGAGGTTTGATCCATGGAAGATGAGGGCGACTCACGCTCCATGGATCAAGAGCCCTTCACGGACATCAGGGCGACTCCCAAAGGCGTAGTACAGGGGGAAATCTATTATTAATTATTATTATTATTATTATTATATTTACAAAGGGAGCTAAACTGACAAACAAGTGTTATGTATATATCTTTTGCTATAACCAGGGTGGTCCATAGTTAACTGATCGTTCTGGGTGGTTAGTTAACTAAGGTCTGGTCAGGGACCGAGGTGCGGGGGCGTTGATTTCCTGAAGCGGCTCCAGGTAAGGGTTCCACTGGGACTCAGTCGGTCCCTGTAATTTGACCATCTTAGTCCAGTGTACGCTTATCGAACCGGGGTTTTAAGAACTGTATTGCTTTCCCACTGACGGATTCAGTTCGCAGCATGTGTTCGAAGGACCTCTTTCTTCGCAGAGACTCGTTTGCCCACATTGGTGTTGCACCTCTTGCCTGGGGGTATCATGAATTACTGAATAGCTTTTTTTTTTGCATTGTGAATAGCTCTACTCTCCTCTTCAAGGTTTCAGTGAGTTCTTTCAATCTTCGTTTCCTAATGACGAAGAGATTAATTTAAAATCTGTCTTCATAGGGTTTGTTTCTAAAGGTAATGATAAGAGGGAGGTGGGAGGAAAATGTATAGTATTGGGGGAGACGGAGGAGAAAAGGAAGGTGGAAAGAGATGGAAGATGAGAGGCAAGGGATGAAAGCAGAGATTGGGAAAGAGTGAAGGAGGTGGGTGGGGGGGAGGAACGAGGCGGAGGAAGGTATGGAGAAAAGTGGTGAGGAAATGAGTAGAGGATAAATGAAGTACTGAGGAAGTGAAGTAAATTGAATAAAGAGATGGTGAAATTATACTATTAACTATTGTTGGACACCACCATTAAGAAGCTATTGTCACGAACTTATAAACTGGCCAGAAAATTATTGCCTTTCTTGTTGTATAAATATCCGTTGTGCAATCGCCAAAAAAAAAAAAAAAGCAATTGCAACTTGTATAATTACTACCAATTCAGAGTCATGTAGTTATATACCTATTATATCTATGTGACTCTGATGGGTTAGTGTTATACCTCTTAAAGAATATCTTATTAATTCACATACACTTTTTAAATTGCACCAAAGTGGTTGGGCCACTTACCTTTTATATCCTGCCTCTCCCCCCCTCCCACCCTTTTCCAATATTTCCATCCTTACCCATCCTTCTTCCTTACCCATCTTACCAAAGCTCTGGTCATCAGAAGCGAAGCGAAGTGTGAACATATTTCAATAAGTTGTGTTGAAATAGTGAAATAAGAACATAAGAAAGAAGGAACACTGCAACAGGCCTACTGACCCATGCGGAGAAGGTCCATGTAACCCCCACCCCCGGATAAGCCCAATGACCCACCCAGTCTGGTCAGGTCATATTCACTTAAGGAAGGAGCATGGCACTAGACCCAGCAGCACAAGCTAGTCAGGTCCAACTCACACCCACTCATGTATTTATCTAACCTATTTTTAAAACTACACAACGTTTTAGCCACAATAACTGTACTCGGGAGTTTGTTCCACTCATCCACAACTCTATTACCAAACCAGTGCTTTCCTATATCCTTCCTGAATCTGAATTTTTCCAACTTGAAACCATTGCTACGAGTCCTGTCTTGGCTGGAAATTTTCAGTACGGTATTTACATCCCCTTTATTTATTCCTGTTTTCCATTTATGCACCTCAATCATACAATAGCGAAAGGATGTGATAAGAGGTGACACAGTGGGAGACGACGGAAAGTTTAAGAGTGGAAGGCTAAAGACTTCCTTAAATACGTCTGAAAGACTAAAGGTATATGTGAGTGATCATCAATGTTAAGTGTGTTTTGTGAGGTTAGTGATTCCTACAAGATTGTGCATGGAAGACCAGAGGTGTTTGTAAGTGCATTAGATGTCCTTTAGAGTATTTACAAGATCGTGGGTGTTCAGAAGTCTGGATGATCAACAATGTCAGTAAATGTGTTTTGTGAGTATATAAGTATCTGTGAGTGTTTGAGGGAAGAGATGTCCTGAAATGTGTTTGGTGTGTATGGACGGCGGCAGGTGTTGCCAAGTGTGTGTACTCACCTAGTTGTAGTTGCAGGGGTTGATTCACAGCTCCTGGCCCCGCCTCTTCACTGGTCGCTACTACTTCACTCTTCCTGCTCCATGAGTTTAATCATATCTCTTCTTAAAGCTATGTATGATTATTCCACTTCCTGGCAACTCTGTGACTGAGGAAATACTTCCTAACATCCCTTTGATGCATCCGAGTCTTCATCTTCCAACTGTGGCCCCTTGATGCTTTGTCCCATCTCTGGAGCATCATGGCTCTGTCCACCGTGTCAATTCCTCTCAGTATTTTATATGTCGTTATCATATCCCCCCTATCACTCCTGTTCTTCAGTGTCGTCAGGTCGATTTCCTTTAACCTCTCCTCGTAGGACATGCCCCTTAGCTCCGGGACTAGTCTTGTTGCAAACCTTCGCATGTTCTCTAATTTCCGTACGTGTTTGGCTAGGTGTGGATTCCAAACTGGTGCTGCATACTCCAATATAGGCCTAACATACACGGTGTACAGGGTCCTGAACGATTCCTTATTGAGATGTCGGAATGCTATTCTTAGGTTTGCTAGGCGCCCATATGCTGCAGCAGTTATTTGGTTGATGTGCGCCTCAGATGTGCCCAATGTTATACCCATTGTGTGTGTGTGTGTGTATGTATGTATGTGTGTATGTGTGTGTGTGCGTGTGTGCGTGTGTGCGTGTGTGCGTGTGTGCGTGTGTGCGTGTGTGTGCGTGTGTGTGCGTGTGTGTGCGTGTGTGTGCGTGTGTGTGCGTGTGCGTGTGCGTGTGCGTGTGCGTGTGTGTGTGTGTGTGTGTGTGTGTGTGTGTGTGTGTGTGTGTGTGTGTGTAGGGTGGCGGTATTAAGACGGATTACCTGTGTGGTTATCTAGGTAGGTGGTAGGGACGAGGGGCAGCAACAGTAGCTGTCCCAGCTAATTTCACACAGGGAGGAGCGGAGGCAGAGATGGGTAGTCGTGGGCCAGGTGGTGTTACAGATGGAAGGGAGAAGAAAGGGACATCAGGAACAGCTGGTGAACGCACAGTTTCCCCCACTATTACCCTTCAAGGGAAGTTACCTTGATCCCAGCGAGGAAACCTTGATTCAAGGAAATAGATATATCTTTTCCTTTCTTTGAGCTAAGCGCTTTGAAAATGGATCTGCCTTCCATTTTCCGAGCGCTGAGTGACCCCTTCCCTACGAGTACAGCCATTCCTAATTATTACAACAATTACCCATTGCTAACACTTTATCTATATAGGGGTAATTAGATTGGATAAGAGGAAGAAAATGGTAGGACCATTTCCTTGAATCAAGAGTCTTACCAAGAGTATCAGGTTTGAGTCCTTCAAGGGCAAAAAAAAAAAAAAATCCTTGAGGTGACTTTTAAATTGCAAGACGCGACCAAGACAGTTGTCAGATCTCTTGTGCATTCACCCCTGGGCCAATCTTCTGCCAGTTAGTCAAGCCTCTCTGTGTCTGGAGGCTGCGGTGTAGCAGCAGCGCTGTGAAAAGGCACAGCGGGACCTCTGAGAAATTCTCAAATAGCTCGATAGAAGAGAATAAGGAAAGAGTGGAAGAAAATAGGGGGTTAGTAAAAATGGTGGTAGTATGGGAATTGATAAACCTCCAGCGGAAAGAAGGGATGAGTGACCTTCAACCATCAGACATTACTAAGAAAACGAGAATGATGGGAAGGGTAAAGAAATTTTTTTTCAGAAGTTGTCTGACCACACACGCACCGGCTGTCTCCTCAATACGCAGGTGACTCAACAAAGAAAACACTTTCATTGCCAGTCACTCAGTCACTGTTTTGCCAGAAGCTTGCTGACTTAACAGTTCGGATGACCCTCTAAACCCCAATACCCCCACCCCTCCTTCAGAGTGCAGGCACTGTGTTTCTCACCTCCAGGACTCGAGTCCGACTAATCGGTTTGACTAAATCCCTTTGTAAATGTTACCTTGCTCACACTCCAACAGCACGTCGGATCATAAAAATCATTTGTCTCCGCTCACTATCCCCCCCCTCACCCACACACAGTAGTATAGTGGTGAGTATCCCCGCTTGTTACGCAGGAGACCGGGGTTCGATTCCCCGCCTGGAAGGAAAGCTTTTGGCTACATGAATTAATGGTTTCATGTTAGGAAATAGCTCTTCAGTAATAATTATCATGAAGTGGAACAATCTGGAGAGTGATGTAGTGGAGACAAGATCCATACATAGCTTTAAGAAGAGGTACGATGACAAGATCCATACATAGCTTTAAGAAGAGGTACGATAAAGCTCATGAAACAGAGAGAGAGGACCAATGAAGTGGCGGGGCCAGTAGCTGTAAATCGATCCCTGCAAATAGGTGACCCCAGTACAAATAGGCGAGTACAGAAAAGCCTGCTACATGTCCAATCCTCTAGCACTCAAAACCTCCTTTACCTCCACCCGACAACCATAGGATGATCTCTACCCCTCCACCCCAAATGTATATAACAGATAGGTCACTAAAAGCAGCAGAGAGCCGTATGAGAAGGGTGAGGGACTATTTTCCAGTGAAAGATGAACTTTGACAAGAATGTATGATGTCACTCAAGTTGCTTCACGTTTAGAGATGGAGGTTGCAACATTAGAGTGTTAGGCGAGACCACAATCACTAAAAACAACGGATATAGCCCTACTCCATAAAGGTGGCAGCAAAGCAGTAGCTAAGAACTATAGACCAATAGCTTTTACGTCCCACATCATAAACATCTTTGAAAGAGTTCTTAGAAGCAGGATTGCAAACCACTTGGATTCCCATCAATTACACAATCCAGGGCAACATGGTTTCAGGGCAGGTCGCTCCTGCCTCTCGCAACTACTTGATCACTATGACATGGTCTTGGATGCACTGGAAAACAAAAATGCAGATGTAGTATACACAGATTTTGCAAGAGCCTTTGACAAGTGCGATTATGGCGTAATAGCGCACAAAATGCGTGCTAAAGGGATAACTAGCAAAGTAGGCAGACGGATCTTCAACTTTCTAACCAATCGAATACAAAGAGTAGTGGTAAACAGAGTTAACTCGGAAGCTACCATAGTGAAGAGCTTTGTTCCACAAGACATAGTACTCGCCCTTATCCTGTCCCTCATCCTCATATACATAGAGATGTAAACCATAGTACCGTATCATTCTTTGCAGACGATACTAGGATTTGCATGAGTGTTATCCATTGAGGACACGGCAAAGCTCCATGAATATATAAACCAAGTTTTCCAATGGGCAACAGAGAACAATATGATGTTCAATGAAGACAAATTCCAACAACACCGTTATGGAAAACTGGAGGAAATAATAACTAGAACTGAGTATACTACAAACTCTAATCACACAATAGAGCGGAAAATTAATGTGAAGGACCTGGGTGTGGTAATGTCTGAGGATCTTACCTTCAAGGACCACAGTAGTGCCACTATCACATCTGCGAGGAAACTGATAGGATGAATAATGAGAATATTCAAGACGAGATGCCAAGCCGTTGATGATCCTTTTTAAATCACCTGTTCTCTCTAGGCTGCAATGCTGCTATACATTAACATCTCCATTCAAGGCAGGTGAAATTGCAGATCTAGAGAATGTACAGAGAACCTTTACTGCACGTATAAGTTCCATCAAGCACATTAACTACTGGGAAAGCCTGGAAGTACTTGACTTGTATTCACTAGAGCGCAGGCGAGAAAGATGCATCATAATCTACAACTGGAAGATCCTGGGGGGACTGGTCCCTAATCTGCACACACAAATCACACCATATGAAAGCAAAAGACTTGGCAGACGATGCAACATACCCCCAGTGAAAGGTAGGGGCGCCATTATTATACTAAGAGAAAACACAATGAGTGTCCGGGGCCCAAGACACCTGAACAGCCTCCCACCAGCAATAAGGGGAATTACCAATAGACCCCTGGTTGTCTTCAAGAGGGAGCTGGACAGGTACCTAGAGTCAGTGCCGGATCAGCTGGGCTGTAGTTCGTACGTTGGACTACGTGCGGCCAGCAGTAACAGCCTCGTTGATCAGGCCCTGATCCACCAGGAGGCCTGGTCATGGACCGAGCCGCGGGGGCGTTGATCCCCGGAATACCCTCCTGGTAGGTAGACTCCAGGTAGGCTGTGTGAGAGGTGTGGCATTAAAAGCTGATGAATCTGTTAGTGAAAGCTGTCAGCTGCTCCTTGCTGTTGACACAGTTCTTGTGGGCATTGGCGGACTTACATTTTTGGGGCCCTGAAGCTTGAACTGTTATGGGGTTCCCTTCCCAGCCAGCATCGGCTAGCCTACATGATACTTTAATGACCTTTTAATTTTTATTTAATTATTTTGTAATGAATTACATTATATTTAAAAAAAAACTTCTCATACAGTAGACCCAATTTTTTTAAGCAATGTGGACTAAGTGGCTTTTGGGGCCCCTCCGGGATTAGGGGCCCTGAAGCTAAGCTTCATAAGTTTCATAGTAGATCCTTCCCTGCTTGTGGGAGATTCTGAAATTGCAAAGGATAGTGGATGAGTTTAGGAGAGCATGTAAAAGGAAATTAATGATTAATACAGACAAGAGTAAGGTGATGAGAGTAACAAAAAGTCTAGATAGTAAAAGATTGTATATTGTACTGAAGAAAGAGGGGGTGTGGAAAAAGGGAGCGTATTCATATATTTAGGAGTGGACATATTGGCAGGTGGGTCTATGAAAAATGAGGTGAACCACAGATGTGATGAGGAATCTGTAGAAAGAAAGCAACCTTATGTATGGAGGCAAAGAGGTGGATGTACGAGTATTGTGGTACCAACACTTATTATGGATGAGATAATTATAATCATGGGGGAGCAGTAAACCCCATAGGATTATACAGCGCTTCTGGGGGGGGGGAGATGGAAGGTATTCAGGGAACTAAAGCACAGATCCAATTCCCTAGATCAAGAGCTCCTCACCAACGTCAAAACCTCCCTTGAGGGGATATATATGGATGAGAAACATACTTTGAATACTAGGAGGCGGCGGAGATGTCATGTTTGAGAGCAATGTGTGGAGTGAATATTATGTGGAGAATTCTGAACGTAAAAATTAAAGATGATGGTGAGGGTTTGATGAGGTGGTATGACCATTATTTTTATGATTATTATAATCATGGGGGAGCGCTAAACCCGTAGGATTATATAGCGCCTGTGGAAGGTATTCAAGGCTTAATTCAGGGAACTGGAGCACAGATCCAGTTCCCTGAATCAAGAGCCCCTCACCAGTGCGGTATAGCCATTGTGGATAGAAGGGATAGAACGACAGTGTGTGTGTTTGTGGAATAAAGGAGCAGGGATTGTCTCAGGAATGGTTGGAAGGAGAGAGGTGTAAAGGATATTTTGAATGTTGGGAGCTTGGGCATCCAGCACGCTTGTGTGAGCATCTTTGATGGGAGTAGGTGGAGTCAAGTGAAAGTCAATATTTGACATACTGTTGGAATGTGGGCAAAGTAACTTGAAAAGATTCTGGGAATCCAATCAGCTGGACTTGAGTCTTGTAGGTGGATAGGGCAGTGTCTGCACTCTGGAGGAGGGATGCTGATTTTGGAAGTCATGTGAACTGTGATGTCAGAACACTTCTGACAAGACAGTAACTGAATGAATGTTTTCTTGCTTGGGTCACCCTCCTTGATGGGTCACAACTGATAGTTAAACTGACATTACTGTACGTGATTTAATACTAATTAAAGAAATTAATATAAATTGACATTGTACTTGCAGACTAATACATCAAGAATCAAGACTACTACAATCAAAACAAAGTGCTAAACCCAGCAGAGTCATACAGCACTGATCAAGAACCAAGAGATGTTAGCATTCTACACAAACATTATTGCAGTTAAGTAAGGTGTAGAAGATACTTGTACTCTCCAAAGTCCAGTGGAAATCGACTTTGCTTTTTAAGTACTGTAAGTCAACTTATCTTTCTAAAAGACAGTTTTTTTTTATATATAAAAATAGATTAGTATCCGTGTGACCCCATGTTAAGTCTCAAGAGTTGACAGTGAAATTTGATGGAACTGAGTCAACTTGGTTTAGTGGCTACAGCTTCTAGATAAATAACCTTTTTTTTTTTTTACAGTAACGGCCTGGAGTGAGCTGGAAATCTGATAAGAGGAAGATTTCATCATTATGGAAAGAAATAATATAAAATACTGACATGTTGGATAGACGTAAGTGCAGTATAATGTAATCCTTTGACAACATTTTGCCCACACAGTGGACTCTCTGAAGTTACAAACAGATCTACCTTGGGAGAGAGGATGTGCATATATATATATATATATATATATATATATATATATATATATATATATATATATATATATATATATATATTAGGAAACATAGTGAAGAATCAGGAGAGATTACTCGAATACAACCTCTTTAAAGCCATATATTTGTCCAAACCTTTACCCAAGAGGTAAGCTTCAACACTTCACCTGACTCTT
The DNA here is from genome assembly GCF_038502225.1 of Cherax quadricarinatus. NCBI lineage: Eukaryota > Metazoa > Arthropoda > Malacostraca > Decapoda > Parastacidae > Cherax > Cherax quadricarinatus. The sequence goes on from NC_091318.1 coordinate 20,807,479, forward strand.
CACCTCACTACGCTAAATGTAGTGATGTGAATACATCCATACATCCTCTCTCCCCAGGTAGATCTGTTTGTGACTTGATAAAGTCCAATCTGTGGGTGAAACATTGTCAGTAAAGGATCACATTACACTGCATTTATCATATTTTATTTTTTTCATCATACCCTTATTAATAATGGTAGAATCATAAATCATTATTACATTATCCTCCACGTGGGTGATTGGATGCTGGTTATCCAAGGAATTGAAATTATTATAATAAAAAAGAAGCCAAGGAATTGGAGCTAATTTCCTTAAATCAAACATAAATTTCCTCGCCTTCCCAGTCACTTAGCGGCCTTAATGGGTTCAGCAGATGCTTGTGCACATAACTTATATGTATTCAAGGAAACCACTAAACCCACAAGGATCATTCAGTGCTGTGCATATAATTCTTATATTCAAGAAACACTCAATCTAAAAAAGGTCATATAATACCTGAGGGACGAGAGGAAGTCAGATTTGACCCAAGGAAGAGAACCTTGATGCTGGCAAAGCACTCTCCCTCAACATCAAGGTACCCTTCCCCTTTCATCCCTCGAAACAATCAGGTGAAAGAAATAGCTATGTACAAAATGCTTGAGTGTCTTTATTGCATAATATACATGCAGGTAGAAAAGTAATGATAGTCCAAGTGATGATAATATATTTAGACACCAACTGACATAATCTATATATACACACTAATGCCACACTGGTTAATACTGTACTTTTTACATGGGAATAATGGGAAGATATATTTGTAAAATTATATAAATAATAGTCATTTAAATATAAATAACGTGGCAACAAAACCTCTTAATTCGAGATAATTCATTTAAAGATCAAGATCACTAAGATAATCATATCTACAGTTTCTGGGAGTAGCAGCATAATTATCATTATTTGGAGTTACCCTCCCCTTCCTTGGATCAAACCTGATTACTTTCAATTCCTCAGGTGCTGTATGATTCTCAAGGGTTTAGTACTTCTGCAATAAATTATTATTATTAAACATGGGGAGCACTAAACCAATCGGGGTAAAACAGTGCTCAAAGAATAGTAGGTATACAGGTTTGATCCAGCTCCTTGGATCAAGAACAATCACTATCACCAAGGCATCCTCCCTCAAAGGTAGCTGCAGCACGCAAAATATTTACATTATACTGTACAATGCTGTATTTTCAAATATTCTGCTTTATAATAAATTAGTCCTGCCTTCACAGAACCCTCTTCATAAGTCTATTGTACAACAAAATGTCTAAAAATATTCATTTCCTCTTATCTCTACTCTTTTGGTCCCTACACACCTACTTCCTTTATCTCTCTCCTCCCATTCTGATCTCTATGCTTTTAGTCGCCACACTCCTATCTTCCATTCATTCTCATCACTATTCCATCATTCCCTTCACTCCTACTTTGCACCACATTACTGTTCACATTAACTTTCAAACACTTCTGCCAATCTCTGCAATTCTCTCTGAATATTCACAATTACCAATACAATATCATTTGTAAACTGTCATTGTGACAGCTCCCACTTAAAATCAGTTCTGTTTCCTTTCAAAACATGGAAAAACATTAGGCAAAATGCTTGGGAAATTTAATGTCTTATACTCACTAGTTACGTCTTCAAAGTGTACCTTGAGGCTGATAAAAGGCTCTTGATCCAAGGAAGTAGACATGCTCCTCCATTCTTTGAATCATAACTGATTACTTCCCATTCACCAGATGCTGTATGACCCCTCTGGGGTCTTGCAGAAATATAATCTTGGAGAAGCACTAAACTCATGAGGGTCATACAGCATCTGGAGAATGAGAGGTAATCAGCTTTGATCCAAGAAGAAAATAGCACAAATTCCCTGGATCAAGAGCCATTCAGTAGCATTAAGGCACTACCCATGAAGGCTCAACAGGAGAATACAAGAGCACACCAGTTTTCACTTCTCTTACATTGCCATTCATGAACATACAGTACTGTATTAAGTCATGGATAATTCACACATCCTTGCCTAAGCATAAGCTTGCCAAAAACTTGTCTACTAGTACACTGTCTAGACTACTTTCACTAAATACTTCTCTTCAGACCCTAGACCAAGCATGCCCAAGAGTCCTCCCATCTGTACATGCCTCTGCACCCTGTGTGACCCCACACCAAGACCGAGCTGTCAGCAAAAAACGCCATAATCTACATCGCACAAGTTCCATACATAAAATCTAAATCCACTTCACATGTTTCAAATTCATCATTCTCGAGAAAATTACATACATGTTGAATAAATTCTCAACACAGTGTACAGAACAATAACAATCGTGATGTTCCATGTACATGTAATGGTTTGAAAAAGACTTGTGTACATAATGTTAATATTCATTTTAGCGCACATCTTTCTTCTTTCAACGCACTGGCCACATCCCACCGAAGCAGGGTGACCCAAAAAGAAAAACATAAGTTTCTCTTTTTAACTTTAGTAATGTATACAGGAGAAAGGGTTACTAGCCCCTTGCTCCTGGCATTTTAGTCGCCTCTTACAACATGCATGGCTTACAGAAGAAGAATTGCTCCACAAGAACTAGTAAGAAAATAGAAGAAAACCCAGAGGGGTGTGTATATATATGCTTGTACATGCAGGTGTAGTGTGACCTAAGTGTAAATAGAAGTAGCAAAGCATACCTGAAATCTTGCATGCTTATGAGACAGAAAAAAGACATCAGTAATCCTACCATCATTTAAAACAATTACATGCTTCCGTTTTAAATTCACTTGGCAGGACGGTAATATCTCCCTGGGCGGTTACTGTCTACCAACCTACTACCTAGTTTAGCATATATACATACATGGTGTTTAATAGCGTATGTATATATATATATTATATATATATATATATATATACAGTGGACCCCCGCATAGCGACCTTAATCCGTGCAAGAGGGCTGGCTGTTATGCGAAATGTTCGCTATGCGAATGAATTTTCCCCATAAGAAATAATGGAAATCAAATTAATCCGTGCAAGACACCCAAAAGTATGAAAAAAAAAATTTTACCACATGAAATATACATTTTCCTACACACAAAGAGAAGGATACATGCACAATAATATAGTACATGCTCAATATATATTGTGCATGTACTACTCTACTAAATGAAGAATAAATGACACTTACCTTTATTGAAGATGCAGCAATGACTGATGAGACACTGTGTCCTGGGAGTGCCTTTTCCTCCTGAGTACTGTAGGTCCTGTTTGGTATTTTCTTCCAGAACAGGCCTTATCACACTGTGTATGCCACTACGATTCTTAAATCTCTCAAACCAACCTTTGCTGGCTTTAAATTCACCAATATGAGCACTAGTTCCAGGCATTTTCCCTGTTCACCTGGGTGTTAGTCAACTGGTGTGGGTTGCATCCTGGGAGACAAGATTAAGGACTCCAATGGAAATAAGTTAGACAGTCTTCGATGACACTGACTTTCTTGGGTTATCCTGGGTAGCTAACCCTCTGGGGTTAATTGTTTCTTGGTATTCTCAATAAGCCACACCAACAACGGTGGTACAGCAGCAGCAGCAGCTGATGGTGGTACAGCAGCAACAGACGATGCTACAGCAGCAACAGACGATGCTACAGCAGCAGCAGACGATGCTACAGCAGCAACTGACGATGTTACAGCAGCAGCAGACGATGCTACAGCAGCAGCAGACGATGCTACAGCAGCAGCAGACGATGCTACAGCAGCAGCAGACGGTACTACAGCAGCAGCAGCAGCTGACGGTGGTACAGCAGCAGCAGCTGATGGTGGTACAGCAGCAGCAGCTGACGGTGGTACAGCAGCAGCAGCAGCTGTACCACCAATAGTAGCAATGGTTGATTGGGGTTTATTATACAACCTGGCCAGCTCGGAGACACGCACTCCACTTTCATACTTATCAATGATCTTTTTCTTCATCTCCATAGTAATTCTCACCCTTATTGCTGTAGGGTTGGCACTAGAAGCTTTCTTGGGGCCCATGGTCACTTATTTTCCAGAAAAAAATCACCAAAAACACTGTAATAATACAAAATGTTCCGATTGTATGCTTGGATGTTACCGCGGAGGCTGGCTGGTAAACAATGCCACCCGCGGAACATGTGAGCGTGGCTCAGGCCGCACATTGGACGCGTCTCGGACGAAGGCCGCTGAGCGGGTTTTTGTTCACTATGCGGGGCAAAATTTTAGCGAACAAAGCGTCCGCTATGCGGATTGTCCGCTATGCAAGGCATCCGTTATGCGGGGGTCCACTGTATATATATATAATTTTTTTTTTTTTTTTTTTTCTCAACAAGGCCGCCGTCTCCCACCGAGGCAGGGTGACCCAAAAAAAAGAAAGAAAATCCCCAAAAAGAAAATACTTTCATCATTCAACACTTTCACCACACTCACACATTATCACTGCTTTTGCAGAGGTGCTCAGAATATAACAGTTTAGAAGCATATATGTATAGAGATACACAACATATCCCTCCAAACTGCCAATATCCCAAACCCCTCCTTTAAAGTGCAGGCATTGTACTTCCCATTTCCAGGACTCAAGTCCGACTATATGAAAATAACCGGTTTCCCTGAATCCCTTCACTAAATATTACCCTGCTCACACTCCAACAGATCGTCAGGTCCCAAGTATCATTCGTCTCCATTCACTCCTATCTAACACGCTCACGCACGCTTGCTGGAAGTCCAAGCCCCTCACCCACAAAACCTCCTTTACCCCCTCTTTCCAACCCTTTCGAGGACGACCCCTACCCCTCTTTCCTTCCCCTATAGATTTATATGCTTTCCATGTCATTCTACTTTGATCCATTCTCTCTAAATGACCAAACCACCTCAACAACCCCTCTTCTGCCCTCTGACTAATACTTTTATTAACTCCACACCTTCTCCTAATTTCCACACTCCGAATTTTCTGCATAATATTTACACCACACATTGCCCTTAGACATATATATATATATATATATATTATATATATATATATATAATATACACACACACACTAGTTTAATCCGTTCCATGACCTTGCTTGCATCTGGATTTGCTCATTTGCAGAGTCAATTTTCCTAATTTAAATTAACTGAAATGCATTTAATCTGTTCTGGCTCTCAGGAGGCACGACAAGATACTTCAATATTTCGCTAATATCATCTATACGGCTTATTTATCCATCACAATTCATCTAACGACATAAACAATATAAATAACATAGAAACCTGATATATACTCTAGAATAAAAAATGCCATTATGTGACGGGTGGAGGCGGCCACAATCGCTCCCGCATTGTTGTGGTTATCGTTGCCATCTAGTGATGGCCTTTTGAAGCCGTCTATTATAATTCTTATATAGTACATTATTATTATACATGTATTATTATTTTACATATTATTATACTATTATTTTTATATGTAGTAATAATAATATTACAATATAAATACTGTACATGTAATTTGTAATTTTTATTCACACAAAAAATAGAAGATTTACTGTTATGCAGACTACTTCATTATTGTAATAATTGTATAAATAGTGTTAACTCATTCATGACTGCATACTGGAATGGACAGTGACATCATTTGTTTACTCTTGAACAATGCCAAAGAATCGAACATTTCTGCTACTTAGAGCTCAATTTCAAGGTACTTTTCGTCATGAAACCAATCAAAATCATATATATTTCTGTAATAGTATATCTTCCATTCTATTAAAGGAGATAAAAAAAAAACGAGAATACAACCATAAAAACCATACAAAAATACCGCTAAGGGGCGGATAATGCCCGAGATGTGAACTCCATTATTTATGGTCTGATTTCTTTCATTTTTGGTGTACGCTAAGAAGTATCTTTCCATCATACATTGCCCAAGTTTCAATAAGATAGTCCAACAAACAACTGAGATCCAATTCCCTAGATCAAGAGCAAGAGCCCCTCACCAGCGTCAAGGAACCTCCCTTGAGACCCGCTCGCAATTGGAAATTTCACTCACATCTGGAAGCAAAAAATTGACTGAGCGACTGCTTGTATCTGGAGAAACTCTTATGTGGATGCAATCGTAAGTAGATGTTCCATTATATTTCACAATATAAGCTTACATAAAATTATGGCATTATATTTATTAAAATCCTAGGCAGTAGGTTGGTAAACAGCAACTGCCCAAGCATTCTGCCGAGTGTAAAACGTTAGCCTGTACGTATTTGTTTTACATGATGGTGGGATTGCTGGTGTCTCTTTTCTGTCTTAAAAATGCAAGATTTCAGGTACGTCTTGCTACTTACACTTGTGTCGCACAACACGTGCATGTACAAGCATATATATATACACACCCCTCTGGGTTTTCTTCTATTTTCTTGCTAGTTCTTGTTTACTTCCTCTTATCTCCATGGGGAAGTGGAACAGAATTCTTCCTCCGTAAGCCATGCATGTCATGAGAGTCGACTAAAATGCTGGGAGCAAGGGGCTAGTAACCCCTTCTCCTGTATTATTAGAGTTAAAAAGAGAAACTTTTATTGTTCTTTTTCTGCCACCCTGCCTTGGTGAGAAATGGCCGGTTTGTTGAAAGAAGATTTCTCAAAATATACTGAATGAGAATAAAATGAAAATGACATTATGTATTTACTGAATGGTGTACATAAGATAGTAACGTACTTTTTTGTAATTTTCTCCTTTCCATTATTCTACATGGTTATCATGGAAAGTGCTAAGCCTGTAAAGATCATAAGAGTACTGTTAGATCCAATACAATTCAAACTTTTAAAAATTGAATGAGGCACCCCAAACTGCCTTGCTGTTTTCTACAACAGTGTTGCCCACTTTCGAACACAGGTCTCCTAACAGTTTTCTCCTCATATTACTCACTTTGCCTAAAACCTCAAAAGAACCTACCTACTAACCTACATCCTCCTTTAGATGATAAACTGAATAACTCAAAATGAGCACAGGATGCAGATATAGAATGTGAGAAAATTTTAAAATAATTCTGGATGACCTATAATTTAGAGAACACAATTGAGCAAATGAAATCAAGGACAGGAAAATAACAGAATATATTACAAAAACTTTCACAACAATAGACTTCATGCCACTGATGGTGGAATACATTTCATGTCTCTAATATTGTTTTGTTTTTACAGTACCTTGAAAGTTAGGAGATATAAAAAATGAAATAAATCCAGAGGTGATTCATTGCCATCACAGAATCAAATGTCTGAATTACTGAGAACACCTGAAGCACTTGGAATGTACTCTGTGACAGAGAGGGGACATGTACATAATCCAGTATGTACATGAGGGTTAGGGACTCCCAATCTGCACACTATCATGACTCATTGGTGTGAGAGATATGACAAAAAAAATATAGAATACACCTAGTGCAGTGCAGGTGTCCCAGCCCACGACTTATGAGGCTTCTACCAGCAGATGAAATAACTATTGCTGGAACAATGGCAGAAGTTTCCAAGAGGAAACTGATGGCTGTGTAGGTCTGTGGGCTATTGGCAGCAATAGCCTAGTTGACAAAGCAATCAACAACGAAGTCTGGCCTCAGGCTTAGCTGTGAGGGCAGACCCTTTGGAACCAATCCCTTGTATGTCACTTCTATGTAAATCATAAATGCAGGTAGATTACCTATTATTTTACCATCTATATACACTTATGGACTAATGTAATGCTACACATCTGCTTAGAGCTGTATCAAACACTCAGATTTCAGTAGCTCAGAGTCTCAGGGCCTTATTTAATTGCTGCGCATTGTGCTAAACAATGAAATGAAAATGTATTTTTGTACATGAATGTAATATATATGATCTTTCAAGTGATAGCAAGTAATGGTGAGTGTGCTTCATACATAATGCAAAATGGTTCTGCTGATAGTAGCTGCTTAAAAGTACCTGTATGTTAAAATCATTTGAAGTATTATTACTCTAGTACCACTTTTTAATGATAAATCAACAACTTTTAACAATAAATGCATAGTTAACATGAGATGGTGGTGCACATCTAACACTGTTAACAATTGATTTTAATACAGCAAACAAATAAGATTCTAGCAAACTTATTTCTATATTTTCAAGATTCCTGACAATAGCTAAAAATTATAATAAACAGAGTAAATTGTGCAGAAAAAACAAGCCATGATTTACACACACCACTCTTCAAAGAAGGCACCCTGATGCAGTGAAGGCTATTGACCCAAAAAACTGGACTTTTCTTCATTTTAGGCTTAAACCTCATTACCTCTCGTATCCCAAGTGTTCTATGGCCTCCTACAGGTTTAGCATAGTCCCATGAATGGTATAACCATAATTTACATAAAATCAAGACCTAATTTCTTTTGCCCTCAAGGAGATGCTTCGATGCCAGTGAGAGGCTCTTGATCCAAGGAAATGTGTCAAGATCCTTTCTTTGGACTGAACCTGACTGCCTCCCATTCCTGCAGCCACACTTGATCTGAGGCAGAGCAGTTACTTTGATTCCTTGGATCAAGAGCTCTTCAGCATCAAAACATTCCCCTCTTGAATGATTTCTGTTTATGCCAATGGCTGTCTAAGCCAAGGAAGGGTAACCCAAGAAGGAAACATTCACCATCATTCAATTGCTGTCTTACCAGTGACTGAATAATATATAAAAAATAAAAGTAGCACAGAATCAGAAGACTTTAGTGGAAGTGGGCCCAAGCCTGAGAATTTTTTTTTTTTTCCCACACTTGGGCTCTTAATACAGAAACTTCTCAACTTACAAATGCCCAAAGTTATGCACATCTGCATTTACAAACCTGGCACTTGGGAACTAAATAAAGTTTTACAGCTGCTGTGTTGTATGCAGACAATGGGAAGCATAATTTAAAGATCTTTACACAGGTTCCCCCATGTAAAGTGATTTTATGGTGGATGAAATTAAATTTCACCCAGTGGAGCTTGATCAAGTATGATAAAGTTTGGTAATGCCCCCACTGTGGGTGAAATGTAAAATAAAGGTTCTACCTGCTTACAGTCTTGGAGTTTCCAACTGATGAGCTTCAGTACAAATGTGTGTGAAATAATGTCCACCATCTGTACTATTATTTCCTAACCAAATTTTCATTTAAATTGGAAAAAACATGAACAATTCAAATTTCTTTTAAATTGGAAAAAAAATTAATATTCCTTGTGTAGGCTGGGGACCTTAAAGAGCACAGGTTAAATGATAAAGAATATATATGCACAGCTGTCATTTACGTACTGTGTGAAGAATAAGAGCCAAGTCTAAACAATATGAAGATTTAAGTGAAACTGAAAAATCATATGAATGATGGTGAAAGTGTTTTTCATTTTTGGGTCACCCTGCTTCAGTGGGAGGCGGCCGACGTGCTGGGGGGGGGGGGGGGAAATACATACATCATTACATGTTTTGATCATCAGGAAAATCAAATACTACATACTAAATGTTTAACATAGTTCTTCCACAAAATAAGTCATATTTATGAACATGTAAAACAGACTTAAAATTATTTAGAGATTTTTTCAACAGATCTGTGAAATGGATTTAATTAATATCAGACTGATTTATACTCTCTCCTGTTCATAAATGTTTCGTGAAATATTTTGTCAACTTTTGCATAATAAATTATGTTGGTCATTCAGAATGGGAAGCAACAGTTATTTGGAAAAATTTCAAGTTAGACAAAAATTCAAATCAACGTATGAAGCACCACTGTTCCTTATAACATTTTGTTGGTGTATGCATACACCAACAGACAAACCATACTAATATTAACATAATAAAAATATTGTATGACAGGAATATTTACACTTGTTTTCTAAATGGCAACTTTTTAAGACTTAATAAATATTTTCTCTTATACACAGCATTCCGTCAATAAATTGTGATCGTGAACTCTCATCCAAGTCTCCAGTATTCCCTTTCTTGCCAATTACAAGGCAATCCTGGTCCTGAATATAAGACTACATTTTCTCATAATCACAACCACCCACTTGCCATTCATCACAAGAAGATGGAAGACTAATATAAGAACAGAAGTCGAAGATAAACATTATGTCACTTGATCTTTCATACATGAACACACTATGCTGATACCAGAGTATTAAATATAAGAAATACAAAAATATAGAGAATAAATTTCTGAATAAAAAATAGAATCTGAATATATAAACAAACACTTGCTAATTTACTTTGGAATTTGTATTAGAAGCACAGGCATTAAAATATGACTTAATTTAATGTAGTAGGTAGTGTGTTGAAAAGGGCCACTCTTGTATACTGCAATATCAGTGCTCTCAATATTTTATTGTATTTATGTGGGTTAATTTGTATTATCTCCCTTTGTTTGCACTTAGTTTTGATTGTAATAATAATAATAATAATGCTAACTAGTGTATCTGCATTGAACTGTGTAATTTTTTTAGCCTAAAATATAGATGTACTCTTTACACCTTATGATTTTTATTTGCTTGTATGTTAATGCTGGTAGGAATGTTTTGCAAGTGAGGGAGAAAAGCCTGTGCAAACTTTCACTTAGAACCAGTCAGCCTGCACTAATTAATCAATTTTCTTTTTATGGCATTTATTAAAATTAAATCAGAAGGCCCGGAAAACTTTACAAACAACTGTATATTTAAGTGTTACTTTAACATACTTTTTGATACTACATTACAGTAAAAACCAAAGAATATCAAACATGCTTAAAAGTAATTCATAGCAAACATGGTCACTGATATCTATTAAACTTATGTAAAGGGAATTTAATATTTCTCATAAGCAACAATAATGCAACTGGCACATGAACTGAATAATTCATTTAAATATACAGTGGTACCTTGACTTGCAAATTTAATTCAATCTGTGACTGAGCTCGTAACTCAATTTGATCTTATACCAAATTAATTTTCCTCGCTGAAATTAACTGAAATGCCACTGATCCGTTCCAGCAGAATTCCTGGCTCTCGAGAGGCAGGAGAAAATACTTCAATATAACGCTAATATCAACTTTACAGCTTATTTATCTATCACATTTGATCTAATATGACATAATAAACAATATAACATACACGATATATATACTCTAGAATGAATAAAATGTGCCATTGTGACGAGTGGTGGCGGCCACTCCCGAGGTAAAAGTAATAATCGCTCTGGCCATGTCTTCCCCTACTGAGGTCTTACTATAAAAGAAAATGGAGTGTTTGTGAGGTTAACTGCACTAGATCACTAGTTTCTTAAGGAAAACACTGAAACTAAAGTGATTTTCTCATGTTTTTCTATGATTTCATGCTTTAATTTAATGGACATCATCATCATCATCTTCTCAGCACTGTCTTTTGCACTTACTTTCTTGAAATCCATGGTTAAAAAAAGAAATTTGGCAAAATAACTGCACAAAATGCTGGGATGCTGGGTGGATGTTGTGGTGTTCGCTGCGCCAACTAGTGGCGGCATATCTGAAGCGTGCTCATAACTCAGATTTTGGCTCACAACTCAAAGCAAAAACTCGACTGAGTGACGGCTTGTAACTCGGAAAACTCATAAGTTTGGGCACTCATAAGTCAAGGTATCACTGTACTAAGAATTCAAATCACTTATTTTCATTGCAATACAGTAATGCAAATAAGGGAAAAAGGTCTTGAGGTGTCATTCGGAATCTTATACACCCTCAGCACTGGAAAATTTTAAGAACATAAGAATGGAGGAACACTGCTGCAGGCCTAGTGGCCCATATAAAGCAGATCCTTATCAAAACCACCCATGTATTTGTGCAACCTTTCCCCAATGCTACCCAAGAATCTGGTCCCATACCCCAAACCCAGTCCCTCCCACTTGTATATCTGTCCAATCTCTTTTTAAAGCTACCCAAGGTCTTAGCCTCTATTACCTTACTCAGAAGACTGTTCCACACATCGACAACTGTTTGAAAACCAATACATGTACTTGCCTGTCCTTTCTAAATTTATTTTAAATCAAGAAGCTCACATATAGTTAATCTGCATGTGCAGAACTTATGGCAGGGAAGAAATATGGCACTGATGTCTAGAGCAGAGCAAGACATGCACACAACACCACGGCTGTTACAGGAACCCCCAAGAAGTACAGTAGTTAAGTGTGCTTATAGTCAAATCTGACTGTGCCTTGCATGTTGGGGTTAGTTTATGCAAATCGTAAATCTACAAACTGCCTGAAAATCTTGGCCAAAGGGGTATAAAGTGAAATGTAATGATAGAAAAAACTGTAGCTGGAACTTCTTAATGCTGATTATTATTATCATCAAAATTAAGTGCTAAACCCACCAGGGTCATACAGCACTTCCTGGATGCTGAACAAGTACAGTACACTAATAAAAAAAAGACAAAAACCGAATAAAGGTCATCATCTTAATTACTTAATGAAGAACACGTGCAAAATAAAATTTCTAATATTAACACAAGTAGGCATATTGATAAGGAATGTAGTTTGTGTAGTCACACAGAGTACAAACCAAAAATCAACATGCCTATTCCTGGTCTTGGGAACCATGTTTTGTCAACTCTCTACTATATATCCTATATGATAACCAGGAGTATTTTGAACTGGTGAAGCACACAAGCAAACATACATACAAACCAAGAAAAGGTTCATGCTATAGTTTTAATTACAAGTATGTGAAAGATTGAACTGTGAGAAATCTTGGCAGTGTAGAATTTAAAAATATTATATACAATATATATAGTTTAGTAATAGACTTATGTACAATTATGTAACTGGGAACTTTAATAATGTTAAGTGATTATTATATACATACATGTATATGTAACTGTAGACTGAATAAAACAAGATGACCTAAAATTCAAGCTATACTTGTTAAGTCAGTATGTTTATTTTATCAACAAACAATATCAATATGCTACATTAAACCTTACTTTAGAATGGAATTTAATTAATCAGAAAAACAAAGATAGAGAGAGCATTATCATTTCTAAGTAAATGCCACCAACAGAGCATTTACCTCATTAACCCTTTCACTGTCCAGACCCCAAAAATTGATAATGTTCCCAGTGTCCATTAAAAAAAAATCTGAAATGGTAGAGAATCTTTTCTGAAGGTAATGGCACCAAAAACACGAAATCTAACTGAAAACTGAAACTGGCAGGCGCAAAGTTAGTGGTCTGGGCACAACTTATGCATTGGAGATATTGCCCACTTGGAGTGCTATTTCAAGTTAATTCCATTGCTACATTCAACCAAATCCTTAGCTATTTTGAAAGTATGTCTTCTGCTCTACCAAATGAACACAAAAAACAGCATATTCAACTATTAGAACTACCCTATGAAGTGCACATAAGTTGGGAATTTGGCCAATTTTACACAATTTAAAAATACAGTGCAATATAATGTAGACATTCCTGGCACTAAAACATTCCCTCTGTTCATTAATCACATCCCCTCGCCTTTCCTATATTACACTTGTCTTCCATTTTGAATTCATAATCACACAAAAATAAATTTATTATTTTTCCTGAATAATAAAATTTGACTTGGAATGACTGGTTATGGTTGATGGCATCCCAATAATTTAATTACATCTATGTATTAAAAATTCCTTAAATAGACAAGGGAGTGTATGGAAACCTTACCTATAATCATGAAAATCAACAAAAACCTAATATTTCTGCTACAGCCAGTCCTGAAACTAAACAAAATTATCTATTTCAGTAATATGTCTTTCATTCTATTAAATGACATTAAGAAAAAGCCAATAAAAATCACAAAACCCATTCTAAAAAACATCTTAATGTTGCTATTTTAAACCAAACACATGGTCAGAGTTTCGCTTTTCCTATCATGCACTGCATGGAGCAGGATTTTTTTTTATACTGTGTACACTCGCCACGCAAACCCACTGTCTGATATCTAGGCCAAAGTTTCCTGTTCATAGAGCTCATGATGTAGAACTACGTAAGAGACCCTGGCTTCAATGACGTAGCTCTACACAACGGTCATTGAAAGGGTTAACATGCGTAATAAATCAGATTGCTGAACTAAACTTCTTTAGGCAGGAAATACAGTATTTGCACTCTGTAGGATGGATAAAGAGGCTGCAATTCAGAGGATCATTTGACGTTTGTGCACTTCTGGCAAGACAGCAATTTCATGAACAGTAAATGTGTTTCCTTCTTCGGGTCCTCCTATCATGGCGGGAAACAGCCAATGTGGATAAAAGGTGTAAATATGCAGTTTAAGATATTTATCTATGGTAAGCTCATGACATGTTGCAATTAGGCTCCCATTTTCTTTATCCTTGGTGCATCTAACCACAATTTCAGCCTTGTGCAGACCATATCTGCTACATCCTATCAAAGCTCATTTTATAAAATCACTTAGTTTTGCACAAACAAGGCGATGGTAAACAAAGCTTATCTTTGTACATAGTCCAGTAGCCATTATCTGCGCGTGTCCTGTAAATGCATTATAAAAGACCAGTGATATGATTATTAAACACAAGAACATGGAAATATTATAATAGAGGAGAAGCACTTAACATGTGGAATGCAATAAAGTTTGATTCAAGAAAAGAGAAGGTAGCTCAAATTTCTTGAGTTAAGACCCCATCACCACCACCATCAAGGTAAGCCATCCTGCTGAAAGGTGAGAACGAAGATAATACAAAAAAGTTGATGAGTAACTTTGCTAATGGCTGTCATAGCACCAACTGCTACATCTTTCACCATCTAGAACTGCCTTCACCAGTATCAGCTGTTTTGAGTAATTAATATTAATTAATCAGACAAAAAATTTGTGATACAATCTGCTGCATCATTTCATTGGGAAACAATGGATGAAGTTCACCATTATGATTACAACAAAACACGCATTTCTCTATCTATCACAGTCTCATAATAAATCACTAATCAAGAGTTTACAGTTCAAAAATCCTTCTAAAGAATGGTACACTGATAATCATTTAGTAATATGCAGTATAAGTCAGATGGGGTGCCATGATACTGGTGAAGCTCTCTTGATACAAGGAATTAGAGATGCTCTTTCCCTGGGATCAAACCTGATTAACTCATTCCCCAGGCCCTGTGTGATCCCATAATGGTTTAGTACGCAATAATATAATTTCAAGAGAGAAATATCTGACAGAGCTCAGTGTAGTAATTACAGAATATCCTCTACATCTGGTAAAGATGAAGTGGTGGTGGATAATAATGATAATGTGTGGAGTTATCAAATGGTTACTTCAAAGGTCTGAAGAGGGGCTATTGAGGTGGTATGGATATTAGGAAAGGAAGGAGAAAAATAGGAATGGCTAGGGGAGTGTATAAATCTGGGGCAGAGAGGCAGGAATCGTTCTTGGAAATTTGGGGAGGGGGTAAAGGTTTATAGGGCTAGGAGCCTGGATATCTAACAGGCTTGTGTGAGTGCATTAGACAAGAGTGGAGGCCAGTGGTTTCTATGACTCTGTTTTGTGGTGGAGACAAGAAGAGACTGCTTTGTAGTGATCTTATTAATGAAGATTTTGTGCACTGTTTTTGAATCAAACGACTCAACAGATTTTGCCTGAGTATTCCTGAAGTTCTTTAACCCTTTGACTGTCACAACCCCAAATCCTGAGGTGTCTCCCGGTGTCTCAAAATATTTGAAAAAAAAAAAAAAAACTTATGAAATGATAGAGAATCTTTTCCGAATGGTAATGGCACCAAAAGTACTAAATTTGATGGAAAACTTATGGAATTACGTTCTCGCGAAGTTAGCGACCTCGGCGATATTTACGAATTGGCAATTTCGCCCACTTTGAGCCCTATTTTTGGCTAATTCCATTATTCCGGTCGACCAAACTCATAACTATTTCTTTAGAACTCCATTTGTTCTATAGATTGAGTACAAGAAACTGCCCATTTACTGATTTCAACTACCCAATAAATTGGCAATTTGGCCAATTTCATGCAAATTAAAAAAGATGTCAATTTCAAAATAGGGTCCAGAATAAACAATGCAGACATTCCTGGCTCTAAAATAACATTTTCTTTGTTTATCAGTTACGTCTCCAGACCCCTCTGATATTACTCTTGCTTTCTGTTTTGAATTTTTATTCAAGCAAAAAATAGAAGATTTACTGTTATGCAAACTACTGCAATATTGTAATAATTGTATAAATAATGTCAACCCATTCATGACTGCATATTAGAATGGCTAGTTGGACAGTTATTGGTCAATGACATCATTTGTTTACTCTTGAACATTGGCAAAAATCAAACATTTCCCCTAATTTGAGCTCCATTTCGAGGTCCTTTTCATAGTAAAACCAGTCAAAATCACCTCTATTTCTATAATATGTTTTCCGTTCTATCAAATGGGACTACGATAACGAGAATATAACTATAAAAACTATACGAAAATACACCTCAAAGTCGGCGTTTTAATCCTAAAACACGGATTTTTTTTCTCATTATGCACTGCATGCTGCAGGATTTTTTTTTATACAGTGCACACTGACTACACAGACCCATTCTCTGACATGTGGGCCTACCAGCTTTCTCCTACTTGATTTGAAGCCACTAGAATTTTTGAGTATATATACGTCAAACACATTGGCTTGTAAGATGTATATATATGACAGAAACAGTCAAAGGGTTAAACTGAAGGTTTATTGTATGTTAAATTACATGTTATGTAATATTGTCTTTCCATGTGTATTGTAAGAGGTGACTAACATGCCAGGAGCAAGGGGCTAGTAACCCCTTCTCCTGTATACATTAGTAAAGTTAAAAAAAGAAACTTTCGTTTTTCTTTTTGAGCCACCCAGCCTTGGTGGGATACGGCTGGTTTATTGAAAGAAGAAGAAAATTATCTTTTGTATACACTACCAAGTTTTAAAATCCAATGTGATAAAAATGTTAAGAGATATTTGCTGTTAGGAGGGACATCTGAACTGTCATATCTGTGGGCCTCTGGCAAGTGTGTGATAGTGCAAATGATGGTGAAAGTTTCTTTTTCGGGCCACCCTGCCGTGGTGGGAGACAACCAGTGTATTAAAAAAAAACTTTTTTTAGTGCATGATAAATTATATATTGTAGTGAAGATGCAGTGATGTTGCGTCTAAGGGTGTAAATATTGAGTGGAGAATTCAAAGCGTGAAATCAGGAGGAAATGTGGAGTTACTAAAAGTATTATTCAGAGAGCTTGAGGTGGTTTGGTCATTTAGAGAGGATAAAGCAAAATAGGTTGACTTGGAGGGTATACAAGTCTGTAGTGGAGGGGAGGAGGGGTAGGGGCCATCCTAGGAAAGGATGGAGGGAGGGGATAAAAGAGGTTTCATATGTAAGGGGCCTGGACATCCAGAAGGCATGTGTGAGCATGTTAAATAGGAGTGAATGGAAACGAACAGTTTTTGGGACCTGACGAGCTGTTGGAGTGTGAGCAGGGCAATATTTTGTGGAGGAATTCAGGGAAAGCAGCTAGCTGGACTTGAGTCCTGGAGGTGGGAAATACAATGCCTGCACTTTAGAGGAGGGGGGGGGGGGGGTTGGGATACTGGCTGTTTGGAGTGACATCTAAACTGTTATATCTGGGTACATCTGCAAAGACAGTGATTTTGTGTGAATGATGGCAAAAGTGTTGAATGATAGTGAAAGTGTTTCTTTCTTTTTTGGGTCACCCTGCCTCGGTGGGAGATGGCTGACGTGTTGAAAAAAATACATATAAATTATGCAAATATTCAATAACAGGTACAGATATGTTTTAATGAGGAATATAATTATTAAAACTATTAATGATGGTACATTGAAGATAGTATTTACCTTATTGCTAATGCAACAAAGACTGTAAGGATATACAGTAAAGAAGCAAGTTTGAAAAAGTCTATAAATTTTAGAGATTTTTAGAAAGAAATACGTATTGGATTTTTCAAATACATGTACAGGAAAAGAGGGAATATAAATGTATAAATTCAAGGATTATTTGGTGTAAAATAAGGGTTCGATGTGAAAAGTGTGTTATAGTAAGTGTTTATGCACCTGTAGAAGAGAGAAGTGTAGAGGAGAGAGAGAGATTTTGGAAAATGCTGAGTGCGTGGGGAGTTTCGAACCAAGTCAGAGAGTACTTTTAGTTGGGGATCTCAATGTTAAAGTGGGTAAAAATGCTGTGGAGGAGTAGTAGGTAAATCTGGGGTGCCAGGGGTAAATGAAAATGGAGAGCCTTTAATTGAGCTATGTGTAGAAAGAGGTTTGGCAATAAGTAATACATATTTTATGAAAAAGAGGATAAATAGGTATACAAGGTATGATATAGCATGTAATGCAAGTAGTTAGTTAGATTATGTATTGGTGGATAAAAGGTTGATGGTTAGGCTTCAGGATGTACATGTTTAAAGAGGGGCAACTGATATATCAGATCATTATTTAGTTGAAGCTAATGTTAAAGTAAGAGGTAGATGGGACAAAAGGAAAATGGCAACAGCAAGTAAGAGAGATGTGAAAGTGTATAAACTAAGGGAGGAGGAAGTTAGGGTGAGATATAAACAACTATTGGCAGAAAGGTGGGCTAGTACAAGTATGAGTAGTGGGGGGGGGGGTTGAAGAGGGTTAGAACAGTTTTAAAAATGGTGTACTGGAATGTGGGGCAGAAGTTTGTGGCTATAGGAGGGTGGGTGCAGGAGGAAAGAGGAGCGATTGATGGAATGATGAAGTAAAGGTTGTGATAAGAAAGAAAAAGGTAGCTTATGAGAGGTTTTTACAAAGCAGAAGTGTCATAAGAAGAGCAGAGTATATGGAGAGTAAAAGAAAGGTGAAGAGAGTGGTGAGAGAGTGCAAAAGGAGAGCAGATGATAGAGTGGGAGAGGCACTGTCAAGAAATTTTGCAAAAAATAAAAAATTTTGGAGTGAGATAAACAAGAAAGCCTAGGGAAAGAATGGATTTGTCAGTTAACCCTTTCAGGGTCTAAGGCCAAAATTGGAAGGGGTGCCCCAGTGTCCAAGAAATTAAAAAAAAAAAAAAAAAAAAAAAAATCTTACAGAATTAACCCTTTGGGGGTTGACAGGTCCTCTCAGAGACTTGTTCTCAGGGTCAGCCAAATTTAAAAAAAAAAAATTTGTTTTTCTTATGAAAAGATAGAGAATCTTTTCCCGATCATAATGACACCAAAAGTATGAAATTTGATGGATAACTTACGGAATTATGCTCTCGCAAAGTTAGCAGTCTCGACGATGTTTACGCATCGGCGATTTTGCCCACTTTGAGCCCAATTTTCGGCCAATTCCAGTGTACAAGTCGACAAAAATCATAACTATTTCGCTAGAACTCCATTTTTTCTATCGAATGAGTACACGAAACCACCCATTTACCAATTTCAACTATCCAATAAAGTGGTCAGAATTTAGCAATTTTGCCAATTTCACACAAATTTCAAAGGATGCCAATTTCCGAATCGGGTCCAGAACAAACAAGAAAGACATTCCTGGCACTAAAATAACAAGTTCTCTGTTCGTTAGTCACATCCCCAGGCCCCTCTTATATTTCTTTGGCTTTCCACTTTGAATTTTTATTCTTACAAAAAACAGAAGATTTACTGTTATGCAGACTACTGCATTAGTGTAGAAATGGTATAAATAATATCAGTGCACTTGTAAAAGAATATCAGACTCACCAGTTGATCTGTATTGGACGCTTGGCATGATTTGTTTACTTTTGAACTTGGGTAAAAATCGAACATTTCTGCTACTTTGAGCTCAATTTCAAGGTACTTTTCATTGTAAAACCAGTCAAAATCATCTCAATTTCTGTAATATGTCTTCCATTCTATAAAATGAGACCAAGAAAACTAGAATACAACAATAAATACCATACAAAAATACAGTGCAAAGTCGCTGTTTTAATCCAAAAACACGGTCAAAGTTTTTTTTTCTCATTATGCACTGTGTGCTGCAGGATTTTTTTATACCATGCACACTGACCACATAGACCCTTCTTTCATATGTAGGCCTACCAGCTTTCTCTCACTAGATTTGAGGGCGCTAGAATTTAGGCGTACTAGTACGTCAAAAACCCTGGGTCGTTAGACGTACTAGTACGTCCGAAACCCCCAAAGGTTAAAGAGTATATTTTTGTGACGGTAATAAAACAAAAAAAAAAATTCTGATCAGTACTTACCGAGATACAATGCCAAGAAGATGACCCAAAATGACCAGGTGGCAGCAACATCGATGATTTCCACATACACGCATTACTTTATTTTACGTTTTTCATAGTTTTTTCTTTTCTTTTCTAATTTTTTTCTTTTCCTACTGATATTTGGGGCCTGAGAGACCAATACTGTATATAATGTATATATATAAACTCACTGTATTGAACACAATAACTGCACTAAATTGTTTTTTTTAACAAGTCGGCCGTCTCCCACCGAGGCAGGGTGACCCAAAAAGAAAAAAATCCCCCCAAAACGAAAATACTTTCATCATCATTCAACACTTTCACCTCACTCACACACAATCACTGTTTTTGCAGAGGTGCTCAGAACACAACAGTTTAGAAGCATATACATGTACGTATAAAGAAACACAACATATCCCTCCAACTTGCTAATATCCCAAAACCCCTCCTTTAGAGTGCAGGCACTGTACTTCCCATTTCCAGGACTCAAGTCCGGCTATATAAAAATAACTGGTTTCCATGAATCCCTTCACTAAATATTACCCTGCTTGCACTCCAACAGATCATCAGGTCCCAAATACCATTCGTCTCCATTCACTCCTATTGAACATGCTCATGCACACCTGCTGGAAGTCCAAGCCCCTCGCCCACAAAACCTCCCTTACCCCTTCCTTCCAAACTTTTCGAGGACGACCCCTACCCTGCCTTCCTTTCCCTACAGATTTAAATGCTCTCCATGTCATTCTACTTTGATCCATTCTCTCTAAATGACCAAACCACCTCAACACCCCTTCTTCAGCCCTCTGACTAATACTTTTATTAACTCCACGCCTTCTCCTAATTTCCACACTCCGAATTTTCTGCATAATATTTACACCACACATTGCCCTTAGACACTAAAGTTATCATAATATTGTTTACCACTTTTGTTTATTATAATAAACATGCACAAATCTTGTATAATACTAATGTTCTATCATATATTTACATATGTACAAACACTGGAAATGTTTTTAGAACTGCTGCAGTTTGTGGAACTCCTTGAAACAAGGCACCATGCACAGAGGTACCTTACATTCCTCACACATAAACAGAGTGTCTTTGCATCTTCGTTGCCGTCGTTTTGTTTGTGCACAGACAACACATCTCTTCTGAGCAAATTTCTTCTTAGTTGCAGGAAGCTGTATTATGAAGTGATCACCTTCCCTCCTCAAACGCTTGGGTATATCCTGAGGAGTTCGAGGACAGTTTTGTATAGCAGGTGTTGTTACCTGGTATTTCATTATGAGTTGTCTGACAACACAGACAGACAAAATTCACCATACGGTGATCTGTTGCCAGTCTTCACTTAGTACATATTATATGCATTGAGCATTGAAATGTCCATGAGATGAAAGAAAAGTTTCATATACCACTTGTAACTCTTATGAACACAATCAAAAAAGCCGATCTGCATATCACATTTGTCAACCAAACCTATGTTTTGTGAATAATCAATCACTGTCACTGGTTTTCGAATATGTTCATTAGTCATTCTATCAACTTTGCCACTGTCTTGCATTTCGTTACGGTGAATGGTTGTCAACAATGTGACATCTCGTCTGTCATGCCACCATAATGCCATTATGTTATCGGCAGTAAACACCTGCACCTCATCACCACGAGCGCCTGCGTTGAACCTGGGCATATGTTTACGATTAGAATGCACTGTGCCACACACATCTGTCTTATTCACTCTCAAGAAATCACTGAGTAAAGGGCTTGTGTACCAGTTATTGGTATATAATGTATGCCCCTTACCAAGATAAGGTGCCATCATGCTTCTCACTACGTCACCTGAGATGCCCAATAACATCCTGGTATCTTTCAATGTTTTACTTCCTGTGTAAACAACAATATCCAATACCAGGCCATTGTCACAGTCACAGAGTACAAACAGTTTTATACCAAAGCGTTTCCTCTTGCTCGGTATATACTGTTTGAATGACAGTCTACCTTTGAACAAAATCAAAGATTCGTAAAGTACAAGATTCTTGAATGGATAAAAGTACATGTTGAACTTTTGTTTGAGATACATAAAAGCATTTCTAATCTTGTATAACCTGTCACTTCTGTCAGGCCTGGTTTTGTCAGAAAAGTGCAACATACGTAAGAGTAAGATAAACCTGTTCACTGGGATGATTTCATTGAAGACTGGGGTAGAAATTAGCCGATCTGTGGACCAGTATGCTTTTATATTATGCTTATAGACATGAGGCATAAGCATTATTGTTGCAAAAAGCAAATACATTTCTGCAACAGTTGTCTCTTTCCACCGGTGTAGTCTTGACTGTGGTGATATCATCGTATTTGCCATGGTGTACTCAAAATACTTGTTACTTTCCCTGACAATAGTTTCCATCAAGGGCTGGTCAAGAATAGTTCAAAAAATTCCAGTTCATTGGCAGTGGTTCCAAGGGGACAAGTAGGTAGAATTCCACTTTGAGTTAAATAAAAAAAATAATTTATGTTAAGCGCTAGACCCATGTGGGTCATTCAGCGCAAGACATAATAGAGGCTCGATCCTCCGTCTGCTGAGCGCCAGACAGATGCGCTTCCTATTTGTACTCACCTATATCTCAATTCCACTTTGAGAATCATCAAACTGGTAGGGCTTGAGAACAAAATTGGGATTTTGCTGCCAATCCCAGATACGGTTTGCTGGTGGATACTGGACATCATAGGCTGGTTGTGCTGGTAGTTGTGGTTGTGGTGGGCTGGTGGCTGACGCACCACTTTATCCTTGAACTGAGGAGTCAGCAGCGTGGGTCCCAGCCTGGGCTGGTGAGTCATGCATGGTCGTGGCACTACCATCACCACTACCAACACCTACTGATGCCTGTGGTCTATCCATGCCAAGTGTAGCCACATCATCTTCACTTTCACTGTCTATTCCTGGTGTAGGGCCACGGGATGTACTCTGTTCCCTGGGCACTACATAGGGAACACTACCCGAGCGCATGCGGCGGCGTATATACTGACGCTTCACTGGTGAATATGTTTCCTCACTATCACTACTCGAATGATAGTCAAGAGCAATAAAATCACAATTCAAGTCACTATCATCATCATTACTGAAGTCAGAGGCCTGGCCACGCGAAAATAATAGTTTTCTCTTGCGATGAGGTACAACTGACAGTGACTGAGGAGTGCCCACACCAGAGGTAGAAGGTTGAGGATTGTCAGGGTTTTCTGCACTATTATCGATATCCTGGTCATTCCTTTCGGTCACTAACTGATCAAAGCCAAAGAATTCGCCTTCATTTCCACTTCCATCAGAGTCAGAACTATCAGATAGGAAGAGGAGAGTCCCAATTTTCCTTGGAGTGAGAGCTGCCTTGCGACGAGGCATGGTGAATAAAGGTAACTGAGCCGGCGTTCCCACAATGCTATGCGGGCACCTAGAATTTTTGTTTACAGCACACACACCACACAGACCCGTTCTCTCACATGTAGGAATACCAGCCTTTTCGCACTAAATTTGACGCCAGTAGAATTTTGGCGTAGATTTACGGTCTGGACCCTAAAAGGGTTAAAAACAGAGTAGGGGAGTTAGTTGATGGGGAGCTGGAAGTATTGGGTAGATGGCGGGAATATTTTGAGGAACTTTTAACCCTTTGACTGTCGCAACCCCCAATCCTGAAGTGTCTCCTGGTGTCGCAAAATTTAAAAAAAAAAAAAAATTTTTTTTTCTTATGAAATGATAGAGAATCTTTTCCCGATTGTAATGACACCAAAAAAACGAAATTTGATGGAAAACTGACGGAATTATGCTCTCGCGAAGTTAGTGACCTCGGCGCTGTTTACAAATCGGCGATTTCGCCCACTTTGAGCCCTATTTTCGGCTAATTCCATTGTTCCAGTCGCCCAAACTCATAGCTATTTCTTTAGAACTCCATTTTTTCTATCGACTGAGTACAAGAAACTGCCCATTTACCGATTTCAACTACCTAATAATGTGGTCTGAAATTTGCAATTTGGCCAATTTCACGAAAACTAAAAAATATGACAATTTCAAAATAAGGTCCAGAATGAACAATGCAGACTTTCCTGGCTCTAAAATAACATTTTCTTTGTTCATCAGTCATGTCTCCAGGCCCCTCTGAGATAACTCTTGCTTTCTATTTTAAATTTTTATTCAAACAAAAAATAGAAGACTTACTATTATGCAGACTACTGCAATACTGTAATAATTGTATAAATAACATCAACCCATTCATGACTGCATATTAGAATGGCTAGTTGGACATTTATTGGACAATGGCATCATTTGTTTACTTTTGAACATTGGTAAAAATCAAACATTTCCCCTACTTTGAGCTCCATTTCTAGGTTCTTTTTATAGTAAAATCAATCAAAATCACCTCTATTTCTATATGTTTTCCATTCTATCAAATGAGACCAAGAAAACGAGAATACAACCATAAATACTATACGAAAATAGACCACAAAGTCGGCATTTTAATTAAAAAAACGGTCGGAGTTTTTTTTTCTCATTATGCACTGCGTGCTCCAGGATTTTTTTTATATGGTGCACACTGACCACGCAGACCCATTCTCTCACATGTGGGCCTACCAGCATTCTCCTGCTTGATTTGAAGCCGCTAGAATTTATGAGTATATATACGTCAAACACGGTACCTCGTAAGACGTATATATACGGCCGCGACAGTCAAAGGGTTAAATGTCAACGAAGAAAGGGAGGCGGTAATTTCATGCACTGGCCAGGAAGGTATAACATCATTTAGGAGTGAAGAAGAGCAGGATGCGAGTGTGGGGGAGGTGCGTGAGGCATTACAAAGACTGAAAGAGGGTAGAGCAGCTGGAACTGACAGGATCATGACAGAAATGTTAAAAGCAGGGGGAAATATAGTATTGGAGTGGTTGGTACTATTGTTTAATATATGTATGAAAGAGGGGAAGGTACCTAGGGATTGGCAGAGAGCAGGGAAGGGGGACAAGAGAGATTGTAAAAATTATAAGGGAACAAGTTTACTGAGTATACCAGGAATGTTAAAAGCAGGGGGGGGATATAGTGTTGGAGTGGTTGGTACTTTTGTTTAATAAATGTATGAAAGAGGGGAAGGTACCTAGGGATTGGCAGAGAGCATGTATAGTCCCTTTATATAAAGGGAAAGGGGACAAAAGAGACTGTAAAAATTATAGAGGAATAAGCTTACTGAGTATACCAGGAAAAGTGTACGGTAGGGTTATAATTGAAAGAATTAGAGGTAAGACAGAATGTAGGATTGCGGATGAGCAAGGAGGTTTTAGAGTGGGTAGGGGATGTGTAGATCAGGTGTTTACATTGAAGCATATATGTGAACAGTATTTAGATAAAGATAGGGAAGTTTTTATTGCATTTATGGATTTAGAAAAGGCATATGATAGAGTGGATAGAGGAGCAATGTGGCAGATGTTGCAAGTATATGGAATAGGTGGTAAGTTATTAAATGCTGTAAAGAGTTTTTATGAGGATAGTGAGGCTCAGGTTAGGGTGTGTAGAAGAGAGGGAGACTACTTCCCGGTAAAAGTAGGTCTTAGACAGGGATGTGTAATGTCACCATGGTTGTTTAATATATTTATAGATGGGGTTGTAAAGGAAGTAAATGCTAGGGTGTTTGGGAGAGGGGTGGGATTAAATTATGGGGAATCAAATTCAAAATGGGAATTGACACAGTTACTTTTTGCTGATGATACTGTGCTTATGGGAGATTCTAAAGAAAAATTGCAAAGGTTAGTGGATGAGTTTGGGAATGTGTGTAAAGGTAGAAAGTTGAAAGTGAACATAGAAAAGAGTAAGGTGATGAGGGTGTCAAATGATTTAGATAAAGAAAAATTGGATATCAAATTGGGGAGGAGGAGTATGGAAGAAGTGAATGTTTTCAGATACTTGGGAGTTGACGTGTCGGCGGATGGATTTATGAAGGATGAGGTTAATCATAGAATTGATGAGGGAAAAAAGGTGAGTGGTGCGTTGAGGTATATGTGGAGTCAAAAAACGTTATCTATGGAGGCAAAGAAGGGAATGTATGAAAGTATAGTAGTACCAACACTCTTATATGGGTGTGAAGCTTGGGTGGTAAATGCAGCAGCGAGGAGACGGTTGGAGGCAGCGGAGATGTCCTGTTTAAGGGCAATGTGTGGTGTAAATATTATGCAGAAAATTCGGAGTGTGGAAATCAGGAGAAGGTGTGGAGTTAATAAAAGTATTAGTCAGAGGGCAGAAGAGGGGTTGTTGAGGTGGTTTGGTCATTTAGAGAGAATGGATCACAGTAGAATGACATGGAAAGCATATAAATCTATAGGGGAAGGAAGGCGGGGTAGGGGTCGTCCTCGAAAGGGTTGGAGAGAGGGGGTAAAGGAGGTTTTGTGGGTAAGGGGCTTGGACTTCCAGCAAGCGTGCGTGAGCGTGTTAGATAGGAGTGAATGGAGACGAATGGTACTTGGGACCTGACGATCTGTTGGAGTGTGAGCAGGGTAATATTTAGTGAAGGGATTCAGGGAAACCGGTTATTTTCATATAGTCGGACTTGAGTCCTGGAAATGGGAAGTACAATGCCTGCACTTTAAAGGAGGGGTTTGGGATATTGGCAGTTTGGAGGGATATGTTGTGTATCTTTATATGTGTATGCTTCTAGACTGTTGTATTCTGAGCACCTCTGCAAAAACAGTGATAATGTGCGAGTGTGGTGAAAGTGTTGAATGATGATGAAAGTATTTTCTTTTTGGGGATTTTCTTTCTTTTTTGGGTCACCCTGCCTCGGTGGGAGACGGCCGACTTGTTGAAAAAAAAAAAAAAAAAAAAAACAGGAAAAGTGTACGGAAGGGTTATTATTGAAAGAATTAGAGGTAAGACAGAGAGTAGGATTGCAGATGAGCAAGGAGGCTTTAGTGTGGGTAGGGGATCAAGTGTTTACATTGAAGCATGTATGTGAACAGTATTTAGATAAAGGCAGGCAAGTTTTCATTGCATTTATGGATTTAGAAAAGGCATATGATAGAGTGGATAGAGGAGCAATGTGGCAGATGATGCAAGTATATGGAATAGGTGGCAAGTTACTAAATGCTGTAAAGAGTTTTTATGAGGATAGTGAGGCTCATGTTAGGGTGTGAGGGAGAGAGGGAGATTACTTCCCGGTAAAAGCAGGTCTTAGACAGGGATGTGTAATGTCACCATGGTTGTTTAATATATTTATAGATGGGGTTGTAAAAGAAATCAATGCTAGGGTGTTGGGGAAAGGTGTGGGATTAAATTATGGGGAATCACATACAAAATGGGAGTTGACACAGTTACTTTTTGCTGATGATACTGTGCTTATGGGAGATTCTAAAGAAAAGTTGCAAAGGTTAGTTGAGGAGTTTGGGAGTGTGTGTTAAGGTAGAAAGTTGAAAGTGAACATAAATAAGAGTAAGGTGATGAGGGTATCAAATGATTTATATAAAGAAAAACTGGATGTCACATTGGAGAGAAGGAGTATGGAAGAAGTGAATGTTTTCAGATATTTGGGAGTTGACTTGTCAGCAGATGGGTTTATGAAGGATGAAGTTAACCATAGAATTGATGAAGGAAAAAAGGTGAGTGGTGCATTGAGGTATCTGTGGAGACAAAAAAATGTTATCCATGGAGGCAAAGAAAGGAACGTACGAAAGTACAGTGGTACCAACACTCTTATATGGGTGTGAAGCTTGGGTTACAAATGCTGCAGCAAGGAGGTGGTTGGAGGCAGTGGAGATGTCCTGTCTAAGGGCAATGTGTGGTGTAAATATTATGCAGAGAATTTGGAGAGTGGAAATTAGGAGGTGTGGAGTTACTAAAAGTATTAGTCAGAGGGCTGAAGAGGGGTTGTGGAGGTGGTTTGGTCATTTAGAGAATGGATCAAAGTAGAATGCCTTGGAGAGCGTATAAATCTGTAGGGGAAGGAAGGCAGGGTAGGGGTTGTCCTCGAAAAGGTTGGAGGGAGGAGGGTAAAGGAGGTTTAGTGGGCGAGGGGCTTGGACTTTCAGCAAGCATGTGCGAGCGTGTTAGATACGAGTGAATGGAGAGGAATGGTTTTTGGGACCTGACGAGCTGTTGGAGTGTGAGCAGGGTAATATTTAGTGAAGGGGCTTGAGTACTGGAAATGGGAAGTACGTACAATGCCTGCACTTTAAAGGAGGGGTTTGGGATATTGACAGTTTGGAGGGGTACGTTATATATGCTTTGAAACTGTTGTATCTGGGCGCCTCTGCAAAGACAGTGATTATGTGTGAGTGAGGTGAAAGTGTTGAATGATGATGAAGGTATTTTCTTTTTGGGGATTTTCTTTCTTTTTGGGTCACCCTGCCTCGGTGGGAGATGGCCGACTTGTAAAAAAAAAAAAAAAATCTTACCAGTTATTAGATTTTGCACATTCAAAAATGCATGAACCAATGTGAAATTCAATTTTCATGGCCTTGCATTACACATATTTTGACATCCTTAACAAATCTGTATTTTCTTAACTAAATTAAATAATACAATAAAGCAATACTATTAATTTTATTAACCTAAAGTTAAAGACAGTAAAGCTCAATATAACAAAGCTTCATTATCTTTTGTAATACTGTATTGAGAGTTACCCTTTTTTCAGAGCTTACCAGCACATCACATCAATTAATGCAACAGCTTCACCTTAACTAAATCTTCATCACCTGATTTTCTAATAGCACCTTCTGGAGGACTCTGGGTACCTCTCCTTCAGCTCTCCCTTAAACTGTCGAAATAGAATGCGGTTTTTTTCCTGTTCCATGTCCTTGGTGCTGTGGAAGTTGTCGGAGGTCTTGTATCCCTGGTGTACCACAAAGGCGGAGTCCAGCACCAAGAACCTGTACCCGGCCACATGAAGCTCGCAAACCTGTAGTCAATGCATCAATGTAAGGAGGGGAGAAGAAAAGAACTTTGAAAATGAAATCACAAAAAGGAGCAAGAAAGAACCATTCAGTTTACAAAAAGAGAAAATAATCTTTTCTTTTCTTTCAACGTACCAGCCATATCCCACCGAGGTGGGGGGGCCCAAAAGGAAAAACGAAAGTTTCTCCTCTCAAATTTAATAATATATACAGGAGAAGGGGTTACTAGCCCCTTTCTCCCGGCATTTTAGTCGCCTCTTACGACACGCATGGCTTACGGAGGAAGAATTCTGTTCCACTTCCCCATGGAGAAGAGAAAATAATGTTAAAAGAAAATACAAAGAATTATGGACAACAAAATCACTGTAATGGTGGAAGAAATTCATTAGGTCAGCAAACAAAGGGGGACAGCAGAGGGCAGCAAGGGACTAGCTCCCTTAAGGTTTACTATACTAATAGCAGGAGTGTAAGAAATAAGATAGATGAGCTAAGATTAATTGCAAGTGCAGGAAACATAGATATTATTGCTATAACAGAGACCTGGCTCAATCTGAAAGATAGAGAGATGCCCTCTGAATGTCACATACAAGGCTATAAATTATTCCACACTGACAGGGTCAACAGGAAAGGTGGTGGAGTAGCGATGTATGTCAGAGACAATTTAAATTGTTGTGTTAGACAAGATATTAAATTAGAAGCGTCAGCCACTGAATCTGTTTGGTTACAGCTTCTCGAGGGCCGAGAAAAACTAATTTTGGGTGTGATTTACAGGGCCCCAAATCTTGATAGGGAGTGCAGTAAACTTCTATGGGACGAAATTCGTAAGGCAACTACATACGAAAATGTTGTGCTAATGGGAGATTTCAACTATAGACAGATTGACTGGAGCAATTTGACAGGAAATTTAGAGTCAGGTGACTTTCTTGATACGATCCAGGATTGTTTTTTAAAACAGTTTGTGACAGAGCCAACTAGGGGAAATAACCTCCTTGACTTGGTTCTTGCCAGTAGGGAAACACTAATTAATAATCTTGAGGTTAATGATGAGCTTGGGGAAAGTGATCACAAATCACTCAGTTTTAATATATCATGGAATTCCCCTAATAATGGCAATCAAGTCTCCGTCCCTGACTTTCGCTTGGCTGATTTCATAGGACTGAAAAATTACTTAGGTGGGCTGAACTGGAATGACCTGACTAAGGGTCAGGTAGGTGGTGATGGTTGCCGATATGATGCTTTCCAGGGCATAGTTCTAGCTGCTCAGTCAAATTATGTTCCAAATAGGGAAATCAGATCAAACAAAAATGATCCTAAATGGATGAACAATAGATTAAAATATCTGATTGGTCAAAAGAGAGGCATATATAGGCAAATCAAAAGAGGAGAGGGGCAATTGAGAAATCGATATATTCAGTTAAAGAGAGAAATAAAAAAGGGAATTAGAAAAGCAAAAAGAGATTATGAGGTTAAAGTTGCAAGAGAATCGAAGACTAACCCAAAAGGATTCTTTCAGGTATACAGAAGTAAGATCAGGGACAAGATAGGCCCACTCAAAAGTTCCTCGGGTCAGCTCACTGACAGTGATAAGGAAATGTGTAGAATTTTTAACACATACTTCCTCTCAGTTTTTACACAGGAGGATACCAGCGATATTCCAGTAATGATAAATTATGTAGAACAGGACGATAATAAACTGTGCACTATTAGGGTCACAAGTGACATGGTCCTTAGGCAAATAGATAAATTAAAACCTAACAAATCCCCAGGCCCTGATGAACTGTATGCAAGGGTTCTAAAGGAATGTAAAGAGGAGCTTAGCACACCTTTGGCTAATCTTTTCAACATATCACTACAAACTGGCATGGTGCCAGATAAGTGGAAAATGGCAAATGTGATACCTATTTTCAAAACAGGTGACAGGTCCTTAGCTTCGAACTATAGACCAATAAGCCTAACCTCCATAGTGGGAAAATTTATGGAATCAATAATTGCCGAGGCAGTTCGTAGCCACCTTGAAAAGCATAAATTAATCAACGAATCTCAGCATGGTTTTACAAAGGGGCGTTCCTGCCTAACGAATTTATTAACTTTTTTCACTAAGGTATTTGAGGAGGTAGATCATGGTAATGAATATGATATTGTGTATATGGACTTCAGTAAGGCTTTTGACAGGGTCCCACATCAGAGACTATTGAGGAAAATTAAAGCACATGGAATAGGAGGAGAAATTTTTTCCTGGATAGAGGCATGGTTGACAAATAGGCAGCAGAGAGTTTGCATAAATGGGGAGAAATCAGAGTGGGGAAGTGTCACGAGCGGTGTTCCACAGGGGTCAGTGTTGGGCCCCCTGCTGTTCACAATCTACATAAACGACATAGATGAGGGCATAAAGAGCGACATCGGCAAGTTTGCCGATGACACCAAAATAGGCCGTCAAATTCATTCTGACGAGGACATTCGAGCACTCCAGGAAGATTTGAATAGACTGATGCAGTGGTCGGAGAAGTGGCAGATGCAGTTTAATATAGACAAATGCAAAGTTCTAAATGTTGGACAGGACAATAACCATGCCACATATAAACTAAATAATGTAGATCTTAATATTACGGATTGCGAAAAAGATTTAGGAGTTCTGGTTAGCAGTAATCTGAAACCAAGACAACAGTGCATAAGTGTTCGCAATAAAGCTAATAGAATCCTTGGCTTCATATCAAGAAGCATAAATAATAGGAGTCCTCAGGTTGTTCTTCAACTCTATACATCCTTGGTTAGGCCTCATTTAGATTATGCTGCACAGTTTTGGTCACCTTATTACAGAATGGATATAAATTCTCTGGAAAATGTACAAAGGAGGATGACAAAGTTGATCCCATGTATCAGAAACCTTCCCTATGAGGATAGACTAAGGGCCCTGAATCTGCACTCTCTAGAAAGACGTAGAATTAGGGGGGATATGATTGAGGTGTATAAATGGAAGACAGGAATAAATAAAGGGGATGTAAATAGTGTGCTGAAAATATCTAGCCTAAACAGGACTCGCAGCAATGGTTTTAAGTTGGAAAAATTCAGATTCAGGAAGGATATAGGAAAGTACTGGTTTGGTAATAGAGTTGTGGATGAGTGGAACAAACTCCCAAGTACCGTTATAGAGGCCAGAACGTTGTGTAGCTTTAAAAATAGGTTGGATAAATACATGAGTGGATGTGGGTGGGTGTGAGTTAGACCTGATAGCTTGTGCTACCAGGTCGGTTGCCGTGTTCCTCCCTTAAGTCAATGTGACCTGACCTGACTAGGTTGGGTGCATTGGCTTAAGCCGGTAGGAGACTTGGACCTGCCTCGCATGGGCCAGTAGGCCTTCTGCAGTGTTCCTTCGTTCTTATGTTCTTATGTTCTTAAATAGAAAGTTTCTGATTGTGTTCACTAAAAAAAGATATTTTAGATGTATTAGATTTAAAAGTCAAACAGATGACTGAGCTAATTCCAGGAAGTTTACACAAGAGAAAGGTACCTGCCTGACTAATTCTATTAAAGCCATACTGCCTGAACCTTTCATCATAGGGTGGTATGTTGGTCCTGGTGATGTAGAATGGTTCCCAGGGGTCCTGCCACAGCACTTCATACAAGGGTTCTACATGACCCACTTTTCCACCTTTATTCTTTTCCCATGCTGCATAGTCCGTGTATCGCTGGTGAATAATTAAAAAGGTTAATCAAAATCTTTTATCATATGCTGTACATGTACTGTAAAATAAAACAAATTATATACAAAATTTCATTCTAGTAAGGTCTGTATGACCTCATACAGATCAGTGTGCATAATTTCTGGATACAGTAGGACTTCAGTTAAAATACTACCTATTAATGCTTTCTGAAGAATTGCAACATTGTTTTGGTGATCATGCTGTGATTTTCAGTTAGAACGACATTAGCTTAGGAGAAAATATGGCACACCGTGGGATGTTTCCTTCCCACCCTCCCCAATCCATCTTGCTGTTAGCCTATGGGTGATACCACCGATATTTTGCGAAGGCCTAATCTTAAGCTTGTTGTAAACAAACTCTCCACACTGTCAGCTCTCTCTCTCTCTCTGTCTTCTGGCTTCTTTTTTGATTATAATAATAATAATAATAATCTCTCTCTCTGTATACATATGCCATACATACTCAGTGCGGATAGTAACCATGATACCCAAGAAGAATTTGAATAATGTTGAAAGTGCCAAGAAGTATTAGTGTAAAAAATCTTGGTGTTTTGAAAAAGTTGACATTTCAGATAAGGTTAAAAGTGGAGTACATGTGGCGGGAAATGTCACGTGCCTTTTATACTGATAAGACTGGTAATAAATTTATAATGGTCACTGGAGGTGTATAAACCTTTTCTGTTTCCTCTGGATGGAAAACCATGCCCATTTTCTCTGGAAAGAACATATGATATACTGCATCAAATGGCAGTGTAACCCATGTTTTGACAAGTTTATTTAGTAACTGAGTTTTTATTTAGGATCTGGATAAATGACATATTGCTTTTTAGACTGAAAAGTAACATCATCTATAATGTAAAGTGTCTAAAACTGATTATTTCGACAAAATAAGAAATTTAAAAAATATCTGGCATTTCTGGAGGTCCGAAGATCTTCTACCAGTATTAAACACTGTTTTCAGAAACATGACTAGTGTCTATACTGAGAGTTTACTGTAAATCAGAATTTTTTTTAACACATCAGCTGTTTCACACCAAGGCAGGGTGACCCAAAAAAGAAACACTTTCATCGTCACTCATTCCATAACTGTCTAGCCAGATGTGTGCCTACACTACAGTTCAAAAACTGAAACATATCTCAACCCCTCCTTCAGAGCACAGGCACTGTATTTCCCACCTCCAGGAATCAAGTCTGGCTAACTGGTTATCCTTAATACATTCATAAATTTTACCCTGCTCACACTCCAACAGCATGTCAAGTCATAAAAACCATTTGCCTCCACTCACTCATGCATGCTGGCAGGAAGTCTATGCCCCCCCTCACACACAAAACCTCCTTTACCCCCTACCTCCAACTTTTCCTTCCACTACAGAGTTATACACCTCCAAGTTATTCTATTTTGTTCTATCCTCTCTAAATACCTGAACCACCTCAATAACCCCTCTTCAGCTCTTTGGATAATATTTTAGTAACCCCTCATTTTATCACAATATAGAATAGACAGAGACTGTGTGCGAATAATGGTGAAAGTGTTTTTTTTTTTGGGTCACCTTGTCTCAGTGGGAGACAGCGGATGTATTGGAAGAAAAAATAAAAATATATACATCACATACCTGGCACTTCAAGCACAGCTCTTGATAAAATGGTCTTGCTAAGCCATTTTCTTTCATTTTCAACAGTTCCTGCTTAGTTTTGGGGATCTTCACATCATCTTTGATCTCGTAGGCTGGCACTACCCACACAGTCTTATCCTCACCAGAATTGTCTCCAAATAAACCTTTTCCAACTGCATATGAAATAAATGAATCATGCAGACCTAGACTTGGGGTCATATCAATGTCTACTACCATCATCAAAGGTGTGTTAGTAGCTTTACGAGCAATATTTCTCAGCAAGTTGTTTGGGTACTGCACTCCCTTGAAGTCATAATTGGCTTGGTGGATTTCCAGAAATATTTTCTCACAAGGAGTAGTATCTGCTGTGGGAGTGAGGTGCGGAGAGGTGGGAGAATTCAGAGGAAAGACGAGACTAAAAGTAACGTTCTCCTTAATTTCAGGGTAACATTTACGCAACAAATGGAAGGTTTGAACTACAGCTTGTACCTCTCCACTCAATGCAAATACTGCAATGGAGACTGGGCCCTGGGAAAGAGAATTAAATGTAAAAGCCAAAACAAAATATTAAGTGCTGTAGTGATATATATATATATATATATATATATATATATATATATATATATATATATATATATATATATATATATATATATATATATATACATATATATATATATATATATATATACATGTATATATATATATACATGTATATATATATATATATACATTTATCTATATATATATATACATGTATATATATATATATATACATGTATATATATATATATATATATATACATGTATATATATATATATATATATACATGTATATATATATATACATGTATATATATCTATATATAGATGTATGTATATATATATATATATATATATATATATATATATATATATATATATATATATATATATATATATATATATATATATATATATATGTATGAAAGTATAGTAGTACCAACACTCTTATATGGGTGTGAAGCTTGGGTGGTAAATGCAGCAGCGAGGAGACGGTTGGAGGCAGTGGAGATGTCCTGTTTAAGGGCAATGTGTGGTGTAAATATTATGCAGAAAATTCGGAGTGTGGAAATTAGAAGGTGTGGAGTTAATAAAAGTATTAGTCAGAGGGCAGAAGAGGGGTTGTTGAGGTGGTTTGGTCATTTAGAGAGAATGGATCAAAGTAGAATGACATGGAAAGCATATAAATCTATAGGGGAAGGAAGGCGGGGTAGGGGTCGTCCTCGAAAGGGTTGGAGAGAGGGGGTAAAGGAGGTTTTGTGGGCAAGGGGCTTGGACTTCCAGCAAGCGTGCGTGAGCGTGTTAGATAGGAGTGAATGGAGACGAATGGTACTTGGGACCTGACGATCTGTTGGAGTGTGAGCAGGGTAATATTTAGTGAAGGGATTCAGGGAAACCGGTTATTTTCATATAGTCGGACTTGAGTCCTGGAAATGGGAAGTACAATGCCTGCACTTTAAAGGAGGGGTTTGGGATATTGGCAGTTTGGAGGGATATGTTGTGTATCTTTATATGTGTATGCTTCTAGACTGTTGTATTCTGAGCACCTCTGCAAAAACAGTGATAATGTGCGAGTGTGGTGAAAGTGTTGAATGATGATGAAAGTATTTTCTTTTTGGGGATTTTCTTTCTTTTTTTGGGTCACCCTGCCTCGGTGGGAGACGGCCGACTTGTTGAAAAAAAAAAAAAAAAAAAAATGTATATATAAAATTATATATATATATATATAAAATTATATATATATATATAAAATTATATATATATATAAAATTATATATATATATATATATATAAAATTATATATATATATATATATATATATATAAAATTATATATATATATATATATATATAAAATATATATATATATATATATATATATATATATATATATATATATATATATATATATATATATATATATATATATATATATATATATATATATATGTATATAAATAAAAGTAGACATTTACTAAAAAAGAGAAGAAACAAACTTTATAAAACTGGGATGCTTAAATGTGCATGGATGTAGTGCAGATGACAAGAAACAGATGATTGCTGATGTTATGAATGAAAAGAAGTTGGATGTCCTGGCCCTAAGCGAAACAAAGCTGAAGGGGGTAGGGGAGTTTCGGTGGGGGGAAATAAATGGGATTAAATCTGGAGTATCTGAGAGAGTTAGAGCAAAGGAAGGGGTAGCAGTAATGTTGAATGATCAGTTATGGAAGGAGAAAAGAGAAAATGAATGTGTAAATTCAAGAATTATGTGGATTAAAGTAAAGGTTGGGTGCGAGAAGTGGGTCATAATAAGCGTGTATGCACCTGGAGAAGAGAGGAATGCAGAGGAGAGAGAGAGATTTTGGGAGATGTTAAGTGAATGTATAGGAGCCTTTGAACCAAGTGAGAGAGTAATTGTGGTAGGGGGACCTGAATGCTAAAGTAGGAGAAACTTTTAGAGAGGGTGTGGTAGGTGTGGTAGGTGTAAATGATAATGGGAGCCCTTTGATTGAACTTTGTATAGAAAGGGGTTTAGTTATAGGTAATACATATTTTAAGAAAAAGAGGATAAATAAGTATACAAGATATGATGTAGGGCGAAATGACAGTAGTTTGTTGGATTATGTATTGGAAGATAAAAGACTGTTGAGTAGACTTCAGGATGTACATGTTTATAGAGGGGCCACAGATATATCAGATCACTTTCTAGTTGTAGCTACACTGAGAGTAAAAGGTAGATGGGATACAAGGAGAATAGAAGCATCAGGGAAGAGAGAGGTGAAGGTTTATAAATTAAAAGAGGAGGCAGTTAGGGTAAGATTTAAACAGCTATTGGAGGATAGATGGGCAAATGAGAGCATAGGCAATGGGGTCGAAGAGGTATGGGGTAGGATTAAAAATGTAGTGTTAGAGTGTTCAGCAGAAGTTTGTGGTTACAGGAAAGTGGGTGCAGGAGGGAAGAGGAGCGATTGGTGGAATGATGATGTAAAGAGAGTAGTAAGGGAGAAAAAGTTAGCATATGAGAAGTTTTTACAAAGTAGAAGTGATGCAAGGAGGGAAGAGTATATGGAGAAAAAGAGAGAGGTTAAGAGAGTGGTGAAGCAATGTAAAAAGAGAGCAAATGAGAGAGTGGGTGAGATGTTATCAACAAATTTTGTTGAAAATAAGAAAAAGTTTTGGAGTGAGATTAACAAGTTAAGAAAGCCTAGAGAACAAATGGATTTGTCAGTTAAAAATAGGAGAGGAGAGTTATTAAATGGAGAGTTAGAGGTATTGGGAAGATGGAGGGAATATTTTGAGGAATTGTTAAATGTTGATGAAGATAGGGAAGCTGTGATTTCGTGTATAGGGCAAGGAGGAATAACATCTTGTAGGAGTGAGGAAGAGCCAGTTGTGAGTGTGGGGGAAGTTCGTGAGGCAGTAGGTAAAATGAAAGGGGGTAAGGCAGCCGGGATTGATAGGATAAAGATAGAAATGTTAAAAGCAGGTGGGGATATAGTTTTGGAGTGGTTGGTGCAATTATTTAATAAATGTATGGAAGAGGGTAAGGTACCTAGGGATTGGCAGAGAGCATGCATAGTTCCTTTGTATAAAGGCAAAGGGGATAAAAGAGAGTGCAAAAATTATAGGGGGATAAGTCTGTTGAGTGTACCTGGTAAAGTGTATGGTAGAGTTATAATTGAAAGAATTAAGAGTAAGACGGAGAATAGGATAGCAGATGAACAAGGAGGCTTTAGGAAAGGTAGGGGGTGTGTGGACCAGGTGTTTACAGTGAAACACATAAGTGAACAGTATTTAGATAAGGCTAAAGAGGTCTTTGTGGCATTTATGGATTTGGAAAAGGCGTATGACAGGGTGGATAGGGGGGCAATGTGGCAGATGTTGCAAGTGTATGGTGTAGGAGGTAGGTTACTGAAAGCAGTGAAGAGTTTTTACGAGGATAGTGAGGCTCAAGTTAGAGTATGTAGGAAAGAGGGAAATTTTTTCCCAGTAAAAGTAGGCCTTAGACAAGGATGTGTGATGTCACCGTGGTTGTTTAATATATTTATAGATGGGGTTGTAAGAGAAGTAAATGCGAGGGTCTTGGCAAGAGGCGTGGAGTTAAAAGATAAAGAATCACACACAAAGTGGGAGTTGTCACAGCTGCTCTTTGCTGATGACACTGTGCTCTTGGGAGATTCTGAAGAGAAGTTGCAGAGATTGGTGGATGAATTTGGTAGGGTGTGCAAAAGAAGAAAATTAAAGGTGAATACAGGAAAGAGTAAGGTTATGAGGATAACAAAAAGATTAGGTGATGAAAGATTGAATATAAGATTGGAGGGAGAGAGTATGGAGGAGGTGAACGTATTCAGATATTTGGGAGTGGACGTGTCAGCGGATGGGTCTATGAAAGATGAGGTGAATCATAGAATTGATGAGGGAAAAAGAGTGAGTGGTGCACTTAGGAGTCTGTGGAGACAAAGAACTTTGTCCTTGGAGGCAAAGAGGGGAATGTATGAGAGTATAGTTTTACCAACGCTCTTATATGGGTGTGAAGCGTGGGTGATGAATGTTGCAGCGAGGAGAAGGCTGGAGGCAGTGGAGATGTTATGTCTGAGGGCAATGTGTGGTGTGAATATAATGCAGAGAATTCGTAGTTTGGAAGTTAGGAGGAGGTGCGGGATTACCAAAACTGTTGTCCAGAGGGCTGAGGAAGGGTTGTTGAGGTGGTTCGGACATGTAGAGTGAATGGAGCGAAACAGAATGACTTCAAGAGTGTATCAGTCTGTAGTGGAAGGAAGGCGGGGTAGGGGTCGGCCTAGGAAAGGTTGGAGGGAGGGGGTAAAGGAGGTTTTGTGTGCGAGGGGCTTGGACTTCCAGCAGGCATGCATGAGCGTGTTTGATAGGAGTGAATGGAGACAAATGGTTTTTAATACTTGACGTGCTGTTGGAGTGTGAGCAAAGTAACATTTATGAAGGGATTCAGGGAAACCGGCAGGCCGGACTTGAGTCCTGGAGATGGGAAGTACAGTGCCTGCACTCTGAAGGAGGGGTGTTAATGTTGCAGTTTAAAAACTGTAGTGTAAAGCACCCTTCTGGCAAGACAGTGATGGAGTGAATGATGGTGAAAGTTTTTCTTTTTCGGGCCACCCTGCCTTGGTGGGAATCGGCCAGTGTGATAATAATAATAATAATAATATATATATAATATATATATAATATATATATATAATATCTATATATATATATATATATATATATATATATATATATATATATATATATATATATATATATATATATATATACTAAAATGTAGTATATATATATATATATATATATATATATATATATATATATATATATATATATATATATATATATATATATATATATATATATATATATACATATTTTTTTTTTTTTTTTTTTTTCAACAAGTCGGCCGTCTCCCACCGAGGCAGGGTGACCCAAAAAAGAAAGAAAATCCCCAAAAAGAAAATACTTTCATCATCATTCAACACTTTCACCACACTCGCACATTATCACTGTTTTTGCAGAGGTGCTCAGAATACAACAGTCTAGAAGCATACACATATAAAGATACACAACATATCCCTCCAAACTGCCAATATCCCAAACCCCTCCTTTAAAGTGCAGGCATTGTACTTCCCATTTCCAGGACTCAAGTCCGACTATATGAAAATAACCGGTTTCCCTGAATCCCTTCACTAAATATTACCCTGCTCACACTCCAACAGATCGTCAGGTCCCAAGTACCATTCGTCTCCATTCACTCCTATCTAACACGCTCACGCACGCTTGCTGGAAGTCCAAGCCCCTTACCCACAAAACCTCCTTTACCCCCTCTCTCCAACCCTTTCGAGGACGACCCCTACCCCGCTTTCCTTCCCCTATAGATTTATATGCTTTCCATGTCATTCTACTTTGATCCATTCTCTCTAAATGACCAAACCACCTCAACAATCCCTCTTCTGCCCTCTGACTAATACTTTTATTAACTCCACACCTTCTCCTAATTTCCACACTCCGAATTTTCTGCATAATATTTACACCACACATTGCCCTTAAACAGGACATCTGCACTGCCTCCAACCGTCTCCTCGCTGCTGCATTTACCACCCAAGCTTCACACCCATATAAGAGTGTTGGTACTACTATACTTTCATACATTCCCTTCTTTGCCTCCATAGATAACGTTTTTTGACTCCACATATACCTCAACGCACCACTCACCTTTTTTCCCTCATCAATTCTATGATTAACCTCATCCTTCATAAATCCATCCGCCGACACGTCAACTCCCAAGTATCTGAAAACATTCACTTCTTCCATACTCCTCCTCCCCAATTTGATATCCAATTTTTCTTTATCTAAATCATTTGACACCCTCATCACCTTACTCTTTTCTATGTTCACTTTCAACTTTCTACCTTTACACACATTCCCAAACTCATCCACTAACCTTTGCAATTTTTCTTTAGAATCTCCCATAAGCACAGTATCGTCAGTAAAAAGTAACTGTGTCAATTCCCATTTTGAATTTGATTCCCCATAATTTAATCCCAACCCTCTCCCAAACACCCTAGCATTTACTTCCTTTACAACCCCATCTATAAATATATTAAACAAACATGGTGACATTACACATCCCTGTCTAAGACCTACTTTTACCGGGAAGTAGTCTCCCTCTCTTCTACACACCCTAACCTGAGCCTCACTATCCTCATAAAAACTCTTTACAGCATTTAATAACTTACCACCTATTCCATATACTTGCAACATCTGCCACATTGCTCCTCTATCCACTCTATCATATGCCTTTTCTAAATCCATAAATGCAATAAAAACTTCCCTATCTTTATCTAAATACTGTTCACATATATGCTTCAATGTAAACACCTGATCTACACATCCCCTACCCACTCTAAAACCTCCTTGCTCATCCGCAATCCTACATTCTGTCTTACCTCTAATTCTTTCAATTATAACCCTACCGTACACTTTTCCTGGTATACTCAGTAAGCTTATTCCTCTATAATTTTTACAGTCTCTTTTGTCCCCTTTCCCTTTATATAAAGGGACTATACATGCTCTCTGCCAATCCCTAGGTACCTTCCCCTCTTTCATACATTTATTAAACAAAAGTACCAACCACTCCAACACTATATCCCCCCCTGCTTTTAACATTTCTGTCATGATCCCATCAGTTCCAGCTGCTTTACCCCCTTTCATTTTACGTAATGCCTCACGTACCTCCCCCACACTTACATTCTGCTCTTCTTCACTCCTAAAAGATGGTATACCTCCCTGACCAGTGCATGAAATTACTGCCTCTGTTTCTTCCTTAACATTTAAAAGTTCCTCAAAATATTCTCGCCATCTACCCAATACCTCCATCTCCCCATCTACTAACTCCCCTACTCTGTTTTTAACTGACAAATCCATATTTTCCCTAGGCTTTCTTAACTTGTTTAACTCACTCCAAAATTTTTTCTTATTTTCATTAAAATTTCTTGACAGTGCCTCTCCCACTCTATCATCTGCTCTCCTTTTGCACTCTCTCACCACTCTCTTTACCTTTCTTTTACTCTCCATATACTCTGCTCTTCTTATAACACTTCTGCTTTGTAAAAACCTCTCATAAGCTACCTTTTTCTCTTTTATCACACCCTTTACTTCATCATTCCACCAATCACTCCTCTTTCCTCCTGCCCCCACCCTCCTATAACCACAAACTTCTGCCCCACATTCTAATACTGCATTTTTAAAACTATTCCAACCCTCTTCAACCCCCCCACTACTCATCTTTGCACTAGTCCACCTTTCTGCCAATAGTCGCTTATATCTCACCCGAAGTTCCTCCTCCCTTAGTTTATACACTTTCACCTCCCTCTTACTTGTTGTTGCCACCTTCCTCTTTTCCCATCTACCTCTTACTCTAACTGTAGCTACAACTAAATAATGATCCGATATATCAGTTGCCCCTCTATAAACATGTACATCCTGGAGCCTACCCATCAACCTTTTATCCACCAATACATAATCTAATCAACTACTTTCACTTTTTAGTAATCTTTACAGGAAAAGGGGTTACTAGCCCATTGTTCCCGGCATTTTAGTTGACTTTTACAACAC
Source organism: Cherax quadricarinatus (assembly GCF_038502225.1). NCBI lineage: Eukaryota > Metazoa > Arthropoda > Malacostraca > Decapoda > Parastacidae > Cherax > Cherax quadricarinatus. The sequence continues at coordinate 20,850,038 of NC_091318.1, forward strand.
GCATGGCTTACGGAGGAAAGATTCTTATTCCACTTCCCCATGGATATGAAAGGAAAATTAATAAGACCAAGAACTATTAAGATAAAATCAAAGAAAACTCAGATGAGTGTGTATAAATAAATGTGTACATGTATGTGTAGTGTGACCTAAGTGTAAGTATAAGTAGCAAGACATGCCTGTAATCTTGCATATTTATGAGACAGACAAAAGACATCAGCAATCCTACCATCATGTAAAACAATCACAGGCTTCGTTTTACACTCACTTGGCAGGACGGTAGTACCTCCCTGGGTGGTTGCTGTCTACCAACCTACTACATATATATATATATCCTAGGTAGTAGGTTGGTAGACAGCAACTGCCCGGGGAGGTGCTACCATCCTGCCAAGTGAGTGTAAAACAAAAGCCTGTAATTGTTTTACATGATGATAGGATTGCTGGTGTCTTCTGTCTCATAAATATGCAAGATTACAGGTAAGTCTTGCTACTTCTACTTACACTTAGGTCACACTACACATACACGTACAAGCATATATATACACACCCCTCTGGGTTTTCTTCTATTTTCTTTCTAATTCTTGTTCTTGTTTATTTCCTCTTATCTCCATGGGGAAGTGGAACAGAATTCTTCCTCTGTAAGCCATGCGTGTCGTAAGAGGCGACTAAAATGCCAGGAGCAAGGTGCTAGTAACCCCTTCTCCTGTATATATTACTAAATTTAAAAGGAGAAACTTTCGTTTTTCCTTTTGGGCCACCCCGCCTCGGTGGGATATGTCCGGTGTGTTGAAAGAAAGAAGAATATATACAGCGGAACCTGGGTTTCCGGTTGTCCTAGTTTTCGTTGAATTCAGTTTTTGACAACTTTTTTTTGTCAAAATTTTGTAACAGTTTTCATTCATCACCTCGGTTTTTGTCGTTCTGCCGTACCGAACATATCTGCCTGCCCACGCCCACACAAAGCATCCCACGTGTTCTGAGTCAGTCTGGCTTTGTTTCTCGTCAAGTGAGCATTACCCTGCGCATTCATCTGAAACATTTTGTAATAATCCATTGCTTTTTGTGCTTGTTTATTGAGTGCAACTTCTAAATAAGCCACCACAGGGCCAAAGAAAGTTCCAAGTGCCAGCCCTTTGATAAAGAAGACAAGAAACACCATAGAATTCAAGAAAGAACTACTAGTAGTAAAGTAGGAAAGTGGCGTACATGTGGTCGATCTTGCTAGGATGAACGGGAAGTTCTCATCAACGATCAGTGCCATCCTGGCGAAGAAAAAAGAAATCAAGGAATCTAATGTTGTGAAAGGGGTAAATGTGCTAATGAAACAGAGATCGTAAACAATCAAAGATGTTGAGAAGTTGTTGTTGGAGTGGATCAATGAAAAACAGTTAGCAGGAGATAGTGTTGTGGAGGCAAAAATTTGCGAAAAGGCAAGGCAGTTGCATGAGGATCTCTTAAAGAAAATGTATGGAGTGAGTGCTGCTGTTAGTGAATTTAAGGCCAGCAGAGGCTGGTTCGACAAAGTCAAGAAGCAATCTGGCATACACAGTGTTAAGGTAGAGTGAGGCTGCAAGTTTGGACAAACGTGCAGCCAAAGAATTCATTGATGAATTCAAGGAGTACGTAGAGGCTGAAGGATTCCTCCGCCAACAAGTCTTCAATTGTGACGAAACAGGCCTCTTTTGGAAGAAAATGCCAAAGAGGACCTACATCATGCAGGAGGAAAAGGCACTGCCAGGACACAAGCCTATGAAGGATAGGCTAACTCTTTTGTTCTGTGGTAATGCTAGTGGGGATTTCAAAGTGAAGCCTTTACTGGTGTATCACTCTGAAAATCCCCGAGTGTTCAAGAAAAACAATGTCATCAAGAGTAAATTGTGTGTGATGAGGAAGGCTAACAATAAGGCATGGGTCATGAGGCTAATTTTCATTGAGTTGGTCAATGAAGTGTGTGGCTTGGGAATGAAGAAATATCTCCTGGAAAATAAATTACCACTCAAGTGCCTCCTAGTAATGGACAATGCTCCTGCTCATCCTCCAGACTTGGAAGACCAATTATTGGAGGAGTTCAGTTTCATCACAGTGAAGTTCTTGCCCCTTAATACTACTCCTCTTGTCCAGCCCATGGACCAGCAGGTCATTTCAAACTTCAAAAAACTTTACATCACAGCAATGTTTCAAAGGTGCTTTGAAGTGACCTTGGACACAGAAATGACCCTAAGAGAGTTCTAGAGGAATCACTTCAATATCCTCAATTACATAGGCCTTATAAGGCTTGGCAGGAAATGACTTTCAAGACAATAAACTCTGCTTGGAGAAAATTGTGGCCAAAATGTGTCCAAGAGAAGGATTTTGAAGGGTTTGAGGCTGACACTGACAACCCTACGCCTGTTGTGGAATCTATTGTGGCTTTGGGGAAGTCCCTGGGGTTGGATGTGAGTGGCCAGGAAGTGGAAGAGTTGGTGGACGACCACAGGGAAGAGCTAACCACTGAAGAGCTGCAGCACCATCAACTGGAACAGCAACAGACTGCAGCTGAGGAAGCTGCTTCAGAGGAGGAGGAAGAGAGAGGGGAGAATGTGCCTTCTTCAGTGATTAAGGACATGTGTGGAGTGAGTTGCAAAGTTTGTGGAGAAATATCACCTTAACAAAGCTGTTGCAAGCCGTGTCTGCAACAGAAACAGACCTCTCTGGACAGGTTTTTTGTGTGACAGGGGTTCCAGTAAAAGACAAAGAAGGGAAGTAACCCCGGATAGGGACTTGATACTTGAAGTCTTTATGGAGGGGGATTCCCCTTCTAACCAATAACCTCTCCTCCTCCCTCTCCTCTCCTCATGTCTTCCATATGTCAACAAGAGTCTTCAATAAAGGTAAAAGTGATATTAAATGTTCACTTATCCATTTCATTAGTCTTTTATAATTATTTCTCATTGTTTTCTGTATGTAAAACTATATTCTCTACAAAATGTAATTTTTGTTAATACTTTTGGGTGTCTGGAACAGATTAATTAGATTTACAATATTTCTTATGGGAAATATTGCTTCAGTTTTCGCCGAATTCGGTTTTCGTCAGACTTTCTGGTGGCCTGGTGGCTAAAGCTCCCGCTTCACACACGGAGGGGCCCGGGTTCGATTCCCGGCGGGTGGAAACATTTCGACACGTTTCCTTACACCTGTTGTCCTGTTCACCTAGCAGCAAATAGGTACCCGGATGTTAGTCGACTGGTGTGGGCCGCATCCTGGGGGACAAGATTAAGGACCCCAATGGAAATAAGTTAGACAGTCCTCGATGACGCACTGACTTTCTTGGGTTATCCTGGGTGGCTAACCCTCCGGGGTTAAAAATCCAAACGAAATCTTATCTTATCTCTCTTATCTTATCTTAATGACGAAAACCGAGGTTCCACTGTAATTCTTTTCAATGCAAATAATCATTCAAATAATTTTACATTTCCTATCAATTTAATGGATGTATCCAAACTAGAACAGTAATTGTGAATAACAGACTGGTGCAATACACAAATAATTTGCACATAGGAGAAAGAGACTAATGACGACATTTTGGTCCAACTTGGACCATTAACTGATATCTTACATTTCAGTACATACATAAAACATTAACACACCTGCCAATGTTTAGCCAGTGGAGGTAGATGATGAAGCCTTGCAAGAGAGCACTGAGTGACTAGTGTCAAACCCTGACTGATAGGTACGCTCTGCTCGTCTCTTCCGTCCAGTCTCTCGTCTTGGCCGGCTTCAGCTCCAGATCCTCGTAGGACACCCACTGCCACTCTGAACTCCCCAGAGCCATCTAAGACACTCCAATGAGCAATATGAGATAACATTGCCTGGTGGTCATCTGAAAACTACATAGTCAAATGATAATTCTCAATATACAGTAATGATATCAGGCATAGATAAAGAGCTTAAAAATTAATTGAAAAATTGAGAGCCAGGACATGATTTCTGCACTATGAGAGATACAGTGATAAGGGGAGTAGTGGAGAAGCTGAGAAGTGGAGGTAAAAGTAGAAATATTAATTAGGATTACATATAGCAGGTGGTAATTAAAAAAACAAATCTCAAGAAAGCTATCATTTTCCCATTTTCCCAGCATCCTTTCTTCCATTCTCAGTTAAAAAAAATTTCCCAAGATATGGCAAATCTTGGATACTTCTTATTCTCTTTAAAATGTATGTATAGGCTGCCTTCAGGAAGTGTTAAGGCCAAACAAACAAGAGAGTATGTATGCAATATTTGAAGATTACCATTCTGTATATGGTTATCTGTTTATTGTAAGAAAAACATTCCTGATGTGCTAAGAAATGTAATAAGGAGTTCACCTGCTAATGAAAAACAACCTATTTGCTCCAATGAGCTAGAAGTCAATGAATTAGGAAATATCTTGGCTAGTGTTTACCAATGCCAGTTAAAGTTCCATCATCAAATCATCCAGAGTAGATGAGACAGGCTTCATCCAACAGTGAGGTTTAATGGATGAATGGAGCATAGCTGTTCCATCCATTCCTCAAATTTCTTCACCATAAGATATATAACATTCAATTATTTGAAATAAAAAAGTGGCCACATACTAAAAAAAAAAAAAAAAATCACTAGATGAATTCACAGCAAAAAATATGCCTGGTCCTCTCCACAATCACAAATTAAATTTTCACTCATTTGATTTTATTGCAATGTACTTTTATAGGCTGAAGTGGGGACCACCAAGTCTAGCCTAAAGCTTTGTTAATTGGGCATCAATTTGCACAACTTTTGCAAGGACTGCAGCCATAATACTTAGTGAAAGAAGTGTACCTATTTAATATTCAGTTACTATACATCTAAATGTGCTAATAAAAGAAAACATTTAAATGAAAAACTTACACAAATTACAGTACTTAGCCAATTAAAGAAATTTAACACTCAAATTCCTTATTTATATTTGTTAGATTTACCCTTAAATTTCAATACAAAATGTTATGTAGAGTTGTTAATAGTCATCAATGAAACAGCTGTTGTACCTTCTGGCCAAGATGATAGTCTCGCCTGCGGAATAACGAGTGCTGACCCCTCAGTCCAACCTTCAGGGCTGAGCCTGAGTTTACCTCGCCTGCTGCTGCTGCTGCTGCTGTTTCTGCTGCAGCCTGTTGCCTCTGCCTGAGCTGCCATGTGAGAACTACATTGGTAACCTGCAAAAGATCTGGGACTTAACTTTTGTGTTGTTATACAGGATGGAGACAATCTGATACTCAACAGTACAAGAACACTAATTCACTGTCTTCCTTTACATGCAACCTTCGGATTAGTATAATATTAAAAGCAAATTGGCAGATTAAAAGGGACCACTATTTAAACCTCAAATCTCAAGGTAAGAGATGAAACAACTGAAATTCAGTAATAGAGGAATGACACATTACAGCACTTTAGGAGCAATAGCAATAAAATTTGTGACCAATATTCCAGTCACATAGCCTACTAAACATGTCTTGATGAAAGGGTTTAAAGTGTTGGAACTGGAAACATGATTAATACAGGGTACTACTAAATTTTCATACAAAAATGAAGTTTTGATCCAGATGATTGGAGGAAATCTAAGTCAGAAAAGACACAGTATGTTGATGATACTGTTTTGTTGCAAGAACTATCAGGGGTAACTGCAAAATACTACGGCCTTTCCTCACTTAATGACGGAGTTCTGTTCCCAAGACCATGTCGTTAAACGAATTCGTCGCCAAGTGAGGAGCATACTATAATGGTAATGGGTTTGTGTCAACCATCTTTGATACTGTTTTAATGTCACCTTTGCACCAGTCATAACATTTCTGGTATAATTTTAAATGTTTATACAGTAGTGTACTGCATATTGAAATAAACAGAATAGAGGAAATCAGCTCTAATATACATTATTTAGGTATAGATACTGGTCAAAGAGCCCGTCGTAAGTCCAAGGCATTGGTAAATGAGTACGTCGCTAAGTGAGGAGAGGCTGTACAAAGGAAATTTGTAATATATGAGGAAGACATTGCAGATAAGTGGGCAAACAATAGGGTAATAGTATAAATGTTTTTATGTCTCAGGTACATAATATGTAAGTGACTGTGAAGGTGTGGGTGCAGCCAGATGGCAATACTGTACTAAACGTAAGCCTCCTCTGATATATGGCATAGGGTAATGTACCTTACTTTTGCATATAGCAGAACTAATAATAAACCAGTGGAACAATTTACCCACCACTGAAACATGAACAACATTCATCTCTAAAATACAACTGGATAAACTTAGTTCCACCACTCCAAGATCACCAGTATTAGTGGCCAATGGGTAAATGCAGTTAAATATACAGTACAATACAGTGGACCCTCGGGTAACGATGTCATCGGATAACAAAAAAATCGGATAGCTACACGTTTTTGCGTCAAAATATTGGCTCGGTTACCAAAAAAAAACTCGGTTAAGGACATTCATCCCGAACGTGTCCGCAAGACCTGAGTGGGCCCGGCCACTCCATGTACAGCTAGTGTGCCATTGTTTACAAGCCAGGGAGGACAATTCCACACGTACATGCGATATATTTTGTATTATTCCATTGTTTTTAGTGCTTGTAACTGCTAAAAAAGCCACCATGGGTCCAAAGAAAGCATCTAGTGCCAGCCTTGTGGTAAAGAGGGTGAGAAATACTATTGAATTGAAGAAAGAGATCATCGCAAAATATGAAAGTGGAGTGCGTGTCTCCGAGTTGGCAGGTTATATAACAAACCCCATTCAACCATCGCTACTATCTTGGCCAACAAAAAGGCAATCAAGGAAGCTGTTGTTGCGAAAGGTGCAAGTATGCTTACAAAACAGAGATCGCAAATACTCGAAGATGTGGAGAGACTGTTGTTGGTGTGGATCAATGAGAAACAATTATCAGGATATAGTGTTTCTCAGTCAACAATATGTGAAAAGGCAAGGCAACTGCATGATGATCTAATTAAGAATATGCCTGGAGCTAGTGTTGATGTTAGTGAATTTAAGGCCAGCAAAGGTTGGTCTGAGAGATTTAAGAATCATAGTGGCATACACAGTGTGATATGGCATGGTGAGGCTGCCAGTTCTGACAAAAAAAGAAGCTGAAAAATATGTGCAGAACTTTAAGGGGTACATAGAGGCTGAACAATTAAAACCCCAAAAAGTGTTCAATGTGACAAAATAGGCCTGTTTTGGAAGAAAATGCCAAACAGGACCTACATTACTCAGGAGGAAAAGGCACTCCCAGGACACAAACCTATGAAAGACATGCTAACTCTCATGCTTTGTAGTAATGCTAGTGGAGATTGGAAAGTGAAGCCTTTAGTTGTGTATCACTCTGAAACTCCCAGTGTGTTCAAGAAAATCAGTGTTGTCAAGACTAAACTGTGTGTGATGTGGAGAGCACACAGTAAGGCATGGGTCACTAGGGGCATTTTCCTGGATTGGTTCTATGACGTGTTTGGCCCCAGTGTGAAAAAATACCACCTGGAAAATAAACTGCAACTCCAGTGCCTCCTGTTAATGAGAAATGCTCCTGCTCATCCTCCAGACTTGGAGGAGCGAATTGTGGGGGAGTTTAGCTTCATAAAAGTTAAATTCTTGCCCCCTAATACCACTCCTCTCCTTCAGCCCATGGAGCAGCAGGTCATTTCAAATTTCAAAAAACTGTACACCAAAGCAGTGTTTCAAAAGTGCTTCGAAGTGACCTCAGACACTGAATTGACCCTATGAGAGTTCTGGAAAGATCACTTCAGTATCCTCGGTTGCATAAACCTTATAGGCAAGGCTTGCGAGGGAGTGACTTGCAGGACTTTGAACTCTGCTTGGAGAAAATTGTGGCCAGAATGTGCACAAGAGAGGGATTTTGAAACGTTTGGGGCTGACCCTGAGGAGCCTATGCCAGTTGTGGAATCTATTGTGACACTGGGGAAGTTCATGGGGTTGGAGGTTAGTGGCGAGGATGTGGAAGAATTGGTGGAGGATGACAATGAAGAGCTAACCACTACAGAGCTGCAAGAGCTTGAGGTGCAACAGCAACAGACCACAGCTCAGGAATTTCCTTCAGAGGTGGAGGAAGAGAGATGGAGGAAGTTGCTTTCATCAAAAATTAAGGACACTTGTACAATGTGGACAAAGGTGCAAGCATTTATGGATGAACATTACCCTGACATAGCTGTTGCAGGCTGTATTGGCAACATGTACAATGACAATATTGTGTCCCATTTTAGGGAAATCTTAAAGAGATGCCAGAAACAGCTCTCTGGACATACTTTTGGTGCAACAGGAGTTCAGTGACTCTCAAGCTGGGTCTAGTGGCATTAAAAAATAAAGAAGGGAGGTAACCCCAGAAAAGGACTTGTTACCTAAAGTCTTTATGGAAGGGGGCTCCCCTTCCAAACAATTGTAAACGCCTCCATCCTCTGCCCTCCTCCCATCTCTTCACTCATCAATAAGTCCTCAATAAAGGTAAGTATCATTTCAGCACTGTTTATTGTGCATGTCTCATTGCTTTCTGTGTAGGGAAATGTATATTTCACGTAAAAAAATTGTTTTGTTTAATACTTTTGGGTGCCTGGAACGGATTAATTGGATTTCCATTATTTCTTTTGGGGAAAATTAATTCGGATAATGAAAAATCAGTTAAAGACAAGCTCTCTGGAACGGATTAATGTCGTTACCCGAGGATCAACTGTACTTAAAAAATAAAAAAATAGACCTAATGGCTACAACTGGAAACATCACTTGGTAATGATGACAGTCAGATTAACAGACAACAGTTGTACACCATGTCAAATTATTTATAGTACTGTACACCAAATGTGATTAATAAAATCACACCTGCAGCAAACTTGCAACGACTGCTAAAATGGCCACAGAGCGCCATGACACAATACTCGAAAGACACCTCGGAAACATCCCCACACACGATACATCTGACTTCGGCTCATGGCGAGGTCATGAATCCGGATCATCTACATCAGTCATGATCTGTTGGGTAACACAACAAACTAAAAACAATTTTTTAAAATATTTTGTTTATAATAAAACATACTTGTACTATAATAAGTTATTAACCATTATAAAAAAATTAAGAGGTAAGGCCATTTATGAAAATAGGGATGTCAGGCTAGTACATGAATCTGCAGCAATAGCTTGTGAGAAGACAGCGAGAGAATAAATGCAAGAACACACAAAGACATATTTAAAAATTGGATGACCTGAGAGAGCATACTTAAATGGAGCTGCTTGTTGGGCTTGTTATGAGTCCTTTTCCTCCAAGGCATATAAAGAATGAAAAAAGTTTCCCAAATTAGATATATGCAGAGTATCGTATACTACAACTCTATTATTAACGTACCTTTTAAGCCTCGTATAGAGAATATAGATTATTGTGAGTTCACGAAAGCTCATGTACGATATAAATGGCATACCATTGACAATTGTGAGGAAAAGACACACTGCAGAACAAGCCTTGTTTGGGACAATAACACACTGAATAAAGCTTTATCAAATCATAACTTATTAACAAGGCTGTGGAGTCGGCGTCAGAAGTGCCATAAATAAAGGAGTCGGGGTCGAAGGTCTTGTGTGCCGACTCCACAGCCCTGTTGACAACAACCTGCCTGAGGACAATGTAGTGGTAAATTTAGATTTCAAGAATGCGTTTAGTCTCCTAAAACGTAATGCGGTATTAACCAGGGCTGTGGAGTCAGAATCAGAAGCAGTTTTTTGGGTTACTGGAGATGGAGTTGGTAAAATGAAATTAAAGGAGTCGGAATTGAAGGTTTTATGTGCCAACTCCACAGCCCTGCTTATAAAGCTCTACAAAGGAAAACTTTGTTTCATTAAAAGCTTCCACAACAAGTCTTTTCTTCAATGGTTCCCACTGTATTTGCTGTTTCTAGAGTGCCATACCTTGATCTGGCATGAAAAATATATATACATGTATTGAGCAATTCACTAGCTATTATTTTAATTTTTACTACAAACCTTTGATTTAACCTACATGCATTCACTCTACACACAAAGTCAAAATGTGTAGATATATCAGAGGCAAACGCCTTCAATAATAGCATTTACTATATTATAGCTTTTACTTCAGAAACATTTGGCTCAATGTACTTGCTTGCCTCTATCTATTTATAAAATGAATCCCTATTTATTTTCATGGTCTGAATACCAGTAAGGTGCAGATTTAGAAGTAAATCCTTGATTTAAGAGACTAACAGGGAAAGCAGATGGCTGGTAATTGCAATTAGTGTGGATAGAGATGAGATTCTTTTGCTGTGATCTTTACAATAACAGACAATTCTGTAACCAATGAACTGTTAGTGGCATTTTCTGACAAATTTCAAATTTTAGCTACAATATCCATATAAACAGAATTAATGTTATACAGTGGACCCTTGATTTTCACAATTTTTTTTGTTAATACTCTTGGGTATCTGGAACGGATTAACTGGATTTACATTATTTCTTATGGGGAAAATGATTTTGGTTTTCGTGAATTTTGGTTTTCGGCAGACTCTCTGGAACGAATTAATCATGAAAACCAAGGGTCCACTGTATTACGTAGAAAAATAAATTATCACAATTTTAAATTAAAACTTGCTCTCTAAACATTATATGGAGAAAACTGTTTCAAACTCAACTGACCAAGCCGATTTAGTGTCATATTTCTGATGTTCATTAAGTCGTGAGTTCACTGTATTTTTAATTTCCAAAAAGTGTTGCTCTAAGTGGCAAATAAAGAGATAACAACAATGGCTTGATAAAGCTCCTGGAGAGTGAAAAGTTGCCACAATAAAATGTCACATCAGTTGCACTTGCGTCCTTTTACCTAACAGATAAGAACAAGCAAAGCAGTATTTTCAGAATTTACAAGCCATGAATTTCTCTCTGGTTGTCACATGAAACACTCCTCTTGAAATTTTATCATACAGGTTCCCTCCCCTCCTCAAAAAAAAGGAGACAAAGAGATAAGGTTTATCATAGAACACAGCTGTACCCAACCTTACCCTTGTGCAGGTCTCGAGACAATTCTCTTAAAATGTTTCAGCCTCCTCTCAAAAGTGTTGCAGCTCAGACAGCATTTCAGGTTAACATGGCTGTTGTTGCAGCTCTTGGATCTGATGAGATATGAGTGTGGATTATTTGAAGGGAAAAAACGTAGTTGATAAAGTAAATGTTTTGCAAAATTTAAAAAAAAGTAAGATCCTTTGATTATTATTATTGTCTTGAGCACAGGTTGCTGAAATCAATAAAATTTCTATCATTATCAATTTGCTATTATAGTGGCCAATTAGCTGTAATATTGCAAAAATTATCAAAATATGTAATTAAATAATTCAAAGCTGAAAAAATTCCTTACAAAAACTGTATCAATAATCTATTCAATATGATAGGTCAAATGTCACATTACAGATTATGATCACTGTATGAGGAGGCTCTAAACCCATAGGAGTCATACAATGTCTGGGGAATGAGAGGTAATCAGGGAAGAGGAGGGGAGCTCAAACTCCTTGGATGAAGAGCCCTTCACCAGCTTCAAGGAACTCCACTGAAGGATCACTTAACAGTAATCATTGCTATCTAATCAAGAATTTCCTGCTTAACTTTGATTTACAAAAATCAACAAATAAGTTTTAGACAGAAAAAACACGCCCTTATATGCCAGGACTAGAATTAAGCAATATATCTCACGAAATCATGATAACACGATTGCAAACAAATCACAGAATCTACCTATGGCGGAAGAAGGTCGCTCAATTTCCTTGAATCAAGAACCCGCCCTCCTTAAAGGGTAAACTGAACTTTGGATACCCCAGTAAAGTCAACGTGTTATTTATGGCTCAAACAATCACGTCTCTGCATCTCTTACCAACCAACCTTCATCAAACTCTTAAAATTACACTGAAACGTAACTAAAATAAAAAATAAATTCACCCAGTAAGACTCAAATGGCACAAATGACAGTCAGAGTATTTATCACTACAGACCAGCTGGAGGTGTTATACGCATCATACCTCCGTATTCTGCAGAAGTTAAGATGTCTGAAGAGTAAAAGTGACGAGTGTGAGAGGTAGTAATTACAAATAACGAGCTACTGCAGCAAGCTGACACTAACACCAGGACTGTTGTTGTCCTCCCTCTGAGGTCCAAGTTAACCTCACACATGGAGGGAATCTTCACACTTGTCAAATGTAAAATATAATTAAAAACACCAGGCAAAAAACACACAACAAAATCTAAACTAAACAAACAGATTTAGCGTAATCGAAACACCTTTATTCGGTATATTTCTTTGCATAGTGTAATTAAAATTACTTGTATGCAACACCGTATATGATGCTGCTATGGACTTTGTAACATCCGGTAGATATTTGTACTTGAAAAAATTGGAGAGTTTTTCGCGTCATTTAAGACTACTAAAACACTCATATTATTCTTGTTATATATAATAAAAAGGTCAATATGAGAGAGGCTGGATCTGAATGGGACTTACACATGATTTATAGGGTTACTGAAGCTTATTCTTTGGGCTGCATTGAAAATGGGTTGGGTAAATATTTTTGTTAGTGGGTTTGTCAGTAGGCCTGCTGCAGTGCTGCTACGTTCTTATGTTCTTATAACTGTTGCTATAAAATACAAATTTAGACAATGGTCCTCGATGACGCACTGACTTTCTTGGGTTATCCTGGGTGACTTACACTCCAGGGTTAAAAATCCGAAAAAATCTTATCTTAATGATCTATCACTTGATTGTTTGTTTATATTACTTTTGTTTTTGCGTAAAATCCGGATTTCAAATAGGATTTTTAACCAGGATGGTTAGCCACCCAGGATAACCCAAGTAAGGCAGTGAGTCATCGAGGGAATTGTCTTTCTTATTTCCACTATGGTCCTTTAATCTTGTTCCCCAGGATGCGACCCACACCAGTCGACTAACACCCAGGTACCTACTTACTGCTAGGTGAACAGGGACAGCAGGTGTAATGAAACATGCCCAACGTTTCCACCCGTGCCGGGATCGAACCAAGAACACTCAGTGTGTTGCTAACCGAGGCACGGCACACTCCACTTGACTAATTTGATAACTGCCGACGACTTCAGTATTATCACACAGGATATATATATCGAGAGGTGTATTTCCCTGAACGTATATATGTTGAGACTGATGGTTATTTGCAGTTTTAATGACCCTAGTGTAGTTGTTAAGCCCTTATTAACCAACTTATCTCACATGATTACTGTTTTTTTGTACACCGAGAGATGTATATCTCTCATTGTGTATACACAGTTTCCTTTATTCTTTTCATTAGTTTTATGTTATTATTATTATCTTTATTTACTACAAGTAATTGGTATACAGTCCTAGCTGACATCAATGACATACTGCTATATAGAAAGCCGCTTGTTATGCTGAGCATTTCGGGCAAATTAGGTCAGTTTTTGTCCCAGGATGCGACCCACACCAGTCCACTAACATCCAGGTACCCATTTTACTGATGGGTGAACATAGGCAACCAGTGTAAGGAAACACGTCCAATGTTTTCACCCTTGCCGGGAATCCAACCCGGATCCTCACCGTGAGAAGCGAGAGCTTTTGCCACAATGCCACGGGTACATATGATTCAACCTTCTTTGGCGGGTCGTCATTATATATCATGAAAGGTAATAATTCTAGTACTGATACTTTCAATTTCAAATTCAACAAATTATTTCTTTGCGATGCCCCATAGCCATAGACCTTTTATTTTGAAATTTTCAATCGATTTTTTTTTTTTGGTAATTTCGACTATTTTTAGTTTATTTAGAAAAATAATTACGTAAAAATCACATAGACTGGTAGCCTCAGCCTGCCTCCAGGGGCCCCAAAGCAGTCTTGTCCCACCTTGTAAAATTTCTCTTGGAGGCCCTGGGTACCGTGTCCAATCCTTCCTCCAGTCCAAATATATGCAGTCGACTCAACATTCTCTCCGTTGCTTAATTTATGTTATTTTTGTAATTTAATGTTCATCTTTCCCGCTACTTTAAACAACATACATGTCAGTGATGGTGGCCTGCAATTCAGCACCTCTTGTCTGTCTCTCGGCTTGTATAATGGATAACCCACTTCTGCAGTTTTCCAGTCGCCTGATAGTTTTCCAGTCGCTGTTGAGAAGGAAATCTTTGTTGATAGTTCACGCAAGTCCTACACTCCTTTCAGTAACCATGGTATGAGCTGTGTGTGTGTGTACTCACCTAGCTGTACTCACCTAGCTGTGGTTGCAGGAGTCGATTCACAGCTCCTGGCCCCGCCTCTTCACTGGTCGCTATTAGGTCACTCTTCCTGCTCCATGAGCTTTATCATACCTCTTGTGTGTGTACTCACCTAATTGTGATTTCAGGGATCGAGACTCAGCTTCTGGCCCTCCTTTTCACTGATCGCTACTATGTCTTCTCTCTCTCTCTCTGCTTCCTGAGCTTTGTCATACCTCGTCTTAAAGCTATGTATGGTTCCTGCCTCCACTACATCAATTCCTAGGCTATTCCACTTCCTGACGATTCTATGACTGAAGAAATAATTCCTAACATTCATGTGACTCGTCTGAATCTTCAGCTTCCAATTGTGACCCTTTGTTTCTGTGTCCCCTCTCTGGAACATCCTGTCTCTGTCCACCTTATCTATTCCACGCAGTATTTTGTATGCCGTTATCATTTCTACCCTGACCCTCCTGTCCTCCAGTGTCGTCAGTCCGATTTCCCTCTACCTTTCTTCGTAGGATATTCCCCTGAGCTCCGGAACTAGCCTTGTTGCAAACCTTTGTACTTTCTCTAATTTCTTGACATGTTTGACCAGGTGTGGGTTCCAAACTGGTGCTGCATACTCCAGTATGGGCCTGACATACGCAGTGTACAGTGTCTTGAATGATTCCTTACTAAGGTATCGGAACGCTATTCTCAGGTTTGCCAGGCGCCCATATGCTGCAGCAGTTATCTGGTTGATGTGTGCCTCCGGAGATGTGCTCGGTGTTGTGATGTAGTCCAGCTGGGCTTGTGAGGTCTCTGGGGAGACCTAATTTGACCAATTATATGGTCACACCTTGCCTTGGCAGGCGTCTGTAGCCACGCCCACGTCTGAGATCTTTTGTTCTTGACGCCTCAGACCTAGGCGTCAGGTCGCAACACGTGGTTGTGGAGGGTGCTTGGACCACCATAAAAGCCCAAGGAAGAGCTTGATCAAGGGGACTCGAGCGGAGCTGCTGCCGGGGTGCAGAGCTCCTGAGCAGAGATTCGAGCGGAGCTGCTGCTGGGGTGCAGGGCTCGGGAGAAGGCTGCTGAAGTCTCTGGAGGAGACTGTTGGAGGCACTGGGCAGAGTACTGGCTTGGCACAGTACTCGTGCTGTGTAGGTCTTGGGACCTGTGGCTTAGTTCCTTTGATGAACTGCCCTCTGAACTATATTGTAAGTTACATTCATTTTGGTCAAGTTGATTGTGTTCCCTGTCTCACTGCTTATGTGTACCATCCCATTTATCTAAACCACAATAGTGTTCTGTTCCCAAATATATTATTGTACAAAGACTTAATAATAAACTGTGTTTGAGTAGAATAGTAATATTCACTGTCCCTGTTACTTGCTATTCATATTTCTTATATTTTATTATGTTTATATATGAGTGAAGAGTGGGTGAGGCATATGTTAGTGAGTATTGTAGAGTTAATGAGAGTGTCGTGGTGGTCACCACTGACCTGTCATTACCTACCTACCTCCGCTAATCATCTCACTCCTACCACCTCGCCTGCCTCTCCCCTGCCTACATAATCCCTTACTCCCATATTCCCCACTTATATCCTATTCAAGCATTACCCCCCTACATGACATGGTGTCTAAGCGGTGGTGGTTCTTATTATTTTTATAGTAGGAACCAGTCCCATGTGCCTTATTTTTGACTGCTCGGTTATACTTATGCTACCATTTGCTACCATTTGATTTTGTGTGTTATTATAATATTATAATCCTAGTGACCTTAACTGTCCTTTTTTGACGGTGGGTCTGAATAATTGTTTGGGTGTAATAATATATTTTGTGGAGTTGGTTGTTGGTTTGAGATAAATGGTGGAGAATATCAGTATTTGGGTGAGACTTTTGGGGGAAGCAATTACTGGCCGAAATTGAATATTTACAGAGGAATGAGAAGTCACCCAGCCCGCCTTGGATGACTTACCCACAACTGTCACCCATTGGAGAGTTGCCTATGATTGCTGTCCACCTGATGTGCCCAGTCACCCAGCTGATATGCCCAGTCACCCAGCTGATGTGCCCCAGTAGATGTATTGCTGCCCTGGTCTGTCATCCAGTGTAGTGGGTGTCTGTCTGCGTCACCCAGCCTCTGTGACCATCACCCACGGACCGCCAGTTACCCGCAGTTGCCAGGGATGGGTGACCGCACCTACTGTTGATGACCTGAAGTGACCTCACCTCACCCCGAGCAACTGACCATTGCCTGCTACTGCTGATGTCGGCTGCTGTGATGCTGCTGAGATGCTGTAGCCGTGCTGCTATGCTGTGGCCGTGCTGAGATGCTGTAGCCGTGCTGCAATGCTGTGGCCGTGCTGTGTGCTGCTGTGATGTTGAGATGCTGCGGCCGTGCTGTGATGTTGAGACGCTGCGGCCGTGCTGTGATGCTGGGACCGTGCTGCGATGCTGTAGCCGTGCTGCGATGCTGTGGCCGTGCTGTGTGCTGCTGTGATACGGCCGTGCTATGTGCTGCTGTGATACGGCCGTGCTGTGATGATGGATATGCTGTGGCCGTGCTGTGATGCTGCGATGCTGCCTAGCTCAAGAGGAGATGGCGGTGATGCTGCAGTGGTGTGTGAGGGATTCTGGCTGGTGTGCCAGGACAGGAGAATCTACTATGAAGGAGTTGCCATCCTCGGAGATGTGGAAGGACGTGAGCCGCGGAGATGGACTCCAGCTGCTGGGACCAGCCTGCTTTCAAGGGCGGCATGGAGGTGTGTCCTGCCTTGCTGGTCGACCTGTGCGACAGGTATGCGGGGATGCCCTGCCAGCCATGAGAGACAATTAAGAGTGTGAGATGTCCCCAGCCTACTTTGACTTGCCAGAAGTGTTAGTGTTACCTGTGTGGAATAAGGTGACCTTGAAAACGGTCCAGTGATTACGGCCGCCTTGTTTTATGAGGCCAGTGAATCCTAGTAGTGGCATAGGATAATGGAGGGTCTTAGCTGCGATGCCTGCCCTGTCTCGATTTTCAGATGTTGTAGTGTGCATGTGAAGTGTGCCGAAAATGCGACCTTGGTGGTCGTGAAGTGGTCCAGTTGCAGTTACTTGAAAGAATGCAACCCGTTGGAGCAGTTTTCCACGCCATAGAAGCCTAGAGAGGTTTGGCCCAATGGTTAACGTGCGAGGGTGACTAGCATTGGCTAGTGCATTTCTAGTAGAAGTAGGGAAGGCACTGGAGCCCGATAGTTAGGTTTAAGGAGAAATGACGGGTAAGGAGGCTTTGCACCAGAGACCAACTATTATGCTGGTCAACTGCCAGGTGTACTGATTATGCTGCCTTGTGGTAGATGAGGAGGTTGAGGGAAATATATGTAGTGGAATAATTTAGCATTATGTATAATTTTGTCTTTGTATTGTAATCGATTTAAGGGGTTAGGATTAAAATAGTCTAATAACTAGGACAAATTGTCCTAGTTCTCAGATATTTTAAATTGGGGGAGAAAGGGGGATGTGATGTAGTCCAGCTGGGCTTGTGAGGTCTCTGGGGAGACCTAATTTGACCAATTATATGGTCACACCTTGCCTTGGCAGGCGTCTGTAGCCACGCCCACGTCTGAGATCTTTTGTTCTTGACGCCTCAGACCTAGGCGTCAGGTCGCAACACGTGGTTGTGGAGGGTGCTTGGACCACCATAAAAGCCCAAGGAAGAGCTTGATCAAGGGGACTCGAGCGGAGCTGCTGCCGGGGTGCAGAGCTCCTGAGCAGAGATTCGAGCGGAGCTGCTGCTGGGGTGCAGGGCTCGGGAGAAGGCTGCTGAAGTCTCTGGAGGAGACTGTTGGAGGCACTGGGCAGAGTACTGGCTTGGCACAGTACTCGTGCTGTGTAGGTCTTGGGACCTGTGGCTTAGTTCCTTTGATGAACTGCCCTCTGAACTATATTGTAAGTTACATTCATTTTGGTCAAGTTGATTGTGTTCCCTGTCTCACTGCTTATGTGTACCATCCCATTTATCTAAACCACAATAGTGTTCTGTTCCCAAATATATTATTGTACAAAGACTTAATAATAAACTGTGTTTGAGTAGAATAGTAATATTCACTGTCCCTGTTACTTGCTATTCATATTTCTTATATTTTATTATGTTTATATATGAGTGAAGAGTGGGTGAGGCATATGTTAGTGAGTATTGTAGAGTTAATGAGAGTGTCGTGGTGGTCACCACTGACCTGTCATTACCTACCTACCTCCGCTAATCATCTCACTCCTACCACCTCGCCTGCCTCTCCCCTGCCTACATAATCCCTTACTCCCATATTCCCCACTTATATCCTATTCAAGCATTACCCCCCTACATGACAGTGTTATGGTCACCCCAAGATCTTTCTCCTTGAGTGAGGTTTGCAGTCTTAGTCCAACTAACCTATACTCTGTCTGAGGTCTTCTTTGCCCTTCCCAATCTTCATGACTCTGCATTTGGTAGGGTTGAATTCGAGAAGCCAGTTGCCGGACCACATGTCCAACCTGTCCAGGTCTCTTTGTAGTCCTGCCTGATCCTCACCTGATTTAATTCTCCTCATTAACTAAACATCATCTGCGAACAAGGACACTTCAGAGTCTATCCCTTCAATCATGTCATTCACATAAATCAAAAATAGCACTGGTCCTAGGACTGACCCCTGTGTGTGTGTGTGTGTGTGTGTGTGTGTGTGTGTGTGTGTGTGTGTGTGTGTGTGTGTACTCACCTAGTTGAGGTTGCGGGGGTCGAGTCCGAGCTCCTGGCCCCGCCTCTTCACTGATCGCTACTAGGTCACTCTCCCTGAGCCGTGAGCTTTATCGTACCTCTGCTTAAAGCTATGTATGGATCCTGCCTCCACTACATCGCTTCCCAAACTATTCCACTTACTGACTACTCTGTGGCTGAAGAAATACTTCCTAACATCCCTGTGATTCATCTGTGTCTTTAGCTTCCAACTGTGTCCCCTTGTTACTGTGTCCAATCTCTGGAACATCCTGTTTTTGTCCACCTTGTCAATTCCTCTCAGTATTTTGTATGTCGTTATCATGTCCCCCCTATCTCTCCTGTCCTCCAGTGTCGTCAGGTTGATTTCCCTTAACCTCTCCTCGTAGGACATACCTCTTAGCTCTGGGACTAGTCTTGTTGCAAACCTTTGCACTTTCTCTAGTTTCTTTACGTGCTTGGCTAGGTGTGGGTTCCAAACTGGTGCCGCATACTCCAATATGGGCCTAACGTATACGGTGTACAGGGTCCTGAACGATTCCTTATTAAGATGTCGGAATGCTGTTCTGAGGTTTGCTAGGCGCCCATATGCTGCAGCAGTTATTTGGTTGATGTGCGCTTCAGGAGATGTGCCTGGTGTTATACTCACCCCAAGATCTTTTTCCTTGAGTGAGGTTTGTAGTCTCTGACCCCCTAGACTGTATTCCGTCTGCGGCCTTCTTTGCCCTTCCCCAATCTTCATGACTTTGCACTTGGTGGGATTGAACTCCAGGAGCCAATTGCTGGACCAGTTCTGCAGCCTGTCCAGATCCCTTTGTAGTTCTGCCTGGTCTTCGATCGAGTGTATTCTTCTCATCAACTTCACGTCATCTGCAAACAGGGACACCTCAGAGTCTATTCCTTCCGTGTGTGTGTGTGTGTGTGTATGTGTGTGTGTGTGTATGTGTTTGTGTGTGTGTGCGAGAGAGAGAGAGAAAGAGAGAGAGAGAAAGAGAGAGAGAGAGAGAGAGAGAGAGAGAGAGAGAGAGAGAGAGAGAGAGAGAGAGAGAGAGAGAGAGAGAGAGAGAGAGAGAGAGAGAGAGCACCCGTGTGTTAGAGGAAGTGAATACTGAGTTTTTTTTTTTTTTGTAATCAACTAGAATTGGGTTCATCCGTATTGTGTGTCCACCCTCACCTGTATTACATTTCACAAGGTCAGAGCACGGGCTGTATTTATCTAAGACACCCATCACACAGGGCGGATTTCCAGTCATACTCCATCCCATAGGATGAGTTACCCCTCACATTCTGTCACATAGGATGTCTCTCCTCTCACAAAAAAAAAATGAGGCACTATACCGCGACTGGAACAATATTCAAATAACCCGCACATAGAAGGAAACTTATGACGACGTTTAATCACGACGTTTCGGTCTGACTTAAACAATTAACTAGTCACACTAACACACGAAGGTAAGGGAGCCAGCAAACCCTTAAATACTGTCACTATCAGCTTAGTGACTTAGTTTATTGTTATGTTACCATTCTCCCGTGTGCGGGTTATTTGTGTAATGTTGTCTCTCATACTTCGTCACATAGGATGGAATTTCTGTCATTCTCTGTCACACTGGATGAATTTTCTGTCATATTCCATCAAAACAAGATTGGTTTAGGCCATATTCCATACTGCAGGACGAGTGTCTTCTGATTTCGGGAGAGTGAGGGTGAATATGGAGGAGAGCAGAATGCCTGGAGGGTGTTCCGGGGTCAGTGCCCCCCCGTTGTCCGGTCCATGACCAGGCCTCGCAGTTGATCAGGACCTGATCAACCAGGCTGTTTCTCCCGACCGCACGCAAACCTACGCATGAACCACAGCCCGGCTGGTCAGGTACTGACTTTAGGAAGGGTTGTAAGTGTGTGGGAGGAGGGTGCAGGAGAGTGTGAGTGAGGGAGAGTGTGAGTGAGGGTGAGTGTGAGTGAGGGTGAGTGTGAGTGAGGGAGAGTGTGAGTGAGGGTGAGTGTGAGTGAGGGAGAGTGTGAGTGAGGGAGAGCGTGAGTGAGGGAGAGTGTGAGTGAGGGAGAGTGTGAGTGAGGGAGAGTGTGAGTGAGGGAGAGTGTGAGTGAGGGAGAGTGTGAGTGAGGGAGAGTGTGAGTGAGGGTGAGTGTGAGTGAGGGAGAGTGTGAGTGAGGGAGAGTTTGAGTGAGGGAGAGTGTGAGTGAGGGAGAGTGTGAGTGAGGGAGAGTGTGAGTGAGGGTGAGTGTGAGTGAGGGAGAGTGTGAGTGAGGGAGAGTGTGAGTGAGGGAGAGTGTGAGTGAGGGTGAGTGTGAGTGAGAGAGAGTGTGAGTGAGGGAGAGTGTGAGTGAGGGAGTGTGAGTGAGGGAGAGTATGAGTGAGGGAGAGTGTGAGTGAGGGAGAGTGTGAGTGAGGGTGAATGTGAGTGAGAGAGAGTGTGAGTGAGGGAGAGTGTGAGTGAGGGAGAGTGTGAGTGAGGAAGAGTGTGAGTGAGGGTGAGTGTGAGTGAGGGAGAGTGTGAGTGAGGGAGAGTGTGAGTGAGAGTGAGTGTGAGTGAGGGAGAGTGTGAGTGAGGGAGAGTGTGAGTGATGGAGTGTGAGTGAGGGAGAGTGTGAGTGAGAGTGAGTGTGAGTGAGGGAGAGTGTGAGTGAGGGAGAGTGTGAGTGATGGAGTGTGAGTGAGGGAGAGTGTGAGTGAGGGTGAGTGTGAGTGAGGGAGACTGTGAGTGAGGGAGTGTGAGAGAGGGAGAGTGTGAGTGAGGGTGAGTGTGAGTGAGGGAGAGTGTGAGTGAGGGAGAGTGTGAGTGAGAGTGAGTGTGAGTGAGGGAGAGTGTGAGTGAGAGAGAGTGTGAGTGATGGAGTGTGAGTGAGGGAGAGTGTGAGTGAGGGTGAGTGTGAGTGAGGGAGAGTGTGAGTGAGGGAGAGTGTGAGTGAGGGAGAGTGTGAGTGAGGGAGAGTGTGAGTGAGGGAGAGTGTGAGTGAGGGAGAGTGTGAGTGAGGGAGAGTGTGAGTGAGAGTGAGTGTGAGTGAGGGTGAGTGAGGGAGAGTGTGAGTGAGGGAGAGTGTGAGTGAGAGTGAGTGTGAGTGTGAGTGAGGGAGAGTGTGAGTGAGGGAGAGTGTGAGTGAGGGAGAGTGTGAGTGAGGGAGAGTGTGAGTGAGGGAGAGTGTGAGTGAGGGAGAGTGTGAGTGAGGGAGAGTGTGAGTGAGGGAGAGTGTGAGTGAGGGAGAGTGGTGGTGAGGAGGGAACCATTGTGT